>NC_085843.1:99215774-99527917 GCF_035594765.1 Anolis carolinensis
CTAAATTATGTGTTTGCTTCTTTGTGCAGGAAATCTTGGATTGATGTAAAATATGATGCTATATAATACCTAATATTCCTAATTGCCTTGTAGTAAATGTGATATACCCAAGCGTAAGCGTTTTTCAATGATTGATGAGACAGAGCTAAAAACATTCTTTATCTCAATTAATGTAAGATATTTTAAAGTGCTTGATATTATCCGTATACACCTATCATTAGCATGCCAGACAATTAGAAATATAATTTGATTTTTTTTTAAAAAAAATGTGGTCTACTTGTAATTTTGCATTTAATATTGGCTCCTTATAAAAATAATCTTGTAAGGTAAGAAAACAGCATTCACTTTGAAAGCTTTTAAAATATACATTCAAGTTATATTTCTAAAATGTCCCCAAAGACCTGTTAGGCCAAAAAATAATAATAGGAAGAAGCAAATGATATATGGTACTTATTACACATAAAAAGTCACAATGCTGCCAAATGTTAGGTTTCCACACAAAAACCACATGCTTATGCCCAATTACCATCATTAACTGCAAAGCTCAGATTACAAACCATTTGGGATCCTTAACCTCATATTATCGGTAATAGATATGTTATCATATATCCACATTTTCCACTACCAATAAACAAAACAAAGAAAGAATCCTGAATAATCCTGAACATCTAAACCCACTGTTGATGTTGCTTAGCATGACCTACCCACATTGTTATCATTCCCAGACCCAGGAAGAAGAGATCAGCTCTGTACAATGATCATGCCTCTTCTGACCATGGCAGGTTTGCATTGCTGAGACCTGAGTGGAAGATTTGGGAGGAGCTAGTTTCTCATACCTGTCCCCCTTTTGGGCATTTTGCACCATGTTAACATTGAAGAGAGGAGAACGTTGCCACTTGTATGAGTTACATTTTCCCTTTTTGATCTCTGGTCCAAGTGAGTACTTATTTGTAATGATGATATATTACTTCAGGCTATTGAAATAGACTGGAAATTCTGCTGGTACACTGTCTTTCCCACACTTCATTGGGAAATATGATAATGCTTGGTATAGGAAGAAGCTGGCATGGTATGCTTCACAGAAACTTGGCTGGGAGATAATAGTGGCCCAATATGGGCTCAATGTCTCCCACCAGGTAACTGTGCTAGTAAGGAGATGAGGGAAAGTGAGTGGGAGTGGTGGTGAAATAGCTATGGTTTATAAATATCATTTGACATTACCAGACTACGTATTTGGGAACCAAATCACATTGAATCTGAAGACCAGGGATAGACTGGAGATTCTGTTAAAGTATGAGCCATCCCACTGCTTATATCAGATTTTTCTGCCCAAACTCACTGAACTGGTTTCAGACTTCATGCTGTATTCAGTCATCCAGACTCCTGGTCTTGAGTGACCTTAACATTCTTTTTAAGGCCAGTCTGTCAAGGTTGGCTAAGTAGTTCATGACAAACATGGGCCCATTCTACTTGATCTCAGAGCCCACACACTAAGCAGGACATAACTTTAATAGTGGTCTCATTTCTAAACATATGGGTCTGTGGGTGGAGTAATTAACATCACAGTTACAGTGGTTGCTGGTTCTTGAATCTGTTCACCTTTTTGGCTAAATAATACTACTAAAATTGAGGTGTGCATTAGATTTAATGGCAAGTTAGAATCATGTACCTGAACCTGACTGCACTGTAAGGGCAAGGGAGATCCCAGCTGGGGAGAGAGGAGGGAGAGACACTGGTGGCCACAAAAAGGCTGGTGGGAAGGCCCGTCAGAGGAGTGCCCATACCTTCCTCTCCTTTTTGCCGTGTGATGGCAGAAAGGGCAGCGGGGCAACATGTGTTGCTGCATGTTGTCGCCTTTTCTGCCATCTGATGGGGAAGGGAAGGGGGGCCAAAAGGAAGGAAAGAGGTCACATGGGGCGCCACGAGCTGCCCCATGCATCTTCCCTTTCACCAGTGATTGCCGGCACAGTGGCACAGTCTGAAAGGGCTACATGAAGACATTCCTAGACACAATATAGAAAACATCTCTGTTCCTCTTAGGTGACAACATATGCAGTGAAGAAAGCCTTATTCTATAAGCATACTGTATCTGTAAATTCACATCCTGCTGAACTATTCAGGGTGGTGACAGTCTAATTCAGCCTCCTCCCTGCCAAATCAAGTTCTAGAATATTCTGTCATTCACTGTGGTGCTTTTAACAAGATAAAAACTATTCGATATGAGCCAAGTGAGATGCCATCATTATAAAAGAAGTGACAATGAGGTGTCCAGCACCTCTGTGAGTAGGAGTTTCAGTTGGTGAGAATCAAAGATATGAACTAACTGCTAGGATGAATGTGGAGGATAACCTGACCCTTTAATTTCTGTTCATGGCTGGTTGTCCAGGATGTAGCTGCAGTTCCTTCCAACTTCAGGCAGTTTGGAAGATGATTCAGGTTTCCTACTCCATTTCAAAGCAGCGTCAGAGAAATATATGAAGTTGGGACTGCTATGATTGTCTTAGTGGATTCTTTGTCTCAGCATTGACAGGGGGAGTACTCTTGGTACTTTTGCACCTCTCAGTGGCATTTAGAACTATCAACCATGGGTTCCTCCTGAAAAGCTTGTGGGATTTGGGAATTAGACGCACCGTGTTTCAGTAGTTTCAATCTATTTCTTGAGTAGGTTACATATGTTGATGGTGCTCGATGACAGCTAATCCTCAAAAAGCAGATGTTATGTGACATGCCAAAAGGTGTCATTTTCTCCCAATGCTGCTTGGCATTATACTGTCTTTAGAAGACTATGTGTGCAGCTTGAGAGTGTTTTTCAAAGTCCAGGAGCTCTATTTAAGAAAATAGATTTATTCACACCACAACTAATGTTGTTAGATCTGAAGAGGGACTAACTGCATCATGTATTTATATTTTTCCACTGGCTTTTATCCCATTTGTCAATAAGCAATACTGGTTCCTCTTGTGTGAGTTTTCCCCTCATTGGTTCATTAATTCAAACATCTCAAATACTCCTCTTTCTTCCATTCATCTGAGAACAACCTTGTAGCTATTGGCAGTTGTAAACGTCCATAAATATAAGAGGTGAAAATAAACAGCTCCAAGCTAATGGGAGAAAATGGCATTCTCCAGCAGCCTCAATATACCAGTATGATAGCATGATAAAAGATAATAACACACATCATCCAGCACACATAATACCTAGCCAAATGCAAGCATTGTACATGCAATAAATTGAGAAGAAACATGGTAGGGCTCATGTCTCTTATTAAGCTTGTACACGGATTCATTTTGGTCGATTCTCTTTGGCTAATTCGTCTTAACCATCTTGGTTGTCGGTAACAGCAAAGGCTCAGCTGCCACATTTTTTCTGTCTGGGATGGACCACATGGCAGCCGGTCTCAGCTCCTTCTCTCCTATTTAGCACCATGCAGCGTGCAAAAAGACTGCCGCACAGGGTTTCCCTGTGAGCCCTGCCCATTGGGCCAAACCGAATAGAAGAACGTCATGATGTGTCTTACACAAACTGTGTCTATTTAATGGGGTGATTGCCTTACCTAATGCCTTGCCTTGCTGCTCACTCGCAGCTCTGCTTTAGCTTTTTGCTTGGCTTCTAGCACTGAATCTTTTTTGATTTTCCTTTATTTTCTTGATTCTTTTTATTTAGTGGGATTGGGAGTTGGGCAAGTGCAGGACAAGTGGGTGGAGTGCACGTGTGCATTTGGGGACTTGGGAGAAAGAAAGAGCATCTCTTTGCTCTTTGTGTGCTTTTCTTTGAAAATATTTGGGTGGCTCTGAGAGCCTTGAGTCACACTTTAGCTTCTTTTTCTCCTCCCCTCCTCTCCTTCAGAAAATACTTTTAAAAGATGATGATGATGATGATAATAATAATAATAATAATAATAATAATAATAGCAAACAAACAAAAGCCTTATTCTCAGAAAAGTATGATCAGTTACCTAGATAAAGGTAAGGGTGTTCCCCTGACATTAAGTCTAGTCGTGTCTGACTCTGGGGGTTGGTGCTCATTTCCATTTCTAAGCCGAAGAGCCGGCATTATCAGTAGACACCTCCAAGTTCATGTGGCTGCATGGAGCGCTGTTACTTTTCTACCAGAGCTGTACCTATTGATCTACTCACATTTGCATGTTTTCGAACTGCTAAGTTGGCAGAAGTTGGGGCTAATAGTGGGAGCTCACCCCGCTCCCTGGATTCGAACTGCCAACCTTTTGGTCAGCAAGTTCTTCAGCTCAGAGGTTTAACACACTGTGCCACCAGGGGCTCACAGTTACCTTCCTACATATAATTTCATTCCTTTGAAAACAACTTATCTCTGCTTATATATCTCTGTGTGCTCTGCCTTCTGAATTTCAAATAATAATACAGTAGAGTCTTGCTTATCCAACCTTCGCTTATCCAACATTCTGTATTATCCAATGCAGTCTGCCTTTTAGTAGTCAATGTTTTTGTAGTCAATGTTTTCAATATATTGCAATATTTTGCTGCTAAATTCATAAATACAGTCATTACTACATAACGTTACCATGTACTGAACTGCTTTTTCTGTCTATTTGTTGTAAAACATGATGTTTTGCTGCTTAATTTGTAAAATCATAACGTAATTTGACTTTAATAAGCTTTTCCTTAATCCCTTGCTATTATCCAACATTTTCACTTATCCAGCGTTCTGCCGGCCCATTTATGTTGGATAAGCGAGAGACTACCGTAATACTAAAAATAAGTATTGGCTGCTGTTTGCCAGTAGTATTACTAAGAACAACGGCAAAACTTAATTTTGGGTATCAATCTGTGGGGAAACTTTGCCAGAACCCATCATTTCCCTTCCCCTCCTTAAGAAAATACTTTTAAATGCTGCTGCTGCTGCTGCTGCTGCTGATGATGATGATGATGATGATGATGATAATTGGAAACAATAGACATTGACAAAATTACGATCTGTCAACTGCAAAAGGCCACCCTACTGGGATCTGCACGCATCATCTGAAAATACATCACACAGTCCTAGACACTTGGGAAGTGTTCAACTTGTGATTTTGTGAAACGAAATCCAGCATATCTATCTTGTTTGCTGTGTCATACAATAAAATAATAATAATGATAATAATAATAATAATAATAATAATAATAATAATAATAATCCCAGCAAACAAAAAATAAGCCTAATTCTCAGAAAACTACTACCTAGTTACCTACCTACATATAATTTCATTCCTTTGTAAAAGGCAGGGTGGCCAGCCAACAACTCTGCCCCTGACCTGCTCTGAACCATTAAGACTCAAAATAATATGTTCCAAAAACGTGTTTCCCCCCAAATATGACTAGATTTCCCACAATATATTTTGAATTTTTTTCCCCCAGTGGATCATATAGGACTGTTTTTCTAATAACTGCTGCTGCTGGCTTCTTCTAGTGTGTTTTGTGAGAACAAGAAATGCAAAAGCTTTGTAAGAAGTTGTTTTTTATTAGTAAAGAAGAAAGTGTAATAGTGGAGGGGCACTGGTCTGTGTGATGTAGAAGTGCATCTCACATTTAGCAGGAAGGAATGGTGTCCTGCTGCTGCTTCTGGAGAAGGCACAGGGCAGGGCCAGTGGAGGGTAACTTTTGGAGAATTTTTTAAAGGAGATTTTATTTCTAAAAATAAAAGAAATTACTAAAAATCAGGGGATGATCCAAACGTTATGAAACTTGGTGGGCTAACAGTGTTATATGTGTCCTCCAAGTGTGGTCATTTTCATCTTGATAGCCCTAAAAATCACAGGAAGGGGAGCCCATGAGTCCCCCGATTGCTGTATTTTTCAGCTGTGGACCGAAAGAAGAAAAAATGTGGGTTGATTTTTATTATACTTGGAAGGGAAAGTCAAATTTGCTCATCAACTAGATTTGCATTCCTCCCTGTGATTTCTTTTCTAAAAAAGGAAAAGTACAGTGTTCCCCTGCTACTTTGCGGTTCGCTTATCGCAGACTCGCTGTTTAGCGGGAAAATTTATTTATTTATTTATTTATTCACCCGATTGCTGCTGCTTCTCCTCCTCAGGGCTGCCATACTGATAGAAATGGATTTCCTAATGTGACAAGGTCCCGAGTCTAACTAGCTCTATACAGACCCACACATTTGCATGATTTTGAATTGTTTTAAGGAGTTTTGATTGTTTATAATCTGTCTTTAAAAAAAAAGGTTGTTTAATATGTATTTAGCCTTCTAAAATCATTTTATTGTCTATATGACTTGAAACCATTCAGGTTGATTTTATTGTATGTTTTCCTGAAATCTTTAGATAGAGGGCTGGATAAATTAAAATTACAGTAGGAGGGTTGCAAGTTCAGGAAGATCTGTACCAATCTATAAAGGTCAAATGCAGACGTATGCTTTATTGAAAATGATCAGATCTCAGTGTTCCAACAACATGGCATGCAGGAGATTTCTGTGAAATGTGAGCTAGGTTTTGCCATGGCAGTTAATTCTTTGCTTCCTCTGTCTGTAAATTGATTAGAGGGGATGGATTTAATTAACCATGCTCATACACACAGAGAGCATTTGGCAACATCCTCCTTCTCAGCTTGGAGAAAAGCAGAGAGATAAAGAGATTAGTGTCTTCACCAACTGAGTGGGGAGAGATAGCAAACCTCAGATAAGCAAACTCATTTGGTAAGCAGTCGGCCCAATATTGACTATATTTATTCCCCAGTAATTGTGCTAAGAAAACAAAGATGAGGATCATTGCCTCACTTAAAGGTGAATAACTGGCAGCCATTTAGATGCTGTTAGACTCAGCTCCCATGGTTCATTGGTATTTGCTAAACTGGCTAGGGTCAATGGGAAATACAGTCCAACATCATTTGGAAAACTGCATGCTTTCCTACTCCTTGTCTAAGAGATTCCCCTATGCATTTTGTTGCAATAGTGAATGAGATGGATTCCTAATAGATACATATAAATCTTCCTGATGGTAAGACCTGTTTGGCAGTGGAATATGCCTTCAACGAGTATGATGGAGTCTTGCTTTCTTGAGGTTTTTAAAGGAGAAGCTGGATGGCCATCTGCTTTGATTGTGTATTTCTGCATGGTCAAAGAGGGTTGGACTGGATGGCCTTATTGGTATATCTCTATGATTCTATGATTTTTGGTGCACATTTACTTAAATGTAAGATCCTTTAATTTAGTAAGTCATATATCTGAGCAAATGGTTCAAACACTATACAATGGATGCAAGAATAGGAAAGATAGAGCTACTCCTTCGAAAAGAACATTTATCATTTTCTTATTATTTCAAACCACTTTTCAGAAATCTAAGATTAGTCGCAAGGATGTATCCACTTCAATAACCAATCAATGTCAGGTTTTCTTCAGGCAAAACATTCTTAAATACCAATCATTTTATTATGGCATTAACACAAGTGCTTTTCAGAGTAAGATTCCCCATTACAGTATTTGTTCCTCTGGCTAGATGTTATTTCTTCCTGTTTGCATGATAGCTCAGTAAAAACAGATCTCAACTGCTGGGACATGATCCACCAAATTGTGAGTGGGTTACCCTGCAGTTCAAATCTTTTTGATGCTGCGAAACGTCCTCACAGGCAGACCTTTATTTGGCAAGATAGTATGATAGCTCATCATGCGCCATATCTTGGTTTCCAGGAGGGCGAGCTTATTTACTTTGTTTTTGTTTTTAAGTAAACTTGAAACTAGTGGCAGTTAGTGGTTCAATCAGCTATTGAGTTGCATACCTTGAAACTATAAAATCTGACTTGCAAGTTGATGCAACAATCCTACACTTGATGGTCAGCAAATATCTGATGAATTGTATCTTTCTTCTCTCATAAAAATATGCCAAGGGTCAACAAAAATACAAAAAGTTTGTTTCTTATTTTTATTTTTGGATTGAAAATTTCCAGAAACTTAGACAAAATCTGCCTGGAAGTCCAAATGCTTGCTTGGAGCTCTGGATATATCTATTGGATGCCTGTCCATTTCCTGTATAGCAATTCCTTTGAAGGTTCACATTTGTGAATCCCCATTTCATGTTAAATCTATATGTATGTGCAAATAAAGGTTGTTATTGTAAAAATGCCATAAATCCCTAGTGCTGTACTTCTAAGAAACCAGAATCCTTGGAAATGCTTGTACCTCTGGAGTTCTCAACACTTTGAAGTACTGTGCATATGTATAAGAATATACTAATTTGGCATTCTATAAAAGCAAAGTAGAGTTTTCATATGCTCTTTCCTTCTCACGAAAGGCCAAAAAGGTATCCAGCTGTGTTGATCTACATCATGTTTCCATCTTTGTCAGAAGCAGGTCTTTTATGCAGCTAATACTCCTTTACAACCTTCTTTTTTCACCTGAGAGAGTGACATGCTTATTGGAAGAATGCGAAACCTTTATTTCTCCATAGGTTTTGCCTATAATTCTTATCAACCTCACCCGGCATGGCCTATTGTGAAGGACTGTGGAAGTTACCAATCAAATCATTTGGAAACAGAAGGTACATCTACACTGTAGCATCAATGCAGTTTGACCCCACTTCAGCAGCCACGGCTTAATGCTATAAAATTCTGGGATTTCTATTTGGTGAGACACCAGCCCTCTGTAGCAGAAAAGGCTAAAGACCTTGTAATGCTACAAGTCTCGTGATTCTACAGCATTTAATCATGGCAGTAAAAGTGGTGCCAAACTACAGTGCAGATGTGCACAGAGAAGTATGTTTTCTAGGCTGTATGGCCATATTCCAGAAGAGATGATTAGTTTGTTCAGGGTATTCACAGGGAAGCACTTTGTTGTCCTCTCTCTATGTTTTCTGTTCTTTGAGAAAACACTGGATAGTGGATACTCAAAATATATGTGAATTAGAAATCTTTTTTAAAAGACTCTTATGTTTACCCATTCATATAGTCATTTCAGGAGCATAAGTCTGATGTTTTGTGCTAGAGAATAGGGGCAATGAGTTTTTAATGACTAATCACTGCACATTGTCATGACAGTACAGACCTGGAAAATTAAAAAAATCTATATTTACTTTACATTTGTTCTTTGTACTTAAATATTTCTAGTGTTCAGTTTGAAATAATAGACATCTTTCAATCTGGGGCTTGAAGAGACAGACTGAATATTTTGAAAGTGTTGTGCTTTGTCCCACCCACTAGCCTACTTCATAATTTGGCAAATGCACAGACTTGTAAACATAGTTAAACTCACATTTAGGACCTCATCAAAGGGGGGGGGCAGGGTTCTTCGTTTTAGCATGCTGCTTGGATGGAGCCAGGACAGAGTCCGCCAGAGCCCATCACATGATGTAGGGCTATTTCCAGGGGAGCTCCATTGGGCTCCGTCCTGGCAGCATGCTAAAAGGAAGAAAAGAGGATATGGGTGACTACCCATATCCACATTGAAGAACCTGAGGACAGCGCAGGAGGAAGCCAGGGACAGGCAGAAAACATCGTGGAATGGAGCCCAAAACCCACAACAGTAAGAGGATAAAGCTGGGCACTACCCCACAGTTTTCTTCACTGTCCCATGGCTTCTGGACCTCCATCTAATGAGGTTCTTATTGAAAAAGCATCACTTTTCACATTGAAACAGTATACAACTGTACATGCTGCTGATTTCAGAAGGGGCCTGCCAAAGCCCCAGTAAACACAACTCTCTTCACATCTTTGAACAACATAAATTAATACTGCAATAAAAATTCTCAAGTTTCTTGGCTAGTCCAGTCGATGCTGACCTGCCTTTCTCTATCTCTCGCTCTTAGGCTCCTTTTCAAATGGTAGTGCTATGGCTTCACTTTAAATGCTCTCACAACATTCTACGGAATGCTGAGATTTGCAGTCAAGGGAAGAGCATGTGCAATTTTTACCTAGAGAACTCCTCTGGTGCCTGTTACTGAATTAAAAACCTCAGAATTCCCAGGGAGATGGCCTTGTCAGTTAAAACGTGCTATACACATTTTCAGGTTTAACTTTTGCAGAGTTAATTGGAGATTTGGTTAGTCTACCAAAGTGTGCTGGTGTCTCACCAAACTTCACGAAATTCCATAACATTTAACTAGGGCAGTTAAAGTGTTGTCATACTGCATTAATTCTACAATATAAATGCACTTTCAGACTTTTTTTTTTAAAAAAAGAATGTTCCACAGACTTTGAAAGGATCAAGGACAGCATGGGAAAGGTTACATGTGGTCCCAGGGCTATACTTGATCCATCACTGCCTTAGTGTGAGATCATAAAATTGTTTTATGTACCATAGTTGGAGCCAAGGACTGTATGGAGTTTGAGACTAAAGCAAGCTTATCTTTTTCCCAAGAGTTGGAAAAGCAACTTTTTTTGGGACAATTCCTCCTTTTAGGGAATTGAAAGTCTAGTTTCCCAGAGTCTTACTCCAACACAGAAACCAAGACACCACATCAACTCTCTGTGGTTGGCTGACCAGAGTAAAAATCACACGGTTCTCTGGAACTTGTTGAAGTGTACTTTTCTAGCATCCCTTCTTGGATATTCTGCTAAGGACTCCTGGACACGGTAGTTCAACAATATTTGGAGGGCTACACAAAAACAGCAGTCTATCTCTACTGCACAATTATAGCCTTTAGATACCACTTTAACCACCTCTGTTCACCTTATGGAATCATGAAGCTGTTGAGAAACTCATATATCCATCAAAGTGCAATATTAGATCTCCTGGCTCTGAGTTACTCTGATACTACAAAATCCCAGGATTCCCTAGATTGGAGATGTGACAGGTAAAGTGGTATCAAAGCACTATAATTGGGCAGCATGGATAAGCTGCAGCCACTTGCAATTCCAGTAACAAAGATGGGTTCAGGAATGTCCCTAAGCTCCTTCAAAGAGAGGTTATATCGGCACCTTTCAAGAATGCTTTAGCTGTATATACTTTCCTAGCAGGGGATCGGACTACTTGGCCCTTGTGGTCCCTTCCATCCCTAAACTCCTATGATTCTATGACTGCCCCAAGTGTACTGCAGTTCTGCCTTGGCCACTAGACTTTTCCAATTTGTATAGGCATTTCCCACTTTAGGAAGATGATATGGACATCCTTCCATGGCAGGAGTGTTTAGGAAATGGCAGTGGACAGCAAAGCAGGACAGCTGGACCTACATTGGATCCAAGGGGAGCAGGATGGCCACATTTAAAAGAGACAAAACTCATGTACCTTAAAGAACAAATTATACAAACTTCATCCCAACCTTTACTGGGACAATAGCACTCTCTTCTTTTTAGTGCTGCCTCACAATGAGAGGCAAATTTAATCCAGGACTGAATAAAATGAGGTCAGCTCATCTGCGGAAGCTCCACCTATCAAGAAAATCTGTAATTCCTTTACATTCTTCTGACTGAGCTACCACAGGGTTGTGGATCTTGGGAAAACATATTTTTGGATTATAGCTGTCAGCTATTCTCATGCTAACAGGACCTGTTTACTTATACACTGACTGGTTCACCACACTTAATTAAAGGCTGCAATACCATCAATACACAATTAAAAGGGTTTGACATATTACAATGAAAGTCCCTAAAAAGAAAGTGCAGGTATGGGCAGGTGTCTTCAAGTCTTCATTAAACCTTGCTCAATCACTTGTTTACATGCTTTATATCAGAGATGGGAAGCATGCAACCCTCTTGGTGTTTTGTGATTGTGGTTCCCAACAGCCCCAGCCAGCATAGCCAATAAAAGAAGTAGAAGTCCAATAAAACCTCAAGGACTACATGAATTCCATCCATTTTGTGGCCACTCTCTCAGGCACCTCTCTCTCTCTCTCTCTCTCTCTCTCTCTCTCTCTCTCTCTCTCTCTCTCTTTGCATTACCTTTATTACTTGCTAGCACAACCACTAAGCAGAGAGCAATGGATGGGCATGACTGATTTCAGTATGTGGTGCATCATGGCAAAAGTTGGTTACCATTGATAAAACTGAATGTGACCATTGACTGGTTGGTGCTCTTGAGGGAGGCCACCCGTGTGGTGCTTCTGCCCGTGCTCTGGGACCGAATGAGAGGCCGGCCTTTGCAACATATGAGCTGGTGATTAAACTGTTTCCGAAAGCTCTTGCTGAGCAGGTAGAGGGCAAAAGGATTGATGCAAGAGTTAGCGAATGCCAGGATTCGAGCACAGAGGGAGGTGATAAAGTGCAGGACAGAAGTGTCCACTTCAGAGTAATGGTATGACCGGTATATGTAGATGATGTGGTTAGGGAGCCAACAGATAGCAAAGATACAGACAAAAACCAGCACAGTCTTGGCTAGGCGTTTCCGGGATTCCATCTGAAAAGAACAAAGGGGATTTTATGTTAATAGCATGTAACATGGGAAGCTTGCTTTACTTTCCAATTATCTGAAGAAAATATAGGTGTCCTTGCACTATGTTAGCCATTATTGAAAATATAGTAGTGCTATATTTTTATAGTATATTGGAAAGAAAATGGTTTCTCTCAAAACAGATCCATTTCAAATACATCTACAAACAATTTCAAAACTGTGTTATACTGATAAGAAGCAGAGCTGCATGTAATTTACTCCCACATAAAGCTGCCCAGGACTGCAGCTTCAGAATCCACTGAACGTTATGATAGTCCCTATCAATGACAAAATATAGTGGGAAAATAATGAGACAGTATCTACATACTGGTGGCACAGTGTGTTAAAGCACTGAGCTGCTGAACTTGTTGACCAAAAGGTGCCAGGTTCAAATCCTGGGAGCGGAATGAGCGCCCGCTGTTAGCCCCAGCTCCTGCCAACCTAGCAGTTTGAAAACATGCAAATGTGAGTAGATCAATAGGTACCGCTCCGGCGGGAAGGTAACGGTGCTCCATGCAGTCATGCCGGCCACATGACCTTGGAGGTGTCTATGGACAACGCTGGCTCTTCGGCTTAGAAATGGAGATGAGCACCAACCCCCAGAGTCGATCATGATTGGACTTAACGTCAGAGAAAACCTTTACCTTTTATCTACATACCAATAATGCGCAGCTGCAAACGTTTGTCTATTGACTTGTCTATTTCAAACTAAGGGCAATGTGCCTCATAGTACTCACTGTCTTTCAGTATTGATAGTTTGAAAATTGTACAATGTAAGTGTAAGGTGGGCCAAGTCTGGAAAGTTATTTTATTTGAAGTCATTCATTAAATTAATAGTTTTCAAAAAACACCAAAGAAGCAATTAATTTGAAAACTGTATCAACAAAAGTATTGAGGTAGTAGCAAAGCTTGGAATCTTAATGTTAGGAAGTAATTAATTACAGTTATAGTTTAAAGCCCACAAAGTAGTTACGCTTTACCTTCTCAATTCTAAAAAGTAACAAGATCATTTCTTCTAGTTACTTTTTAAAAATCAGAATTGTTTACCTATAGAACAAATCACACACTTCTCTCTTCTACTTTGTTATTGTCTCTGTTCCAAGAAGAGAGTAAGACTGTAGTATGAGGAAAAGCATAAGATGCCCTTGAACTATGCCTTCCAGCTTTGGGGGATGGCACGTGTACCTTAGAATTTACTTGTGATCCCCATACAAATCATAATTGAGGCATACTTAATACTCTGGCCCTAGAAATGGTGAGGAATGTAAGGAGCTACAGTCCCAAAAACATCTGGATGGCCACTTGATTCCTATTCTTGAGCTAACAGTTCATCACAATGGTCAGCTATGAGTGCATTCAAAGCACAGTTCCACCCCCTGTTCATATATAATCATATCTCACCTAATTATTTTACTATTATTATTTGGGTCAAGCAGTCACTCTGCCCATCTCCTTTTTTATTCTCTGCTTGTTTTTTTCCTGATGTCTGCTTGTATGCATCTTCCAGTACCATTTCAGACAAGCTCTCTTATTTCTTTCTTTATTTATTTCTATCATTTCTACCCTGCCCTTCTCATCCAAGGAGACTCAGGGTGACTTACAAAAATGGCAGTTAATGCCAGTACACCAATATACAATAAAATAACATTTAAACAGTTAAAAAGTTTAAATAGTATCATAATTCCTTGCACATCCCCATCCTGTAATATATTCTGCTTCCAAAAAGAGGTTGGTCAATGTACCCTCAGATGTTGTTGAACTGCAACTCCATTATCTCTAACATTGGCTCTGCTAGCTAGCATTATTGGGAGGTGTATTGCAACAGCTTGTAGAGGTCCCTTGCTCTCCCTGTCTACTCCAAGTAGATCTTCCTTGAACCTACACAGCCTCAAAACACAATTTCAACCAGGACTTTCCCTTTGGCTTGCTATGGGCTAGTATGACAAATATCCAAATTTGCTCCCCGCAAATATGTGATGGTGGCACCCCAGGCCATTTTAGGCCCAGAAAAGGCTTGTTAAAAAGGAGCTGATGCCAAAATAAAATGGTTGTGATTCCTGGGTGTGTATATCACATACAGCCTATGGACACATTTTATCTCAATCCTGGTGGCAAGACTTAGGAACAGCAAGGAACTGTGTACAGGTAGGTGGGTTGGTGGTGAAATCACAGATGCATCATGACCTCATCACATGGCGCCGGTAGTGCTCCATTTCGTAGAGGGGAGTGGGGAACCCAAGGCCCCAGAGCCCATATTGGCCAGCTCCAGTGGAGGGCGATCAGATGGTGGAAGAGTGAGCACACGTGGTGTGCGCAGCTCCCCCCCCCCCCAATGCATTGCAATGGCAACATGGGACCCCTCCTGTGTTGCCCTGGTGGCTGCATGCAGCATCTCTGCCCTCCTTCACCCACGGAGCATTGCCAGCATGTTGTGATGGGAGCTGGCCAGCTCAGTGGGCAACTGGGGCTAAATCAATGCATGTTGCCAAATTTAGCCTGTGTGAAGAGGTCGTACGGCAATGATGTGTTTAAAATCTCAAAAAGTTGCTGTTCCACTTCGAAAGAGACAAGCAAGGTTATAATAAAGCCATATCAATGTACCAATGTCACTTTGAATCCTGCATGGAGTTGACCAAAAGATGAAGAAAAAGAAATGATTGGCAAGAACCTGCTGGCAACAAAGTATCATCAAGAGCTAATTAAAAATCAATCTCTGTGACCAGAGTTTTCTGCGAAAGGAAATTGCATGAGCTTTGAGCAGTAGTCTCTTAATTCAATGCTTGCCCTTCCACCACCTGTATCTACAATACTCGAAAGCCAGAAGGAAGGGCTCTGACAGAAACTGTAGGCAGTGTATAAACAGCACAAGTATTATGGCTGCAGGAAAACAAGTGCTACTCTGATTGCTGGGAAATCGTGTTTTCTTTTTTCAATACATGATATATTCAAACACAATGGACAAAATGCTTTACAAAAAGGATGCAAACTGCTTTGAGAAATGCCCACTAATTTTTTCAGTGTGAAGCTTTTATTTCTCTTATTTCACTTTCCTGTTTTTTAAACATATTCACAAAAGAACCAGCAATATATGCAGCAACTTCAAGTGCTATGGGTAAGCGAGGGAAACAAACTAGTTGACTGTTTCTAAAATCCTGCTGGCTCACACAACCCACAGGATGAGATGAGCTGGCTTTTGTTTTAAAGGTTTTCACAATTTCCCCTTAGGTTGGCCCATCCCTGGGACTTTTCAGGACAGCGGGACTTTTATCCAGTGGACCTAGAATGCTGGTTGCAGTTATACTTATGTAGGTAGGCAGGAGTCACTGGGACCATTGCTGGTGTGTGTGTGCCCCACCAGTTGGATTCCTCTTTCACTGTGGGAAGTCACCTATCCCAGGGGGTCCTGTCATACTACACAATTATAAGACCATCATTCCACTTTAACTACTATGGTTCCATCTCAGTGAATCATGATATTTGTGCCTAGGTAGAGGTATTTGGAATTCACATCCACACCAAACTACAAATCTCAGGATGTTGCCATAGCAGTTAATGTGAAATTATAGCATACTATCTTGATCTGGCAAGGACAGTCCTGCCATCATGCTTTTTTCGCTACTTTTAAAATGTTCCTGTTTCTCTTTTCTTCTGTCCTCCTGTGTCTTCCGTTTACTTCAGTTGCTTCAAACTGAATACAAAAATAAGCTGAACTCAGTTAAATCAGCAGGTTTATCAGAAGAGGCAGAATTGCTGCTTCAAAAAAGCAAAATCAAAGTTCTTCAGCATTTTCCCCATTAATAACTTTTATTATCTTGACCACACTCCAATGTTGCTTAGTCACACTTGTCCAGTTTTCACCTGTGGCATGTAATATAACCGTGTTGTTATTATGTAGAGTAGATAGGGGCAAGATAATGTCTGGCCTGGCACAAAAGTTTCTGGCTCCTGTCTATTCAGATACTTGTGGCCAAGGGGTGGGTTTTTCCTTTCTTGTGCTGGACTCAGCCATTCTAAGTCTATTTACTTACTTACTTACTTACTTACTTCCTTACAACATTTCTACCCCGCCTTTCTCATCCGAGGGGACTCAAGGCGGCTTACAAAACTGTCAAAATTCAATGCCGATAAAACAAACCACAGTAATAAAATAAAACTTATACATTTAAACACCTAAATATTATCAAATAAAAATAGTATACAAAATTTAAAACATAATATTGCTTAAGTCCATTTGTCTAATAACCGTGTGCGTCTAAACTACACATTTATGTCAGTCAAATCCCACTTTAATTGTTCCATCCTAATCAATCACGCAAACTGTTGTTTAATGGGGCACTTGTAATTCTCTGTTAGAGATTTCCACTGTGCTTTTTTGAACTTTGAGACCCAAGGTATCCTAATTTAACTCTCAATCCTTCTTCTTGCTAAAATTAAAACACAGAATATTGTTGGATGGAACATGGGGCACCTTTTGTTTCCTTGACACAATTTCTAGTGTTGAATTCTAATGTCACGGTAATTACCTGCCCGACATCCTGTAGATCTTTTGACTAGTAACTCTGCCCATCTGTAACTGAAGGACATTTTTAAGTTGTGCTATTCTCACTTCAGCACTTGGCAATTTTGCAAATAAAATTAGTCATACCTGTTTCCTAACATGCACATTCCCTTCCACTGGTAGGTTGTAGGCACTCCGGATCAGATTTTTGGCAATGAAATAATAATAGACCGAAATCACTGATAGGGGAATGACATAGTAGACAAGAAAGGAAGCCATTGATTGAATTTTGGGGTGCAGCTCATTGGTAAGAGGATAAGGTGTGCAACTGATGAATGTTTTATTAGTGCCTTTGTCATAAATAGGACGCAAGTCTGAAAACACGGCTTCAGGAACAGCAAGCAGCATGGAAAAAATCCAAATGAGAACAGCTTTCACACAAATCTTCAGCAGTGCATGGGATGCTTGGATGTCCATTGGTCTCACTATGGCTTTGTACCTAAGGGCAAGATAAATAATTGCATTAGGGATCATAGGGATGAATTTATTAAGATACAATCATTTTTGATGAGTCTCCTCACTGCACAAAAGAGATGTTTGGTCATCAAAGCTGTGTCTCATTTTCCTCCTCTCTAACCCTCTTCTTATATTGCAAGGCTCCACAAGACATTATGTTACATAAAATTCATTTTTTAAAAAGTCCTCATACAGGAGAGGGATTTGTAAATAAAATCAGAGGGAGGAGAGGCTTTAAAACTCTTTGACTGTGCCTGATGGTTCTTGCCTATTTCAGGATCACATGCATTTACTCATGTCAAAATGAAAATGATTACAGAACCTATCTGGAACACCATGTCAACAAGTTGGAACATGTCCACATAATGACAACCAAATATTATGCAGAAGAACTGCCCTGGTAGCAGTGGTCAGCATTTCTGAAATAGAAAGCCACATTGTCATATGGTAACCCCAATGATAGCATTAATTATCATGGAATTGTGATTGAAATTTATTTACTACTTTAAATATACTTACCATTTTTATTTAGAGTTCTATAGTGGTTATTATTATATTTGCCTCACTTATAAAGCATGGGCCCCACAAGAAGGTGTAATACATTCCCTTGTTGATAAATTGTAAATTTCCCAAGGTATACTCATATTATTATTATATTTTTAGCAATTTCTTAGTGATTTCTTCCTCAGTACTTCAGTTGTCCTTTTACTTTTTTATTTCTCTCTTTCACAGAAGCCATATTCTTTGGAAGCTTGTTTAGACCAAGTTAATGGTATTTTTTTGCCAGAGTATTGCCACAGAAATATTGTGATGTAGGCCTTTTCAGAGCTGGAGAAGGGAGAAAGCTGGTGGGCAGTACCCCTCTGACACCCGACCAACACTGGGTATACGTGCGAGTATAACTCCAAAAAGTTTTAAAGGAGAAAGGAGTGAAGAATATTTTAATTCCAATATTTCTTGAAATTAAAGGCACCCATTTAAGAGTAAGAAAATATTGCAGCTGATGGCAATCTGGATCAAATAAAGTATCATTTGCATGTGCAATCATGCATGCACAGAAACAAATTACAGTGACAGGTTCTGTTACCAAACACCAATACCCCTTCTTAATATAAAATGGGAAACTCAGTATCCATGGGAGTTATAGTTTCCCAGGGGCAAGGGACCTCCATGAGTTATTTATTTATTTATTTGCAGTATTTATATACTGTACCGCCCTTCTCAACCCTGAAGGGGACTCAGAGTGGTTCACAGTGTTGGCAACAATTCAATGCCCTCGATAAAAAACAGTATAAAACATCAAAGTTGGCCCTCCCCTAATAAAACATTAAACATTAATAAACACATCACATGAAATAACATCATATGTCACACAAAGAAAAAGCCATTGTCCTTAAACAGTCCTGGATCATTGCACTTTCAACTTTCACTTTAACTTTCAAGTGAGTTATCACGGCCCTCACCCCACTGAGTCTCCCCAGTCACACCAAGCACCACTGACCAGCAACACTAAGCCCCTTCTTTCTCCCCCAAACCCTATCACCCACACCACAGGCACCGACCTGATCAGCTGCTTTCCTAGGATGTTTCCACAGCAGCAAACGTTCAGAGCCCAGGAAAGATAGCCATGACCAGTGCCACAAAGTATCTATTGCACTCCCTAACCACAGATACAATGTAGCTGCCTATAACTATTTTATTTCTATTATTCATCCTGAATCAGCGCACATGCGCATCTTATAAAAAAACAATAAGATACAGCAATCAACTCTTTCCCAGCACAGGAGGGCTCGGACCCAAAACCTCCTTGTGGGTGATCACAGCCATCCCAGGGACAATGACCTGAGAGGAGACCCAGATGATCCATTCAAGTCTCCTGTTGACGCACCAGGGCTTGTTATTGTCCCTCTCCTGGGAGAGTACTTGGGTCTGGCAAGTCACCTTTGTTCGTGATTCCCAGACCCAATTCCAACATAATCCACTCATTCCGCTTTCCAAACTTTCTTTGTCTCGGGCCTAACATCATCATAATCTGCTGGGTGGACTTGACTCTACCACCCAAGCCCTCCCTTGCTCCCCCATTGGAGGCTCCAGGGCATCCCTGCACAGCTGGGTGTGGAATCCCGGCTTCGTCACCGACTGTGGATCTGTAATTGGTTAAGCGAACGAACCCAAAGGGTGCTCACCAATGCATCTTCTTCCTCTTGGAAAGAAGTCACGAGGGGTTAGAAGGCACGATCATCAAGTTTGCAGACAACACCAAACTGGGAGGGATAGCCAACACTCCAGAAGACAGGAGCAGCATTCAAAATGATCTTGGCAGACTAGAGAGATGGGCCGAAACTAACAAAATGAAGTTCAACAGGGACAAATGCAGGATACTCCATTTCAGCAGAAAAAATGGAATGCAAAGATACAGAATGAGGGATGCCTGGCTCGACAACAGTACCTGTGAAAAAGATCTTGGAGTCCTTGTGGACAACAAGTTAAACATGAGCCTACAATGTGATGCGGCTGCTAAAAAAGCCAATGGGATTTTGGCCTGCATCAATAGAAGTATAGTGTCTAGTGAAGCCATGCTCCCCCTCTATTCTGCCTTGGTCAGACCACACCTGGAATACTGTGTCCAATTCTGGGCACCTCAATTGAAGGGAGATGTCAACAAGCTAGAATGTGTCCAGAGGAGGGCAACTAAAATGATCAAGGGTCTGGAGAACAAGCCCTATGAGGAGCGGCTTAAAGAACTGGGCATGTTTAGCCTGCAGAAGAGAAGGCTGAGAGGAGACATGATAGCCATGTACAAATATGTGAGGTGAAGTCATAGAGAGGAGGGAGCAAACTTGTTTTCTGCTGCCCTTCAGACTAGGACACGGAACAATGGCTTCAAACTTCAGGAAAGGAGATTCCACCTGAACATCAGGAAGAATTTCCTCACTGTGAAGGCTGTTCGGCAGTGGAACTCTCTGCCCCGGAGTGTGGTGGAGGCTCCTTCTTTGGAGGCTTTTAAGCAGAGGCTGGATGGCCATCTGTCAGGGGTGCTTTGAATGTGATTTCCTGCTTCTTGGCAGGGGGTTGGACTGGATGGCCCATGAGGTCTCTTCCAACTCTACTATTCTGTGATTCTATTATTCTAACTCCAAGGCCAATCAGCAAGCGAACTGCCAGGATCCCGCCTCCTGACCAAGCAGGAGCCAGGAGGATGCCAGCTGACTTTTCTGCATGGATCAATGGGGATACAGGGAGGGAATTTCAAGCGACTGTCAATGTTAGTCTATGGAATATCCTGTGTAGAATGATGCCTGGCTTTTCCAAGCATCTTGTACACTTTTAGCCTTTGTTGCTGCGTGGGCGTCCCTTCTGCAGATTGAATAAAAACTTGTTTGCCTTTGCACTGGTGAGATCACGATTTCTTATATCGGAACATTCACGGTTAGCAGAATTCACCCAGCTTCTTCCCTCGGTATCTGTGAAGTAGCTAAAAACTTCAAATTTTCTGGCTTCAATTCCACAATTTTCCAACCCACTTGTCTTTTAATGGAAGAACTAATTAAAAACATAAATGTATATACTTGTCTGTGTGGCTTTGAGAAGATCTAGTTTTATCTGTCCCCATAGAATTGCTGAAACCTTGCTAAATTCAATGTTAAAGACTGAACTAATTCCTTTTTAAGGCCTTTTTGGAATATCCAATATGTTATTTTTAATTTATTTCCTAACTTGGCCATGAGCCTTTTAGATATGTAAGCTCTTCCTAGGAGTTCTGCTGCTTGGCGCAAGATTGCCACAGGTTTTTGTAGCAATAGAGCAGCTGAGCGGCTATTGGTCCTCTCTGTATTTCCCTTTAATGACATTACAGAAAATCAGATATTGAGAAAGTAGCAGAAAGACTAAAATGTTTAGAAGGGGAAGAGAGAAATTTGGAATGATTGGGGGATATTCCAAAAGCACTCAAGTTTTCACTTTGAAAGATCACATATGCGGTCTCCTATTTTCATAAAAGAAAGAAGGAAAAATAATAATGAGTCCCGTTGAACATCAACACATTTTTAAAGGTAAGATTAAATCCAAATTCATCTAGATACCAGTTCCTACTTGCATCAAAATACATAATATACCAAATCAAGAGCTAGCTAAATCTATTAAAATAAGAGTGTAACAACAGAAATCCTTTTGGAGACATTCTCATATTGGGGTCCTTTTTTGGTAACAGTGTATAATGCAGGGCATTTGTTTGACAAGTAATATTAGTCTGTACTGGACAAAATTATAGAGAACTCTAGGAAAATTGCCCAGGTCATTTTGTATACAGGATTATAATTGTATAAATTTGTAAATTATAAGACAGACAGCATGCTGTAATTTGTTAATTAAATGGCAGATGATTAATCAAATAAAACATCTGCTATCAGTGGATGTTTTATACCAGAGGACAAGTGTATAGCTGCAGATATAGTGGGCCAGGTCTGGCAAAATTACTTGCACTGGAAGAAAAAATTGCTTCCAGGTCCAATTCTTATTTGTTAGTGTTTCACTAATTCAGGAAGCCCTCAGTTTATCACCATATCTAGAAAGAAAAGGCAACATTCAAAAATGGTTTTAAGTCCCAGAAGAAGAAGAAGAAGAAGAAGAAGAAGAAGAAGAAGAAGAAGAAGAAGAAGAAGAAGAAGAAGAAGAAGAAGAAGAAGAAGATTTCCTGCTATTTATTCTGAGTTTTTACTAAACTTGGATTGTAATAGTGTTTTAAAATACATTTTATTGAATAAAATCTACAGAAAACCAAATAACAAAACAAACTACAACAGATACATTACAGAATAAAAGGAAAAAGGAAAAATGAGGTATACAATTTATCACACAAAGCTAAGCTACCAAAATATATAACCAAAACTATAACTGACAAAAGAGAAAAAATAGCTTCCAAATATCCTTTCTGAAGTTATAGTTTTACTTTTTGACCTCTACCTCTCTTTAATTTAGCTCTAAGTTAGAATTCATCTGTACCTTTAACTCATACTAATGAACAAAACCAGACAAAATCACCATAATTTTTCTTCAAAAAGCCAATCAGAAGTTTCCAGTCATGCATAAACATTGCTAATGATTTTTCTTAAATCTTTTTTCTATTTCTGAGAGTATGATAATTTTGCAGCTGTCAAGTATGGAAGTATTCTTTCATGGTTCCTTGATTATTTGTCAATCCAAAAAGAAAAAAGTTCAGATTTTAATTGGATATTGATCTTTCTGTTGTTGTTTTAAAAGTGTTCCTTTTGAGATAATTGGTATTGTTTAGAACAGGAAAAACTTTATATCAGTGGTTCTCAATGTGTGGGTCCCCAGGTGTTTTGGCCTACAACTTCCAGAAATCCCAGCCAGTTTACCGGCTATTACGATTTCTGGGAGTTGAAAAACAAAACATCTGGGGACCCACATGTTGAGATCCACTGCTTTGTAGGTAACACATTCATTTTTACTAACATGATTCTCCTTAACAGAGACAGATTTAAACTTTTTCATCTCTGCATATCATTCGAAATTTAGTTTTACTTCTTAATATAATTATTTTGATATAGCATACAATTTGAACATGACATTAAAATACCTTAATATTTTGCCTTTTCTCTTGTATAACTTTTTCATTAATTCAGTTTGCTCTTTTGAGTTCCTATTTTTAACATTAGTTTTGTTTATTCATTTTGAAATCTGCCAAATACCCAAGATTGCAGTAGCATTTTTTAAATCAATTAAGCAATCATACGGAGGACAGAAATCCTACAATTATAACTGTGCTTTCAACTCTGTATGGGAATTTCAGTTATTTAATTTATTGATTACTCTGCAAAAATGAAACTCTGTATCATCTCCACCACTTTCTCCACCATAAAGAGGGGATGGGGAGCATTAGAGAAGAATCATTCATGAGTACTTGTCGCACCTCAGGTTAGCTTCACCTTGCTAAAATACACCAAGCAGTACACAGGTTATAGTCTTTTGTAGTTTATTGGAAATAGGGAAAAGGATAGTTCTTAAAAGGCAAAAGTTCAGTTCCAAAAAATAGTTGCAAAACAAGGCTGTAAGAAATAATCCAAAGAAACACTTGGCATGAAATGAAGTCCTTTCAGTACATGACAAAGTCCCATGAGCGAGAATACATAAAGACTACAAGACAACCCAGGAAAGCAGAACTTGCTTCTTGATTCAAAGAGACATTGCTTTGACAAAGATTCCTCTCTCAGCAGACTGTTTTAATAGCATAACATGAAGGCATTCCTTTGCCCTTTGACCTCTCTTATTTGCTATTCTAAGACTTCTGCGAACCCCCCTAAATTCCAAGCGGCTGGCCCAGTCCAGTGATGCTGTATTGTCGTCAAGGCCAAACTGCTCGTTAGTGTTATCAGGCTGGGAGCTGCTCTCCCTTCCTGCTTCTTGCACCTTGAAACATCAGCATCAACAACACCATTTCCTCCTGTGGGAAAGCCTCCCTGTTCCCCATTTTCTACAGAGGGAACACCCCGCACCTGAATCCCATAATTCCCATCAGAGTCATCTTGAAACTCATCCTGAACCTGAATCCCAAAATCCTCATTAGAGTCACTCTGAGGCTGAGTCACAACAGTACTAGGCATGTGCGATCCATGAAAAAAAATGGTTCACTACCCGCTTCAAAAGTAGGGGGCGCTGGCACTTCGTTTCTAAAGTCATTTCCAAATTTTGAAGAAAAACATTCAAAACTTTCCGAAACTTCGTATGTACTTCGTTAATGGCAGATGTGCATGTGCATGAAAGAAAACATTATCGTCAATGGGGAAAATGGAAAGACCTCTATCTCCCTCATTTCTGAGCTATCCTAATGAAATTTGCTACAGTGGTAGAACACAAAAACCACTGTTAGCTCACCAAATCTAAGAACATTTGACTTATCCTCAGATTTTTGGCAAATTTTCAAATTTTTAATAAAAAACATTTTTTAATAATAACAAAAATCTGTTCCTGGTTTGAAAGTGTTATTTCCTGTTTCAATGGGTTGTCTTTACTTTGAAAGTCATTGTTCTACTTCAGAAACTTTGTTTTTGTGGCTGAAACATTGTTAAATTGGTGGACAGTGTCCCAGGAAACCATAATGTGCTATCATAGCACCATGTCCCTTGTACAAAGACAAAGTTTTGGCAGTGTAAAGCTTTGCCATGCTTCTATGACAGAACCAATTGGGAAATGACATTTATCCCAGGAACAGAAATCATCATACACCATCAAATCACTCCTGAGAGATGGTCATCAGCCCCTGAATAAGGAAATCTGTTCCTGGTTTGAAACTGTTTCATTGGATTTTCTGGGGCTGAGAGTGTGTGACTTGCCCAAGATCATCCAGTGGGTTTACATGGCTGAGTGGTTAATGAAGCCGCAATCGTAGTCCAACTCTCAAACTACTACACTACACCATGCTGTCCCAAAATGGGCCGCTGTTTCTTCCTATGAGGCTTAGCCCTCTTCTACTGGCTTTCTTACTTATGAGGCTTAGCCCGCTTCCGTTGTTACACTATGTTTTAGGGAACAACCTAAGTCTTTTGTTTTTTATGAATGCTCCCATGAGAAAATGTATAAGGATGTGGGTGAACTACAGTTCCCAAAAGTCTTGGGTCAACCCTCCCAAAACTCCCACAGGATTCACAACTGGCCATGTGCCAAGCTTGGTCCAAATCCATCACTTTTATTCTTATCTCAGATTATATGGTAGTGGGGACTCATATAATCCAGTTTAAATCAGATAATCTGGGATCAGATCCTGAGATATAGGGTGGTATCTCCAGCCTGATTACTCTTCCACACTCTATCGCAGGATCTGATACCAGATTATCTGCTTTGAACTGGATTATATGAATCCACACTGCCAGATAATCTGGGATAAGAAGATAATCTAGGAGTGGGTTTCTTCTAATGGGGTTTAGCCAGCTTCTAACCAGGAGTGGATGGGGCTTACACATGTCACATACACACAAATATAGAGTGAATTTTAAAAGGAATACTACTAAAACATAGATTTAAAATGCAACCTTTTCCCTTCCCAGAATGATAGTATTATATATATTTTAACATGAGTCCCTTTCCATCTAAAATCTAGAGAGAAAAGTGGGGTGCTAATAATAATAATAATAATAATAATAATAATAATAATAATAATAATAACCCCCCCGCAGGTGCCACCTTCACGTGGTGGGGGGGCTTAACTGCTCCAATGATGACTGAGGGCTGTGCTGGCGGTAGTGTAACTACCGGCAGGTCCAACCAAGCCAGAGAGGCCTCAGCTGAGGAGCAGAACCAAGAGCACCTAACCCATTAGCATTATGGAGAATCAAACCCAAACAAAGTCTATACTGGCTCGGTCGTCGCCCAGGATAAAAAGGACCGCGGTGGATGCTGCTGATTCTGGACATCCATCGACAAGTGGGCTACGGAATCATCAAAACCCAAATGAACAGTCACAGAAGCGGCAGAAATATACAATGCCAGAAAACCACACAATTATGAAGTGCTACTACAAATCTGAACCTCAAAGGCGTGGCTACCAAAAAAGGATGCATCAACTGTGGAAACAAGAGTACCCTGACTCACAGATAACAGAACCCCGACTGGCTGACCAACAAAGATTCATAATCAGAAACAAAGTGTTCAGTGAAGTTGAACTCGAAGAAATCCAGAAAATTTGCAAAGTAAATTACCATCAGACCACAGCACAGACAGCAGCAGAGACTCAAAGAACACTTGGAATGGTGGAACAGATTGAACCAGAAGGAAGTGTGGAGCTTTTGCAAGAATTTGAAAAACCAGCACTTGAAACATCTGCTGAACCACCAAGAACCTTGACAGCAAGACAACAAGAGCTCAAAGATAAGATCATGGCTCATGCTGCAGCAAATGCCATAAGAAAACGGCTCCCAACTCTAAAAACAGTGCCCAAGAGACACCTGGCGCCTCTCATGAAAGATGTGAATACAGTACTCTCCACTGTCCAAATAACATCAATTGAACAAACAAACCAGTATGCCTACAGTGCAGCAGTGATAGTAACAGAAGAGCTTGGGCTCCTACAACCTAGGCAGCCCCAAAGAAAATCGACTGGAAAACCAAAGTGGAAGGTCAGGCTAGAGTTGAAAATCAAAAAGCTTAGATCAGATGCAAGTAACCTGAAAAATATGAAAGAGAAGAAACTGAAGAATGACAAAATCAAGCAATACCTGATCCGAAAGTACTGGCTGAACACCAGAAAAATTGAAGAAGCTTTGGAAATCGTGAAAGAACAAATTACAGCAACAGCCAGAAAAATTGAAAGGTATGAAGCCAGAATCATCCAGTACAGACAAAATCAACTGTTTCAATCAGACCAAAGACGGTTCTACCAGAGCCTGAACCAAACAACAGACACAGTAACCATAAAGCTAGAGAAAACTGCAACAACGAAGTTCTGGAAAGAGCTTTGGGAAAATAATAAGAACTACAACAAAAACGCTGGGTGGATAAAGGAGTTTGAAGGAAAATTCTCACAGAACAAAATGGAACAGATGGAAATAACAACTGAAATGATCAGCAAACGAATGCAAAAAGTCAAGAACTGGACATCGCCTGGTAGTGATCAACTTCATGGATTTTGGCTCAAACATCTGATTAGTTTACATGAAAAAATGGCCCAACAATTCAATGAGATGCTGCAGAAAGGAAGTATCAGTGAATGGCTAACAACTGGAAGAACATACCTGATACAAAAGGATCCAGCAAAAGGAGCAGCACCAGGAAACTACAGGCCAATAACGTGTCTGCCCACTATGTTTAAACTACTGACTGGCATCATAGCTGACAGAATTCAAGACTATCTTGAAGAAAAAAACATCTTGCCAGATGAACAGAAAGGCAACAAACGGAAAAGCAGGGGCACAAAAGACCAGTTATTGATTGACAAAATGATTCTGGAGAACTGTAAGAGCCGAAAAGCTAATCTTCACATGACGTGGATTGACTACAAAAAGGCCTTTGACTCACTCCCACACAGCTGGATCATCAAGTGCCTGGACGCCATCGGGATTAGTAAAAACGTTGGCACCTTCATTGAAAACATGATGGAGCACTGGAAAACTGAACTGTTTGTTGGAAATGAAAGCTATGGACTTGTCAACATCAGGAGAGGAATTTTCCAGGGAGATTCATTGTCCCCTCTGCTTTTCATTATTGCCATGATCCCTCTGTCAACAATCTTACAAAAAACAAATCTCGGCTACCAAACATCTAAGAATTCTCACAAAATTTCACATTTGATGTACATGGATGACCTGAAGCTATATGGGAAAACGGAAACTGAAATCCAGTCTCTGACCAACACTGTCCGAATTTTTAGCACTGATATCAACATGGAGTTTGGTTTGGACAAATGTTCAACAGTGGCATTGAAGAAGGGAAAAATCATTGAAAGTGAGGACATAAATATGCCCAATGGCCAAACAATAAAGTGTCACCAGCCAGAGGCCTATAAATATCTGGGCATATTACAGCTGGACAACATCAAGCATGAACATGTGAAAACTGTGGCCAGCAAAGAATACATACAAAGGGTCAGAAAAATTCTCAAAAGCAAGCTCAATGGAGGCAACACCATCAAGGCCATAAACACCTGGGCCATACCTGTCATAAGATATACTGCTGGCATTATAAATTGGAGACAGGCGGAACTGGACAATTTGGACAGAAAAACAAGAAAACTCATGACCATTCATCATTCACTGCACCCTCGCAGTGATGTTGACCGGCTATATCTGCCTAGAAGATCAGGGGGCAGAGGACTCTTACAAGTAAAGCAAGCAGTCAAAGAAGAAGAACATGCCCTGGCAGAATATGTAAAGCAAAGTGAAGAACCTGCTTTGATTGAAGTCAAAAATCAGAAACTCCTCAAAGCACAGCAGACAAAAAACCAGTACAAGAAAACCACACTACAAACTAGAGCTGACAGCTGGCACAACAAAACATTGCATGGAAAGTTCCTTGACAAAATTGAAGGAAAAGCTGATAAGGAGAAGACCTGGCTATGGCTCACGAATGGGACCCTGAAGAAGGAAACAGAAGGCCTGATCCTTGCAGCCCAGGAGCAAGCCATCAGGACAAAGGCAATTAAGGCCAAGATCGAAAAATCAGCTGATGACCCAAAATGCAGACTGTGCAAGGAAGCTGACGAAACCATTGATCATATCCTCAGCTGCTGTAAGAAAATCGCACAGACAGACTACAAATAGAGGCACAACTGTGTGGCCCAAATGATCCATTGGAACTTATGCCTCAAATACCACCTCCCAGCAGAAAAGAACTGGTGGGATCACAAACCAGCAAAGGTCGTGGAAAATGAACACGCAAAGATACTGTGGGACTTCCGAATCCAGACTGACAAAGTTCTGGAACACAACACACCAGACATCACAGTTGTGGAAAAGAACAAGGTTTGGATAATTGATGTTGCCATCCCAGGTGACAGTCGCATTGATGAAAAACAACAGGAAAAACTCAGCCGCTATCAGGACCTCAAGATTGAACTTCAAAGACTCTGGCAGAAACCAGTGCAGGTGGTCCCGGTGGTGATGTGCACACTGGGTGCCGTCCCAAAAGATCTCAGCCGGCATTTGGAAACAATAGACATTGACAAAATCACGATCTGCCAACTGCAAAAGGCCATCCTACTGGGATCTGCACGCATCATCCGAAAATACATCACACAGTCCTAGACACTTGGGAAGTGTTCGACTTGTGATTTTGTGATATGAAATCCAGCATATCTTTCTTGTTTGCTGTGTCATGATAAAATAATAATCAGGGTAATTTAAAATAATAGAGGGGAGTTGTGGAAAATCCTTAGCAGGGTGATAGTTTGCTTTCCCTGTCCATTTCCAATTTTCTTCTCCCCCTGAAGTGGAAAGTCAGTCTCACACCAACCTGGGTGGAGAGTTCTAGTTTGGGGTTTTGCCAGCACATTGCAAGGGAGATACTGCAGAGGTTACAAAGCCAGGTTCCCTCCACTTCTGCAAGCTGGTTTAAGAGCCCCATAGAAATCTACCAGTCCAGGACAGGAAGGGGATTTCTCTTCTAATAGCAACAGCAGCCAGCCAACTATCAATGCCCTTTGCAAATGAGAGAGGCTTCCCTCCACTTGCAACCCTTTGCAAGCCACTTGCTCTGCTTCTGAAAGCTGATTTAAGAGCCCCATAGCAACCAACCACTCCAGGCCGGGAAGGGGATTTCTCTCCTAATAGCGACAGCAGCCAGCCAACCACCAATGCCCTTTGTAAACGAGAGAGGCTTCCCTCCGCTTGCAGCCCTTTGCAAGCCGTTTGCTCCGCTTCTGCAAGCCGATTTAAGAGTCACATAGCAACCAACCATTCCAGGATGGGAAGGGGATTTCTCTCCTGAATAGCAATGGTTGGTTGAATTAAAACACTTTCTCATATATCCGAAGGTTATCCAAAGGTATTTCGAGGCACGGGCACCAACACGTCGAATTGGAAGGTTAATTCCAAAGCGCCAAACTACCTCAGAACCCAGTTCAATATTAATACAATTAATGAATTTATTACGATTAACGACTTTTACGATTTTTTCGCTCAACCCTAGTGAGTACAGTTTCAGCAAGGAGAAATCTCTTTTTTAAAAAATGGCATGATTATCACTTGCTTCCCCCTGAGTTCTGTTTGCAATGCTTCTCTAGGGACCTCATCACCTTTTTGGCTGGAATTGCCACACATTGTGGTGAATCCAGTGGTGCCTGGTGGGGTGCATGGGGAACCCATCGCCCCACGCTCTGTATTGCTCGGCTTCCCCCTTATCTCATCCCACGTGGGGAAGCGTCCACTGCCCAGCTTCCCACGTTGATCTGTTTGCTCCTTCCCTTTTAGCACGGAGCCCCACCGAAAGTAGTTGTGTATTGTGGGATGGGAACCAGCAGGGTCTATGGCAAAAGGGAAGGAGAACCTGCATTGCTGCTGAATTCAGCCCTGTTTGATGAGGTTGCCCAGAGTGTGGTGGAGGCTCCTTCTTTAGAAGCTTTTAAACAGAGGCTGGATGGCCGTCATTTGGGGGTACTTTGAATGCAATTTTCCTGCTTCTTTGCAGGGGGTTGGACTGGATGGCCCACATGGTCTCTTCCAACTCTATGATTCTATGAGTAAAAACTATATTGAACTGCAACTTTAAACATAGCTCACCTTTTGCTATGCCGGCTAGGATAGTGAGACTGTTAGTGCAACAATATCTGGAGATCCAGGCGGTTCCCACTCCTGGCCTAAACAGGTGTACTCAAGATTCCAGCCAGGCAGCTCAATTGGTTTTGTTATGGCACTGGCAGTTCCATCAGGCACCCTTTCCCTTGATATTACAGAAATCCAATCAGGAATCTAGAATGGATTGCATGAAGAATCTGAGTGTGTTTCTTAGACATTCCTTCAGATTCCTCATTGAAATGTTAAGAATAATGAATGAAGGAACATGTTGCTCCTGAGATCTACAATTCTACTCAGAGACCAGTTTTTTGAGGAAGAAGAATTTTTCAATTTGGAAACAAAAATATCTTTAAAAAAGAAAGAAAAGTAGAGTAGTGGTTGGACTACTATTCTGGAGACCAGGGTTTGAATCTCCATTCAGCCATAAAATCCATTGGTGACCTTGGACAAGTCAACTCTCTTGATCTAAGAGGAAGGTAAGCGCAACCTTTTTCTGAACAAATGTTATCAAGAAAATTCCATTCTAAGTGATTGGGAGGAAATTTGGGAGAAGAAATATATATATATATATATATATATATATATATATATATATATATATATATATATACGGCCGCTACAGACATTCGAGAAAACTGGTACAAAATGCAATTCAGATGGTACCTCACTCCAGAAAAATTGGCAAAAATCAATAAAAATAATTCTAAATTATGTTGGAAATGTGGAGAAAAAATAGGAACTTTTTATCATTTATGGTGGTCCTGTGGGAAAATAAAAAAATACTGGACAACAATACACCAACTCATACAGGAAATATTTGGTAAGAAATTTAAAATTGAGCCAGAGATGTACCTACTAGGATTCACAAATCCTTTATTAAACAAAAGTCAAGATAGGCTTCTATTTTACATAAGCACGGCTGCAAGATTAACATTGGCAAAAGTATGGAAAGGGAAGGAAATCCCTACCATGGAAGACTGAATACTGAAAGTATTGGATATAATACAAACAGATAACCTAACTCAAAAGATAAGAGAAGGGAAAAACAGAACGGACTGGTCCAGTTTCATAGAATGGATTTTAAGATAGATCTGACTCATATACAAAGAAGTTCTTTTTTGGACTTTTTTTTTACTTCTGGGCAGAGAGAAATGGAAAATATGAATCTTCAAAAGAACAAAAGAAGAAATCCTAAAGTGCTGATGGGAAGTCTTCCACTGTTTTGTTTTTGTTTTTGTTTTGTCTCTCTTTCTCTCTCCCCCACTCACCCACCTCCCACTACCCCAACATTTCCCAGTTCACATGATCCTATTCTCCAACTGTGTCTTTATCCCTTTTTAATTATTTATTATCACTACCACTGTACTTGTGATTCACAAAAGAAATAAAAATTATTTACAAAAAAAAAGAAACAAAATTCCATTCATATTAGGGACACCATAAGAGAGAGAAAAATGAAGATACACAACAACAACAAATTCCATTAACTGTTATTTGTTTTCATACTGTATCTGAACCTGAAGATGGATTCAATCTGAGGATGGTGCAATATAACACACTCCGGACTCATGCTCAATCATTTTCTTTTTGCTCTAAAATCACTAAGGCAATAGTCTTAAGACCCACAGTAATTGCCAAGATTGATTTGTAGCGAAAGCCATCAGCTGGTTCACCCCAGAGAGTAGTGATTTAGCGAGTGAGGTCCCAGCCAACTGGACTGAAACAAGAAGTTACTACAGCAACCATTTATTTGAAGAAAACTGAAAGTGTATCTAGAATTGAACTATGTTGTGTAATAAGAAGCAAAGGAAACTTATCCAAGAAAGAGACACATTGTTTTGCTGACCCAAAACTGGCCAACAAAAAAAAGCAGATACATATGAATGTGTATAATGCAATTGTTTAAAATTAAGTCACCAATATTGTTTCTATGGAAAGATATTTTGGTGCCTATTTCTACCATGTACAAATTGTACTGAATTATTTGCAGGCAGAACTTGTGGTTTTCCAAGAAACCTGTGATTGACGTTGAGGGCTGAGAGCCAATGTGGTTTGAATTTTGGGCTGAGAGACTAGGGTTCAAATTCCCACTCAGCCATGGAAATTCCCACTTGTTTAGTAAAAGTCCAACATGGCCCACACTTTGGGCCCTGTCTGGATGGGTCTCATTTAAGAAAAGAAACCAGAGTATAAATATCATCATCATCATCATCATCAATAGATCTAAGAATGTTAGAAATTATGACAAGTTATTAATAAACATGACTTCATGAAACTTTTCCCTCCGTGGAACAACAAAGCATCTGAAGGGAATTTTTTTAAAAGACTAGGGCGCATCTATTACATTGTAGAATTTATGCACTTTGGCACCATTTTACCTGTCCTGGCTCAGTGCAATAGAATTTTAGGAGTTGTAGTTTTGCAAGGTCTTCAGTCTTCCCTGCCAAAGGGTGCTGGTGCGTCACCAAACTATAGATCACAGGATTCTATAGCCTTGAGCAATTAAAGTGGTGTAAAATTGCATTAATTCTACACTGTAGAGATACACCTTGAGATAGAGCCATAAGTAAGGATGTTGTACTCTTGGGACATACACTTGATGAATTATGAACTGCACGTGTACGATTATAAAGCCAATAAAGACATAGGTAGGGATGTATCACTCTCCAGGTAGGAGTGCCATCATCATAATTACTTCTCAGAAGAAGCCTCATTTGGCAAAGTGCCTGCTCTCAACAGCATGTTTACCATAATGATGAATCTAGTCTCAGACCCAGATACATGAGCTAAAAACACAGCAGTTTTTCTTCATAAGACTCCCAAATAATTGGCCTGTCAAAATGGATAATCTTATGGTATCACATCAATTAATCCTGTTCAAGGAGTTCCTTTTGCTTTTTTAAAAATATTGAGAGGCAAATCCCCTGAGATATGCCATGAAATGGAGTATGCTATAGAATCAATGCAGCGTGACACCACTTTAACTGACATGCTTAATGCTATGGGAGAATGAGAGTTACAGTAGAGTCTCACTTATCCAAGCTAAAGGGGCCGGCAGAAGCTTGGATAAGTGAATATCTTGGATAATAAGGAGGGATTAAGGAAAAGCCTATTAAACATCAAATTAGGTTATGATTTTACAAATTAAGCACCAAAACATCATGTTATACAACAAATTTGACAGAAAAAGTAGTTCAATACGCAGTAATCTTATGTTGTAACGACTGTATTTATGAATTTAGCACCAAAATATCACAATATATTGAAAACATTGACTACAAAAACGGCTTGGATAATCTAGAGGCTTGGATAAGTGAGGTTTGGAGAAGTGAGACTCTACTGTATCATTTTACAGGCTCTTTAGCCTTCTCTGCCAAAGAGTGCTGGTGGGTCACCAAACTACAACTCCCAATATTCCATAGCATTGACCCATGGCAGTTAAAGTGGTGTCAAACTGCGTTAATTCTGAAATGAAGGCTGTGTGCACCCTTTGTTTCACCCAAAAGAATGTCTCATTTTCTCATAAGTGAATAAACAGTAAACTAGAAAGGAGACCTCTCGGAGAACTAGGGTGTTGGTTTAAGAAGAATGGGTATAAGGCATGCTTATTCAAAAAAGCAAGTGCTGCTATGAACAAATTACCATATATTCTCGAGTATAAGCCGACCCGAATATAAACCGAGGCACCTAATTTTACCACAAAAAACTGGGAAAACTTATTGACTCGAGTATAAGCCGAGGGTGGGAAATGCAGCAGCTACTGGTAAATTTCAAAAATAAAATTAGATACCAATAAAATTACATTAATTGAGGCATCAGTGGGTTAAATGTTTTGAATATTTACTGTATTTCAAAGAAAAACAGTAAACTAACTCTATAAGTAGAAAAGCAACAATAACTTTATAATAATAATCATCATCATCAACATCATCTTCATTTGTACCCTGCCCTATCTATCTCCCCCTGGGGAACTCAGGCCAGCTTCCAACATGGTAACAGGCAAACATATAATGCCTACATAAACAATGCAGACCTAGATATAGATCTATCATTACAGTAGAGTCTCACTTATCCAACATAAACGGGCCGGCAGAATGTTGGATAAGCGAATATGTTGGATAATAAGGAGGCATTAAGGAAAAGCATATTAAACATCAAATTAGGTTATGATTTTACAAATTAAGCACCAGAACATCATGTTATACAACAAATTTGACAGAAAAAGCAGTTCAGTACGCAGTAATGTTATGTTGTAATTACTGTATTTACAAATTTAGCACCAAAATATCACGATGTATTGAAAACATTGACTACAAATATGCGTTGGATAATCCAGAACGTTGGATAAGTGAGTGTTGGATAAGTGAGACTCTACTGTATATATACTAATTTCACATGTGTATTTCCCCCTGAAACCTTTGCAAATCCTCTCTCTATGTGAATTTTCCTCCTGCAATATTTGTAAGCCATATTTATCAATGTTTATATCTATCTAGACATCTATGTGTGTGTGTGTGTATGCGCGCACGCATTTTCCCTCTGCACTTGCAAGCATGTGAGGGTAAAATTCATATAAAATTCATATATAAAATTAATGTATACATATAGGAACAGATATACAGGTACATGGAAATCTCTATCTATATTTACATAGGATTTGCAAAGACCTGTAAACATATGAGGGGAAAATTCATATATTAATGTATTTGTAGGGGGAACATCTATATAAATATTTAGAAGCTTTGGGGCATGCATTTACACAAGAAAGAAATGCAAGCAAAGCCCCCCTAAAAACAACTTTGTCCTCTATTCTCCTGCCCTTTCCCACCTCTTTTCTTTCTCCCTTTTTCAAACTCTAAAAGTAGCCAGAAAAGGCTTTTTAAAACTTCTCTCCTCCTCCCAAAAAAACCCACCTCATTTTTGTTTCCTTAGGAATAAAAAGAAATACACACCTTCTGTTGCTCTCTTTTCCCTCCTTCCCTCCCTTTGGACTCAAATGTTCTTGCAATAGTAGTAGTAGTAGTAGTAGTAGTAGTAATTTGCAAGAATATCTTTTTTCCTTCCCCTTCTACCCATGCAATCTGGCTTGCAAGGGTTTTCTCACATTCTCCTTTCGCTTTTGAAAACATTCACTTCTTGTCTCTGTCAGTCTCTCTTAAAAAAATAAGATAACCAGCCTGGAAGGAGAAGCGAAGAAGGGAGATTTTGGAAAAGAAAACATACTGTGGCCTCCAGGCTCCAGCTGCTGGCTTGACCTTGACCTGAATATAAGCCGGGGGAGGCTTTTTCAGCTCATAAATAAGGGCTGGAAAAGTCGGCTTATCTTTGAGTATATACGGTAATAAGTCCTGCAAATGGAAAATGGATAGAGAGACAAATGTTTTTTCCCCAGGTTTTTTTATTTACTCAAAAAGACAAAAACGCAGTTCTAGGTAAAACAGTCTTGTGGAAGCAGTTATAAACATTATAGTTCATATGTTTCCTAGATCAGGAGAGTTCTTTGTATGATTGGGGGAAAATGTCTTCTTGACAGATGCCTCTTACAAAAATATCTCAGTGAATGGAAAATATTCTTTTAACTTAGCCAGATTCCTTTGTTAAGACTCTACAGACTCTTGGAGTTTCAATGCAGTCTCTGCCTCCCTACTTATTAAATGGGATTATCTTTAAAGGATGGAATAGAGCTTAGAAATGTTACTATATTCAATTATAACTTTCAATATCTTCAGTTATTTATTTGTATAACTCCCTTTGCCCCTGTGGTAATTACAGAGCAATAGAGGCTGGGTCCTATCTCCAAAAAGTTTACAGTATTAAATATGACACAGAAGTAATACAGGTTGAGTATTTCTTGTCCAAAATCCATAGAACTAGAAATATTCTATATTTTAGTGTGCAGGTTGTTTTTTGGGGGTTTTTTAATTTTGGAATTCTTACATATACATAATTGATTGGTTTAAATAGCTGATTTTAAATTAGATATAACTGATTTTAATGTCTGTGTATATTTATAATTAATTTATGTCCCAGCATGGAGTGTTTGCCATATATATGTTGTGCTCCACCCTGAATCTCCTTTGGGGTGAGAAGGGCAGAATATATATGTTTTAAATAAATGAATCAACAAAAGATCAGCTTCAGCAATGTGAAAATATATTTTTGTAAAGGTGAGAGAAAGGAAAAGGGTCTGCTAGAATTGCCTGCATAAACAAGAGAATGTGAGGAAGAGGTACATGTGGGAATAAATGACATTACACCTGATAATATAAGTCTGTGGGTAAGGAACCAACAGAGCAGTACAGATATGTCATTGTGGTTTCCCATTGCTTCCATTTCAACACTTCTGAACACTTTTATGATAGTCTACAAATGTAACCAGATATGGTAATTAAAAGAGAAAAATATGAATGAGTCTGTATTGAAGGGAATATTTTGTGGAAACAAACTAGCGGAAGGCATACCAACAGTCAACTGAAATAAAATGATCACTTATCTGGAAAGGAGGATGGAAGTCACTTGAATTTCCTTAGAAGAGCCATTTGCTTTGCTTTTGGTGGGCTTTGCTTTTGGTGGAAACTATACTACACATTAACCCTCAATATCTGGACTAGTTCTCATCATCAGATAGGGGAGGGGAGGCAGATGCTTCTATTCTGGTTGTGTATAGTACATTGATTCCTAAAGAAGATCCATTCATTCTAATAACAAAAGGAACAATCTTGTTCAGTTGCTTGGAGATTACAGTTGGGCCTCCACTTTCACAGATCCTATATCCATGGATTCAACCACCCATGCTTCAACATATTTTTTAAAAATACAAAAGGTAAACTTTGATTTTGCTCATTTTATATGAGAGACACCATATTACTATGTCACTGTACAGTATATGATGAACCTCCAGCAACCACAAGTTTTGGATTCCATGTGGGGACCTGTGGTATCAAGAAATCATATCCCCTGAATTATGAATTATATAAAACTCAAATGAAGTTATATAAAATAATAACTACAGCCCCCAAGATCCAGCAGGTCGCTCCTTTTGTCTTTCTTTAGCCTTTGCCATAAAATCACCTTTAGAATGTTGGCCAGCCACACCTAGGACCCATTTCCCCATCTGCATAATCCATTCACAATAGACAGGGAGACAGGGGCAGGGGAAGAGTTTCAGCATATATATATGTCAGAGCGCTTCCCAAACCCATTGACAAATCTCATAGTCTCCACTGAGAAATATTTTACTACCATTGTTAAACCCCATGTCCCATTGATGAATTTCCTGTTTTCATTGAAAGGTTTTCCTGCTCCCATTGATAAAATCTAGACTATACACACTGGGGCTTAGCCTTTGGGCTTTGTGCTAGCCTTTCCTATTGTTTTGGTTATCACTTGCAATATTTATTATGTACACTGGACTTACCGTTTTGTGTTTGCCCTGGCTAAATCTTTAAGCCCATCTTGGACTCTTTTACGTATTGCCATACCGCATTCCTTCTGATAGTGCCCCTCTTGAGGATGGACCATTAAATGGACTGACACTTCAAATCTATGAATAACAGTTTATGAATTTCCCACCACCACCAAAGAGCCAATCACCAGAGCCATTTCACAGAGCTCCCAACCAACAGAAGTCCGGATCCTTGCCATCAGAAGCTGGTGCAAGTTTGCCAAAGTGAATAAAATGCTCTGTTTTTTCTATTGAGTTATGTCAGTACATTGAGTGCTTGTTCTGCTGACATCCTCACTGGCCATTGAGAATAAAAACATCTGCTTTTGCCTTCTAACCATATTTCTTTTGACCTTCAGAATGCTTGACATTCAGGGCCTCTGGGCCCACAGTTTTGCAGAGCTGAAATCACCTGAAACCAACCTCAGCAAATGTTAATGTATTCTTTCCCACTGTAAGTTAATAGTGAACTGGATCCTTTCAAATTGTCTTGGCCAAGTATTGCTTCATATAGACTTTATGCAATGTTCTAAGCCTTGCTCCAGATGTTGTTGGTAATCATCTATTAATATCCCTCACCATCCACTATGATAACTAGGTCTGGTAAGAGTTACAACTGAACAATATCTGGAGGACCACATAGGTTAGCTGATTCCCTAGGTACCAATCTGTTAAGAATTACACCATAATGTGAAACATCCCCTTGACACATACAGTGTGTAATTTTCTCCATCACAAAAAATATATTGAAAGAAAGCATTTCAGAGTATTCTGGAAATGAGATAGATAGACTGATTGATCGATAGACATGAGATGACAGACAGACAGACTGACTGACAGACAATAATGCCAACATAGTAACAGCTATCAGCTGTCAGTCCCCAAGCACTGCTATTTCTACTGTCCTGCCAGTTTTAGTTGATTGTGGCCGGGCTGTGGCGCAGGCTGGTTAGTAGCCAGCTGCAATAAATCACTATGACCAAGAGGTCATGAGTTCAAGGCCAGCCCGTGTTGGAGTGAGCACCCGACCATTAAAATAAAAAATAGCCCTGCTTGTTGTTGACCTAAGCAACCCAAAAAATAGTTGCATCTATCAAGTAGGAAATTTAGGTATCACTATGTAGGGAGGCTAATTTAACTAATTTACGACACCATAAAAATCATCCAGCAGCGTTTGGAATGAGGAAGTTGGCATCACAGTGAATGATGAAGCAGCTGCTCCCCCTGTGGCCGGAATCGAGCATACCCTCAGGAAGCTGGAAGCTGGAGAAGGTTAAATTGCCTCTGTGTCTCTGTCTCTGTCTCTATGTTCATATGGCATTGAATGTTTGCCTTGTATGTGTACATTGTGATCCGCCCTGAGTCCCCTTTGGGGTGAGAGGGGCGGAATATAACTACTGTAAATAAATAAATAAATAAATAATAGTGTAGGAGTGGGAAGTTGCAAAGAAAGAGGATATTTTCCTTTTTCAATCACCAGTAGGCTCCACATTTTGCCTTACTAGAAGCAATCCTGCATCACTTGTACTGGTCCTTTTAACAAATGATTGGTGTTTTGTTTTGTTTTGTTTGGAGGGGGCTCTGGAGGTTAGAAAAAGTAAAACACCCAATATCCAGCTGATTTGATTGTGATTTGACTGGTTTTGTGGGCGTGGGGAAAAAGGACTTCAGGGGCCACATGTTTTGGATCCTAAGGATGTATGTATTCATCGGCTACATTTTGCCCACTTGTGCGCTAAACTATTTAAGAACTTAGGAAAAAGATTCCTTTTCTGTATGTGCAGAAATATACAAATTATCTATTCTGATTACAACTGGTTTTTTTTTTTTTTTTTTAAAAAAAGGTTTTGACCTTTCATAAAGACAAAAGAAGGATAGCCATTATAAAAAATAAAATGGGAATATAAATGTATGCTCTATGATTATTAGGTGGAAGTATAAATATCTGTTAAGTAGAATTAAGGAAGTACAGTAGAGTCTCACTTATCCAACATAAACGGGCCGGCAGAACGTTGGATAAGCGAATATGTTGGATAATAAGGAGGGTTTAAGGAAAAGCCTATTGAATGTCAAATTACATTATGGTTTTACAAATTAAGCACCAAAACATCCTGTTTGAAATACAAAACCCCTGGAAGCTGGGAACACACTAATATACTGTAGATTAATCATCTCTAGAATCCCATATTGAGCAGAGCAATGGCAACACTGGGAAACAAAAATTTGCTAAATTGTCTCCAGAATCTCACCTGGAGCTGGGTGGCTCTGTGTTGGGAGGAGGGCTTGGCTTGTGCCTTCCAGCCTGGCAGAACGGGGCTGGGCTGGAGAGCCTCTGAAGGGAGGAGGGGGTCTCTTGTGTTTCTAGGGTGCTATGCCTCTAATGATTCTTGCTTGGGTTAAAAGAGGAGGAGGAGGAGGAAGACAGAAGTGCAAGTTGCTGCAAGGCTGACAGGGGTAAAAGAGGGAGAAGAGGGAGGAGGAGGAGGAGGAGGAAGAAGAGTGCGTGGGGGAGAAAAAGGAAGGAGAGAGAGAGGGGGGATCTGGAGCAAAATGTGTGTGTGTGTGCAGGAGGAAAGGGGGGTCCTCCGCCCACCCACCCAGGTAAGGAGATTACAGAAGGCAGCCAGCTGCTTTGGCTTCTCTCCCTCCCCATTCTTTCCTTCCAATCACGAGCCATTGATTTGGAAACAAGGCCGGTTTGGAGACACGAGGCTCTGCCTGCACCAAGAGAAAGAGGGAGGAAGAGCCATGCGTTTCCTTTTTTCCCCCTCCTCCCTCCCTCCCTCGCATATAAATGGCCCCCCATGGGATGATTCACCCCCCTTCCCTCCCTTCCCTTCGGAGATGCGCTTTTCTCCTTCCAGTTTTTTCGAAAGGGAAAGAGCCACAGCTCTCACCTTGGATTGAGTGAAGGATGCAATGTTTCCAATTGGCCACTAGATGGCGTCGGATAATACGGAGTGTCGGATAAGCGGAAGTCGGATAAGTGAGACTCTACTGTAAATGATATTTTAGTATCCTTGGTTTGGAAGGCAGGAAATCCATTTTTTAATTTCTTTTCATTTTTGTGCGTGGTGGGGTAGCGATAGTAGTAGTTTATAGGGAAGTTTGGATAGTGTTTTTCTTTTGTTCCTTTTTCTTATGTCTTTGTGTTTCGTGGATATTTTATATGTTGATAGAATGTAGTGTAGCATACTGTTTTTTCTTTTGTGTATTTTTTATATTTGTGTGTGTGAGTGTCAAGGACAGAACGCCACAAGATCAAAGATAACAGAGTTTATTGGATTTACAGAACTCAAAATGCCCGTAAAAGACAAGGGCTAGGCAACATTAGCCTTAAAAAGCAAAAAGGGGCAAGAAAAACGTTCAAAAGATAAACCGGATTAAACCGGAGTTTAATCCGGGTAAAATCAAAACAGCTTGCTTCAGCCTGGGAATAAACAAAACAGAAGCTGGGGAACAAAGAGTTCAAAAGAATGTAACTAATTGGCAGCAGATGCCTCTCTGCTGCCAGCACTATGTTTTGAGTAACTTAGAAGTCACTCCTCCACACAGCAGGCAAATTCCCAATACAAACACAACAGCCGAGGATTGAAGCAGTAGCGTAGTCCCAGTTCTTTCCGAAGGTCGATAGGCAGAAGCAGACGTTTGTAGTTCACCAAGTCCAGGTAGGAGAATCCGAGCCCGTAGTCAGTTCAGTCCGTAAATCCAGAGTAGCAGATGGCGTCCGTCAAGAAGACGACGGAAGGTCAAAGCTATTGAGATTAAGCAGAGGTTGCACAAACAAAAGCCCACACAATTCCTCCCGCCGTCTGAACCCAAATTCCAAAACAACTTACGTAATCAGCACACGAAACACACCCGTCTTCAGGAAAACGTCCCACACAGATCCCAAGCGTTTGTCCAGATTACCTTGCCCAACGCAATTTGCTATTGCTCCCAAACCCCATTTTATGCCAGTTACAAGTCCTCATCACTATCAGCTGTTCTCCTTAACCCGGGCGTTTCCTCATCACTTTCCTCATCAGAACTGGAACACCTCTGACTACGCCCCACAGCATCCCCAGCTGTGGATCCCGTCCCATCCCTCCAGCTTGTCCATGGGTCTAGTCCTGAAGGTCCCCAATCATCTTCCATCCCATCATTGCCAGTGGCACCCAATTCCTCCCTTACCCGAGTCCAATCCATCTCATCCTCTTCCGAGCTAACCAGCTCTTCCTCCATTCTCTCCGTAAACCCCTCAAAAGACTCCTCGTCAGATGGTTCTGCAAAGATATCTCGCAGCCTCTTTCTTTCTCGCTCCTCGAGAGTATCTGACTCTCGAGGAGTCTTACGCCCACGTCTGCCAGTAGCAGAGCCATGAGGCTCAATCATAACACTATCCCCTCTCACAAAGGCCTCCTCCCCCGAAGGCGGAGAGGTGGCAGTGATATCCTCCGCTATAGTACCACGACGACTGGAGGTATCTAATTTCAACAGCGAACGATGGAAAACTGGATGGACCTTTAAACTAGACGGTAAACGCAAACGAAACGCAACGGAAGAAATCTTTTTAACTATAGGAAAGGGACCCAAATACCGAGGCGCAAACTTTCCCCCAGCCTGTTTAATGTGCTTGGAAGACAACCACACCAAATCCCCTTCTTCCAACTCCTCCCCTGCCTGCCTGCGGCGGTCGGCCTGAGTCTTTTGCGTTGCCTTAGCTTCCAACAGTAAGCGACGGGCAACATCATGCAACGCAGCCATTTCCGAGGAGCGGTACACAGGGTCAGAGGAGACCACATTGGTCGACGGCGCCACACCTCCCCGTGGGTGAAAACCATAAGTCAGTTCAAATGGCGTATGCTGACTAGACGTGTGCACCGCATTGTTGTAAGCGAACTCCGCCACCGGTAGCCATTTCACCCAAGCAGTGGGTTGATCTAAACAAAAACAACGTAAATATTGCTCTAAGAGCCCATTAACCCGTTCCGACTGGCCATCCGTTTGCGGATGAAATGCTGAAGAGACGTTTAACTTGGTACCTAAGCACTCATGGAAGTGTTTCCAAAAGCGTGACACAAATTGTGGAGCCCTATCCGAAATAATCACCTCAGGAGCTCCGTGCAAACGATAGATGTGCTTAGTAAACAATAACGCCAACGTAGGGGCCGCCGGAATGGTCGAACAAGGAATAAAATGAGCCAGTTTGCTAAATAAATCCACCACCACCCAAATACAAGTACAACCCCCAGACTTAGGCAAATCCGAAATGAAATCCATGGAAATGATTTGCCATGGCCTCTCAGGAACAGGTAGAGACGACAACAACCCTCTAGGGCGCCCAACAGGCGTCTTACTCTGCTGGCAAACAGCGCAGCTGTCACAAAAGCGCAGAATGTCTTGCCGCATCTTCGGCCACCAGTAGCTCCTGGTGATGAGCTGCACGGTCTTGAATCTGCCAAAGTGCCCAGCCATGGGTTCGTCATGGTGGGCTCTAATCACCTCCAACCTGAGGGCCCCCACTGGTACATAGACCTGCCCCCTGCGTACCAATACTCCGTTTTGATCTTGCAGGTGAGGCAGTATTGTACGGTTACCTGCTGACAACAGCATGAGTTGTTCCTGAGTCCACACATCTTCTCTCTGAGCCTCAATGATCTGGTCATGTAACCCGAGCTCATTGTCTACAACACACAGAGAGGCAGTAGGCAAGATGGTCTGACATACTACCTGCTCATTGGTTTTAAACTCCGGCTTGCGGGACAAGGCATCGGCCCGCAAGTTTGCCTTCCCTTCCACGAATTGCACTTTGAAGTTAAACCTGGAGAAAAACAAAGCCCATCGGATTTGACGCTGGTTTAACTTTTTAGCTGTTTGCAAGTGCTCCAAATTCTTGTGATCAGACCTGACCACGATTTGGTGCCGCGCCCCTTCTAGCCAGTGCCGCCACACCTCAAACGCCACCTTAATCGCCAATAACTCCTTCTCCCATATGGTATAGTTCTGCTCAAATGGTGTTAGTTGCCGCGAGTAAAATCCACAGGGACGCAAGGTCCCTGAGGAATCTCTTTGAGACAATACAGCCCCCAACGCGTAGCTAGAAGCGTCCGCTTCTACCACAAACGGTTTGTCTACATCAGGATGTGTTAGTATGTTGTCTGACTGAAAGCTAGACTTTAGTTGCAAAAACGCGTCGTGAGCTTCCCGCCCCCACACAAATGGCTGTTTCTTACGCAGGAGCTGCGTCAAAGGCACCGTGAGCTTGGCAAAATTTGGGATAAACTCCCGGTAGTAATTAGCGAATCCTAAGAACCTTTGCACATCCTTCTTAGTCTTGAGCTCCTGCCATGAGTTGACTGCGTCAACCTTATGTGGGTCCATTTTAAGTTCCCTACCTGACACTACATGACCTAGGAACTCCACTTCAGGCACATGAAAGACGCACTTGGAAGCCTTGGCGAAGAGCCCATTAGCCCGCAGACGGTGCAGAACCTGCTTGACATGCTGACGATGTTCTTTCTCGTCCTTAGAAAAAATCAAGATATCATCCAAATAGATCACCACAAATTGGTCAATTAGGTCCCTAAACACATCGTTTATGAACCTCTGGAAGACCGCAGGTGCATTGCAAAGCCCAAAAGGCATGACTCGGAACTCGTGGCATCCGAAACACGTGTTAAATGCCGTCTTCCATTCATCACCTTCCCGTATTCTGATTAAGTTATACGCCCCCTGCAGGTCAAGCTTGGTAAAGACCTTAGCCCCTTGCACCCTTGATAGTAGTTCCGAGATTAAAGGTAGCAGGTACCTATCCCGAATTGTGTATTTGTTAAGGATCCGATAGTCGCAAACCAACCTGAGGTCCCCAGTCTTTTTGGCAACAAAGAATACCGGCGCCGCAGTTGGAGAGCTAGATGGACGAATAAACCCCTTGGCTAAATTCTCATCTAGGAACTCACGTAAAGCTTGCCTTTCCGGTACAGTCAAGGCGTACAGCCTTCCTGCTGGCAATCTCGCACCTTCCGCTAGTTTAATGGCGCAATCATACGGCCTGTGCGGCGGTAACTTGTCCGCTTCCTTTTTACAGAATACATCAGAAAACTCCCCATACTCAGCAGGCACTCCCTCCATATCAGGCTGAGTAGTGTTCAGAGTACAACATTCCTGCCTCTTTAAGGTCAGCTTACGCGTCACCCAGTCTACTTGTGGGTTTACTACAGCAAGCCAATCCATCCCCAGGATCACATCGTATCTGGGCAAACTGGTAATATCCCACACAAACGTCCCCGTTAGTCCCTGTACTTCCCACATTACTGCTGAGGTCTCATGGTTAACCACCCCAGTCTCCAGCAGTCTCCCATCCGCTCCTTCCACCCACACGTCGCATGCCTTGCGCACTATAGGAATGCCATGCTTCCTAGCAAACTCAATATCCACGTAAGAGACCGTAGCCCCTGAGTCCAGCAGTGCCAAAGTAGAAACAAGTTCCTTTCCCCCAACAGATAACGTAATGGGTACGAAAACATGCTTCTTCCCCTCAGTTGACTGCTTTAAAAGCCCTAATGCGTTGGACTCACGTCGCACTAAGGCTGGCCTTTTCCCGAAAGCTGGGAAGGTTTCACATTACAGTTTTTGGCAAAATGCCCAGCATTCCCACAGTACAAACACAACCCCAGCTGCCTCCTACGGTTCTTTTCTTCTGTAGACAGCTTTTTAAAGACCCCAAGCTCCATAGGCTCTTCCCCCATTACCACAGGTGCCTTGGTTACATGCATAGGTGGCGCACACATTGCTTTCGAGTGCTTACGGGACTCGAACCTGGCGTCCAAACGCAGCACTTTAGCTACTAAGGCATCCCAATTTTCGGCCGGCTCCAAGCGTGCCAATTCGTCCTGGAGATAATCACTTAAACCAGCAGTAAACAAAAGCATGAATGCATTTTCCCCCCAGTCCAGCTGGTGACGGTACAAATTAAACTTATTTAAGTAATCCAAAACAGTCCCCTTTCCCTGTTTCAGCCGATACAGAGCCCACCCAGCATTCTCCGTACGGAGGGGATCCCCAAAAGTGTCAGTTAGTAGCTTCTTGAAATTATTCAAATTGTCCTTGACTGGGTCATTTCCCAAAATCAAATTGGTGGCCCATTGTCCTGCGGGACCAGTCAACAAACTCAAAATAAATGCCACCTTGCTAGTGTCCGTAGGGTAAGCTTGAGCACTGAGCTGGGAAAAATAAAGCTCAACTTGTGCCAAAAAAGTTGGCAGTTTGCACCTGGATCCGTCAAAGCGTTCAGGGGTCAAAACATGTCCTTTAACAGAATGAGCTACTTGAGTAGCATTAAAGGCCATTTGTAATTGCTCAAATCTAGCCTTTAACTCATCCATCGTCTTCTTGACGAGATTTATTACTGCAGTAAAACTTTTTTATGGGCGTTGGGCAATCTGTCAAGGACAGAACGCCACAAAATCAAAGATAACAGAGTTTATTGGATTTACAGAACTCAAAATGTCCGTAAAAGACAAGGGCTAGGCAACATTAGCCTTAAAAAGCAAAAAGGGGCAAGAAAAACGTTCAAAAGATAAACCGGATTAAACCGGAGTTTAATCCGGGTAAAATCAAAACAGCTTGCTTCAGCCTGGGAATAAACAAAACAGAAGCTGGGGAACAAAGAGTTCAAAAGAATGTAACTAATTGGCAGCAGATGCCTCTCTGCTGCCAGCACTATGTTTTGAGTAACTTAGAAGTCACTCCTCCACACAGCAGGCAAATTCCCAATACAAACACAACAGCCGAGGATTGAAGCAGTAGCGTAGTCCCAGTTCTTTCCGAAGGTCGATAGGCAGAAGCAGACGTTTGTAGTTCACCAAGTCCAGGTAGGAGAATCCGAGCCCGTAGTCAGTTCAGTCCGTAAATCCAGAGTAGCAGATGGCGTCCGTCAAGAAGACGACGGAAGGTCAAAGCTATTGAGATTAAGCAGAGGTTGCACAAACAAAAGCCCACACAATTCCTCCCGCCGTCTGAACCCAAATTCCAAAACAACTTACGTAATCAGCACACGAAACACACCCGTCTTCAGGAAAACGTCCCACACAGATCCCAAGCGTTTGTCCAGATTACCTTGCCCAACGCAATTTGCTATTGCTCCCAAACCCCATTTTATGCCAGTTACAAGTCCTCATCACTATCAGCTGTTCTCCTTAACCCGGGCGTTTCCTCATCACTTTCCTCATCAGAACTGGAACACCTCTGACTACGCCCCACAGCATCCCCAGCTGTGGATCCCGTCCCATCCCTCCAGCTTGTCCATGGGTCTAGTCCTGAAGGTCCCCAATCATCTTCCATCCCATCATTGCCAGTGGCACCCAATTCCTCCCTTACCCGAGTCCAATCCATCTCATCCTCTTCCGAGCTAACCAGCTCTTCCTCCATTCTCTCCGTAAACCCCTCAAAAACTCCTCGTCAGATGGTTCTGCAAAGATATCTCGCAGCCTCTTTCTTTCTCGCTCCTCGAGAGTATCTGACTCTCGAGGAGTCTTACGCCCACGTCTGCCAGTAGCAGAGCCATGAGGCTCAATCATAACACTGAGAGAGAACAATACTTCTTTGGACTTCAGCACAGCAGCTGAGCTATGTGAGACATATAGCTCTGTGCCTTTATGGACCTTTTCACATGGTCCAAAATTTGGCGGGAGAGAGGGTTGCCTTTTTGCCATGGAGCCCACCGGCTCCCATCACACCCAGTAAAAGTACTTTCGAGGCAGCTCTGTGGCGGAACTGTCGCAAAAACCCTGCTGCTGCTGAAAAATTGCCAGTAGTACACAACGGGAAGCTCACCTTCTTTCCATTAGGAAAGATGTGTTGAGCCGGCTTGCTGAGGCTTCCCCCCCATGTGATGAGGTCAGGGCCGGCCGGAGATAAATTTTAATGTTAAGCGGGGGTGCTGAAAAGCGCCCCCCCCACCGGCGCCGCCTCCTGCGCCCTGGCCCCGCCTCCCACGCTGTGTGGGAGGCGGGGCCAGAGTTGGCCCTGCCCCCCCCGCCCAGCGTGCCCTGGCCCCGCCTCCCACGCAGCATGGGAGGCGGGGCCAGGGCGCGGGAGGCGGCGCCGGTGGGAGGCGGGGCAGCGTGGAGGGACCTCCGCTGCAGTCTGGCCAGCTAGAAAAGGCCAGACGGGCGAGGGCGAATAGCGCAGGAGGCGGGGCCAACTCTGGCCCCGCCTCCCACGCTATTCACCCTGGCCTCGCCTCCCACGCAGCGTGGGAGGCGGGGCCAGGGCACGCTGGGCGGGGGGGGCAGGGCACTGCCCTGATGGTGCCCCGCCTCGCGCCCAGTGAGCCCTGGCCTTGTGGCAGCTGGCCGGGCAAGCCTTGTGGCCTGGCTGGCCTTACCCAGCCGGCAGCCAGCCGGGCAAGGCCAGCCAGGCCAGGGCACACTGGGCGGGAGGTGGGGCACCGTCAGGGCAGTGCCCCGCCTCCCGCCCGGCCTGACGGCGCCCCCCCCGGACCTGCGCCCGAGGCGGCGGCCTCACGGGCCTCCATGGTGGGGCCGGCCCTGGATGAGGTAATGGGAAGCTGGGATGGTGTGGGCTGTGGGGTGAATGTCCCTACACCTCCTGGACGAGCACTGCCAAAATCACTGCAATCCATTGTGATATTGGGTGATTCCGACAGTGAGTTGACAAGATCCCAAGTGTGTAGTGAAAGCTGAGTCATAGTACTGGAATAATTTGAATAATTGGTAGACATTTCAAACAATCAATTCATAATCATATGGCCACTGATTTTTTGAGCTTGAATATTTATTCCCCTCAGATCGGGGCAATCCCTGCAGCTCCTTGGATCAAGAGCGCACAACAGCCTTTCTTTAGTTTTGGATTCACATGCTTCTCATGATGATTCTGTTGTTCTTTAAATCATCTGCTCTCACATATTTAGGAATGCTTTAGGAAGTTTTTTTTTTGTTTCTGAATGGAGATGGGCAAACTAGGCATAGAAATGTACATACACATTGGAAACACGGATGCTATGACGCCTAAAGCTGTATTGACAGACAATGGCAGGCAGTACATTCCTGCAAATCAATCACCTCTCACTACAGGCACAGAATACAATGGACTCTATTCAAAGCCAATCACAGGAAGTAACTTTCTAAGTGCTTGCATCACATATCTTTAAAGTTATTGTGAGAGGTACTATTTTTTAAAACTCAAAACCAATTGGCCTGGAATACACAGGAAATATGTTATTTGTTTGGAAGGAAAGTTTCAATAACTCCTGCCATTAATACCATCATTGTTTATGTGGTGCTTTTCCTCCAAAGAGTTCAAGATGATCATATGGCTCTCTTTATTTTTCCTTGTCTAAGAATCCTAAGGGAATATGAAAGTCGCCCACAATCCTGCAGACAACTCCATGACAAAGTGGGGCTAGAAACCTGGGGTGCCCTAGCCTAATACTTCAACTACTTCACTACAAAACACAGTTGACAAAAGGCAGAGTGTGATGGGAAGCTTTACCTACTTACATCATCATGCATGCAAAAGCTGACTCCTCCAAGTGAAACTTACATCTTTCAGCCTTATCCCATGAGGCAATTGCAGCTTGATAACAACAAGACTTAATGCATTATGTTGTTGCTCTTATGTTGTTGTCCCAATGGGAGATTGTTGGAAGGTGGTTCTTTTAGAAAAAGAGACTATTAACAGATTATTTGTGTTTGTAAAGGTTTTCCAGGCTGTCTTCCACTGGGAAAGTGACAAGAATATAGTGACATCATGTAATAAGCCCCTGCAAAAGATGTCCTACTATAATTGTGATTTGCCCTTTATAAGGGTGCACAGTACATGCCATATGTGACTCGGCCCCCCGTGCTGTGTCCTCCTTTCACACAAAACCTTGATATTTATTTTTTTATTTACTGTATTTATATAATGCTTTTCTCACCCTGGGGGGAGGGGGGGACTCAAAGCGGTTTACAATTTGCTATTAGCAAATTGCTCACAACAACTGAGTGAGTTGAAACAACCAAGATAACAGTATCTGTGTCACTCATGGTGGCAGGAAGCAGGGATCCCAGTTGGCATCAAGGAAAGAAGGAGGGTTAAAGCTCTGCATTGCACACAGACAATCAGATCCTAACTTGGGTATTTGTATGACAGAACTTGGAAAAGAACATGTGTGCACATACATACAGAGACCTACTAGGCACACAGATGCTGGGTGATCCGCAGCTTTACACATGGGCCCTTAAAAACACTTTAAGAATAATCAAAACAGTAAAGAAACCTGAAGTAATCAGATTGGTATTTGCTGTTGCTTGTTGACATTTTACAGCTTCATAATATTGATTCCATGCTGTGTGTCCACCATAAAACAGATGGTCCATGTCAGAGCCTCAATATTGATTGCCCGTTGAGATGTTTAAATGTGACAGGTGTCATTATGCATGTTTGCAGCTGCAGGTGACCAGTTGTCTACAGCTGGATGGGTGGACAGCCCATTATCCACAAGGATACTTCCTAGGCAGAGTTCACTGCATACAACAAGGACAGAATACTTTATATACATCAGAGAATTCAAAATGTATGTCAACAATATTTTTATGGGGAAACGCCTAACTGGTTGTGAGTTCCTGGCTTAATAAAAAAAAGAAAACAGAGAGGTGAACAAGGCAAAAAAAAGTATATGTGTATCCTGGGAGAGAAGCTGGAAGAACTTGTCTGAGCTCTTGAACTGTTATAATAATATTTATTTATTTATTTATTTTGTGTCAAAAGCATTGCAAAATAAATAAATTTAAAAGTGATGAAATAAGGGAAATCACAAGCAGCTAAATAGTTTTAGACCAAAAGCGGGCAACAGCGACTGTGTTGTCTATAGCTTTAAACAACTCCTCCTCCGTACATGAGGCAGGACAGTATGGGCAAACATACATATGCAGAGTTGCTTGTTCTGCTCCACAGTCACACAAGGTGGAGGATTCCTCCAGGTAGTGCCACCTTGCCAAGTTGTCTTTTGATCTGCCCACTCCGCTTCTGAGTCTGTTTAGGGACTTCCAAGTTGCCCATTCTTGGTTTGCCCCTGGAGGAAGACCCTCTTGGGGGGCCATCCAGTTAGAATTGCCAGGTTTAGCTGCCCAGAGGGACACCCTTGCTGTTGCTGGAGGAACCTCAAGAGGAGTGGTGGTTCTCATGAAGCCCTTCCTTGATTTGAGTCTGGTGGGAGGAGGCTAATAGTCATGCAGTGGGTGGCTTTCACAATGTTCGACCTTATTTCTCTCACAGTAAGTAGCAACTTCCCGTCGCACATCAGGAGGATCAATGCCAGCTAACTTGTACAGTTTATCAACAGGTGTAGGTTTAAGGCATCCTGTGATTATTCTACATGTTTCGTTCAGTGCTATGTCCACCTGCTTCACATGGGCAGACTTGTGCCAGACAGGACAGGCGTACTCTGCAGTTGAGAAAGACAAGGCCAGGGCTGGTGTTCTCATTAATTGTGGGTCTGCACCTCATGCGCTGCCAGTAAGTTTCCGCAGGATGTTATTGCATGCAGCTACTTTGTGCTTGGTGTTCATGCAGTGTTTCCTATATGTTAGTGTTCGATCTAAGGTGACACCGAGGTATATAATAATAATAATAATAATAATAATAATAATAATAATAATAATAATAATAATAGACTTTATTTATATCTCAGGGCAGTTTCCAACAAGTAATAGCAAACATCTAATGACATAATAATAAAGACATTGCAATAAAAATTAAATAATGACATTACAAAAATTACAAAAAAAGACAAGACATAGGGTTAAAAACTAGTGACAATATAAAATTAAAAAGTCAACTTAGCTTATTTCATAATGGAAGTATTTATTTATTTATTTATTTACAGCATTTATATTCTGCCCTTCTCACCCCGAAGGGGACTCAGGGTGGATCACATTACACATATAGGCAAACATTCAATGCCTTTTAACATAGAACAAAGACAGACAAACATAGGCTCCGAGCGGGCCTCGAACTCATGACCTCCTGGTCAGAGTGATTCATTGCAGTGATTTATTGCAGCTGCTCTCCAGCCTGCGCCACAGCCCGATTATGTATTTTTAATTATGGAAGATCATTCAAGAATAAGATGCACCACCTTCCGTCTGAACTGACTTGGGGGTGTTCTAATTTATTCTGTTCAATGTGTCAATGGCTCCATGTCTTCATCAAGCTATCACCTCTCTCCTTCCCTCCACCTTTGCAGTAGAATTTATGTACAGGGCTCTTGTTTTCAAGAATATGATAAGTACTGGAATAATATTGATCCATGCTCTTAGGTATTTTCTTAGTCTGGGTCCATTCTATTCCCATTCATGCAAGCTACTAGAGCACTATTGCTATATATACTGTTTGTATAACTTGCAATCCAGTTTATCTGCTTATTCACATGCTCTTTAATAAGCAAAACAAGCTAACAATTTTAAAAAGACACTCAGCTGGCTTTTGTATAAAGATGTGAGATGCCACATTTCATGGTCATGCTTCTTATTATGCAAATCTTCAATAATGGACTGTAGCTTCTTGAGCTTTAGTGAACTGACAATAGGAATGTCAGACTAATATAGACATGCCAGTGAGAAATAGATTCAATTATAAGAGACTGCTGTTGTATCTAATTAGCTAAATTGTCTGCCATCTATATGAAGAAGGCAATAAAATGAATTAGTTGGTTGTTCCTGTCCAGTGAATTAGTTATTTATATTCATGCATATCTATCTATATCTATCTATATATATCCCTTGTAAACTGTAGAAATATGACCTGCGAAAATCTTTCTCCAAAGTTCTGCCAGCACTTGTTTATCCAGCCATGTATATCTCTCACAGGTACACATAACGTGACTACATTTTAGTGTATGAAAAATCAAAAACTACGCTTAATATAGGATACCAACCCTTTTGTTTCGTGCCATTCATTCTAAATATATTGTGGGATATGATTTAATAATGTACTAAAGGCTATAACTATATACTCAAGGGACATTACTTTGATGAAATAGCTATCCCTGCCGCCGCCGCCACCATTCATTGAATGCTCTTACGTTAAGTTGTAATATTGATTTGTCACAACAGGGAGAGCAAATTAACTGCTCTTACAGTTTCCAAACTGGTTTGCCTAGAAGGAAATCTCACTTCTTCCCACAGAATTTGCTTCCAAAGAAATCATCTTGGAAACTTAGCTCGAAGATGGGGAAATGGAAAAGATAAACCACAAGACAATTGCCTCATCTTCATTTCTCGATATCACATCTATTTTCAAGTGTTATTTTACTTCATTCAGAGGAGCTTTTATTAAAAACAATTTTAAAACTCAAATCCTATAGAAACTTATTTAGAACTAGATTGTACTGAACTCAGTGAGAAGGCATGCATAGGACTGTACTCATCTCTAGCCAAGGGAAAATGCAAAAAAAGCTCTGAAAGTCTTTTATCATATGTTCTGCATAACATTAGATACTGATTTTAAGCATTCTAGTAAGATGAATTTGTCTCCTATTTCACACTTGTTAAACAGAGATATATACTTTTAAATAAGCTTCAAACATACACTCAAAACGAATGTGATCCATGAAAAAGCAAAGGTGTATAACAGGCTGTCCTGTACTTCTAGATTACTAACAGAAAGCATCTTACCTGTCTGCAGAAAGAGCTGTGAGTGTGAAGACAGAGACCCCCACCGAAGTGAGTTGTATGAAAGGAATAAGTTTACATCCAACCCGACCAAACAGCCATTCAGGAGACAGGTACCTGCTGGCATCCACCGGAACGCAGGTGAGCAAAAGAAGCAAGTCTCCAAAAGCCAAGCTGGAGATGAACAAATTAGGGACATTTCTCATGGACTTCACACTACAGAAGATTTTGATCAGTGTGATGTTGCCAACAAGCCCTATCAAAATGATGATCCCATAAATAGTTGGAATTGCATATAGGAATTTATAGTAAAAGAAGTCCTCACCCACCAGAGAGAGATTAGCATATTGAGCAGTTGAGATGTTGCAGAGAAGAAAATCATCCATTTCCACATTGAGAAAAATGCACTCCTCAGATGCCATTGTCAGGAGCCGACTTCTTAGAAAAGGCTTGTTTAGTAATAACAATGCCAAGCAGCTCACATAAATTCTGTGGAGCTGATTTTGTTCCTCCTCTGTCGTTCTCGATAGAAGTGGAATATGCAGCGTGCAATTTAGCATAACAGGAAACACACACATAATAAATACAATCCATTCAAACAAGGAAACATTGACGCCATTTCAGTTTCCAACTTTTATCTTTGTCATTTTTGCTAATCTCTTGAATGAGAACTTGAAAAAGACCAACAGGCAAAGTCTGTGTGGAAAAATACCTCCCAGAGTCTAGTGTTGATACTCTAGTGAGATTTCACTGTCGAAACCAAGAGATTCCATTCCACCAGAACTATTACTAACAGCTACTCTTGCCCAATCTTTTCAGGTCCTGGACTTGAAGGCTACATTTAGCACAAAGGCAAGGAGCAGCCCTCTTAAATACACAGCAATTCCTAGAGGCAGGATCTTGGGAACGTCAGCTCTCTCCCTGCTTCAGCCCATCTCGCAGGCTTATTTCAATGTGTACAGTGGTTGTAGGAAAGGGCTGCCTGTTTTTGGAGAATGCCAGCCACCTGCTGGACAATTTTATCACTGCTTGACTAAATACATTTTAATGTGCTGCTCACACCCTTGTGATATGTTTGATTGAAACAAGCTTTTTAACAATCATGAGATTATCACTCTGCTGGTTCCTCGTTTCTTTTACTATGAATTCACAATTATGATTCTTAATGTGTTTTTATATGGCTTGCTGATAATCTCACACTGATCAAACTGTTCTGCATAATGAAGGACCTGAGAAATGTCCCCAACTTCAGCTTGACTTTTATGGAGCCCCCTATGGTGCAGTGGGATAAACCCTTGTGCTGGGAGAGTGTGGATGAGCTCCCTCTGTTAGCTCCAGCTCCATGCTGGAGAGAAGCCTCCCACAAGGATGGTAAAACATCAAAAACACCCGGGCGTCCCCTGGGCAATGTCCTTGCAGACAGCTTCACACCAGAAGCTCCTGACACGAAAAAAACTTGACAACTTCTTTTGTTCACCTGTATTCATATGAATGCCTGCTATTACTGAATGCTGTTTGTACACTCATCCCATAAATTTACCCCATTCTCATAAAAATGACTTATGTATAAATGACAACAGTTTCCTATTTACTGCAATATCAAGGTGGAGGGTGAGAAAGAGAGAAAGTCATTTTATGGTTTGTCCTATAAATGTGATTTACACTTGAGTTCTGCACTAAAATCACAGCTACTCAAATTGTTTGCTCCATTTCCAGGTGGGATTCTCTTAGAATAAATAATGCAAATTTAGAATGTTTGGTTATACTTGGAGTAGAGAAACTGTAGCCTCCCAGATGTTTTTGGACTCCAGCAAAGGCAATGACTACAGATGGTGGGGGTTGTAGGCTACAAACAATTAAAACATGTGGTTGGCCACATGGCAACATGGGAAGTATGTGCCGACTCTGCCCTAGATAATCCACAGAACCCTGCTGGAAGTTCCTGTGCATTGTTTGATGGGAACCAGTGGTCTCCGTGGATTGACCTAGGGCTTAACCGGCATATGCCACCAGAAAAAAACCCTGTCTGGTGAAGTAGTAAGGAAAATGCAGAGGCTTTAAAAGTTCACAACGTTTTTCCTGATAACTTTTCAAGCCCCATTTTTCTAAATACAAAATAGAACTATTAAATATTGGCTCAATCAACAGTGACATATAATGCGGTTTCACACTGAATTATATGGCAGTGTAGATGGGGCCATTACACTATGTAACACAATTTTTGTTCCTGGGTTATGAATGTCATTTCCTAATTGGTTCTACCATAAAAACATGGCAAAAGTGTATTAAACTGTAAAAACTGCAGCACATTTTGCTATAGGTTTTCAATGAATATCTCCTATCTCATAGAGTCTCAATCTATTCAATATAGTTTGTGGCAGCCGTAAAAACTGCACAATTAAACAGGAAATAACACTTTCAAACCAGGAATGGAAACTTTTTCAATTTTTTTTTTACTTAGTGTTATTAATTTTTAAAAGACTAATATCATTTCCATGCTGGAAATGGCTTGTGAAGTGAACTTTATATTCACATAGATAAATGGATTTTTATTCTTCTCAAACTCCAGGTTCGTACATTACAGTATTTCCTTTATATGTGAAAAAGTACACTCTTATGGTGTGTTTTTTTAATCCAACAAAGATCCAAATTAATCCATAAAGAAACTATGCTTTATTTAATGTCATATTGATAGTTCAATACATTTGGTTAATAAAACCATAAATCTCTACATATTAACACTTTGCCATAAACTTAAGAGGCCTTTCAAAACTATTGATTAAGATAGTATGGAAAGAATATTGTCACCATTTAAATTGAACACTATCCATTTTTTCATCCTGCAACACTGATATGAAAGTATTACATTCTGCACTTTATTTACATTAAGATTAATTGTATACACATACAATAAATGTATCAATGGACACAATAATCGGTATTTTGAAAAGGCATTGCATTTTGCAAACACATTTTGCAAACCCTTAATAGAACAGCACTTTGTATTTGCAAGTTTAAATAAGGCTACTGAGAAAGAAAGAAATCTCATTCATGAATAACTGTTATTACTGTCCTACTATAATATCAAGTGAAAATAATCTTGTACGCCCATTTCACCAGTCATGAAATGTCACTGATGTATGTTCTGGCTTTAAAGCAGTACGTTGGTGTTGTGAGAGGTCTTCTGCAAGGAGGTAATCAATATCTCCACGAACATCAAATTCGAAACCTAACATTAAATGTACATATCATCAACAACAGGACATATGCTTTCTTACCACAAAACAATGACAACTGTATTTGATTTGTCCTTGCTTTGACTGACCTTCCAACAAATAACCATCTATCTAGAAAAAGGAAAGAACATGGCAGGATACCCTATAATTCGCCTTGCTTTCTTTAGCAACATGCTTGAGTGTGTGTATGTGTATTGATCTATCTGTCTGTGTATCTACCTCACCTTTGATTAATTATAACCCCTTCTGAAGCAGTGCACTTGAACATCTCTTCCTTGTAAAAGAAGAATTTGTTGATCTCTACCATGAAAAAGCAGAGAAAATATACTTTTTAGGGCTACAATTTCCCAAATTTCCCAGCCAGTAGGTTTGTTTGGTAGAGCAATAGCTATTGGAATGTGGCTACTTACAGGTCCATCCTCAACCAAAAGGGTCATCAATTGGCCATGATGACATGCCAGGAGACGTTCCTTATGGAATCGCCAGACTATCCATTTCTATCTTCCCTCCCTGAAAGACCAATGTAAATAAGATGATAGAACTTTACCCTGTTGTTGTTAACTGTGGTCAAGTCAACTTTGATTTATCATGATGCTGTGAAAGAGAGACCTCCAAGTCACCCTGTCATGAACGGTCTTGAAGATGTAGGGCTGTGGCTTCCTTGAATGGGTTTATCCATTTGGAATGTGGTCTTCCTGGGTTTTTTTTTACTGCCTTTTACCTTACCAAGCATTACTTTCTTTTCTAGTGAGTTATGTCATCTCATGATATGACCAAATTATAAGCCAACAAATCAATTTGTCTTTTCAGCACAGTATCAGTAGAACTCCAACACCACATTTCAAATGAGTGGACTTTTTCCTATTAGCTTTCTTTACTGTCTAGCTTTCACAAACATACCTAGAAAAGGGAAATTCAATGGCCTGGACAACTTACCTTCTACCAGCTCTATATAGGATCATAGCCAATGAGACTCCCTTCAGAGTAAGCATGTATAAGATAGGGCTTTTCACATTTTAATAAGTCTCCAAGTGGCACATTTATCAAGAGAAATACATCCAGATTGGCCCTGAAGAAACTGTACTAACACCATTTATGTCTGTTCAAATCTTACATTACCATCTGCAATCATGGCCTCCAATTCTATTTCTGCAGAGACAGAGATTATTCCTTAATGAAAGGTGACTGTTCAATACCAAACTTGATGTGTAACATACCATGCACTATTTCTGTTCTTAATTACAATTTACAGAAACATCAGTATAGTTCTCAAGGGGCTTAAAAGATCCGGAGGTTAATGGAAGCCAAACATTGTAATGCGTTTCCTGCAGTTCATGGGAAAAATAAATAAATAAATAAATAAATAAATAAAAGAAAATGGATTTGATTAAGGATACAAACCAGTGGGGCAAAAATAATTAAATAATTAATAAACATGCAACTATCAAGGAAATCATTACAGACATCCTTTAAATGAGAAAAAAGAAACAAACGGCACTTTATGAAATCTATGAAGGATAATAAAAGAAAGAAAGTCTTCATAAAATTCTCTGTTTGATGTCTTCATTCATTTAGCCTGCCCTTGAATGGTCCCTTAAGAGACCATCCCAGATCTTCTCAGAGAGTGTAGCATGAAGTTCAACCCTTGAGCAAGACCAGATATCCATCCTAAGATAGTTCTTCTCAGCTCCTCTAGAAAGCTCTGTGGCCCTTTCTCTCCAACAGTGGAAGAGACAAGGAGGTACTATAATGTTGGGTATAACAGAGAGGCTTGGAAGAAGCTTTGGATCTACTGCAGTGGATCTCAACCTGTGGATCCCCAGATGTTTTGGCCTTCAACTCCCGGAAATCCTAACAGCTGGTAAACTGGCTCGGATTTCTGGGAGTTGTAGGCCAAAACACCTGGGGACCCACAGATTGAGAACCACTGATCTATTGAATCAAAAAGCCTTCCAAAATGAGATCCCATAGGACAACTAGTAGAGTGTAAGTTTGTCTTGTATCCTTCGTATTTGGGATATGCATGACCCCAGCTTCCCAAACAGAAATCCCAGCAACAGTGGGATATATCTGTCTTTGTTTCACCCCAATTTCCAACCCACATCATTAGAATTACTGTGCCATGGTTAATGATGAAAGATACATTCAATGCAAATACTGGAGACATGCCTACATAGCCTCTGCTTGAAAATAAATTACTTCTAGAGAGTAACAAGAGAAAATAATAGAACCTCGTTGGACAGGAATTCTGGATATGACATTTGTTTATTTGTTTATATATTTATGATGAAGGAAATTATACTTGTTCAGGTCTAGGTGGTGAGTCTAAGTGTTTGTAAAATGCACATTATTTTGTACACTGTTTATATTGAATGTTGTTAATGTAAGTGTAAGAAAGCAAATATAATTTTAAAAATAAAAAAATTACTTCTGCATGTTTGGTCATGTATGACCTAATGAAGCAACATGAATCCACTTTGCATCTGATTTGGCAATTCTAATTCATCAGTATTGTAAATAGTATCCTGCATTTTCCCCAGAGGTCTGATACACGCACCCATTTAAAGCAAACACGGGGCACCATTTTGGCTTTAGCTGAGTCAGGAATGAAAACAACATTTGCTTCCCAGCTTTCATAGTTAAAAACCAAAAACAGACTAAAAAGCAAAAACCATTGAAACTGAACAAAGTAAGTATGAGTTAGGCTGATTTATAAATATGGCCCTGGCATAAAAAGTGCTAGGTAAATATATATATTTAAAACATTGGACTATTTCTTTGTAAAACCTAAATACCCGAAAGATACCCTATGAAATTCATGATGTCATTGTAAGACAACAGGCAACTTGAAGGCACACATACAAAAACACACACGTCCTAGTTCTTTTTACAAAATCTTGGAAATATTACTTTTTGAATTAGAACTGACTTCTCTAGCCAACATTGCCACTGCCAGGCTTGTTTGAGCAGTCCAAATAACAAATTTTCCCTGAGCCCTGCTTTATAATAAACTTTAGAGAAATTGTGGCATGTGTCATCACACACTCTTAAGTTGCATTTACACTATAGAATTAATGTCGTTTGACACAACTTTAACTGCCACGGCTCAATGCTATGAAATCCTGGAATTCATAGTTTGGTGAGGCACCAATACTCTTAGGAAGAGAAGAATAAAGATCTTGTAAAACTACAATTCCCATGACTCCACAGCAATGAACAAGAGCAATTAAAGTAATCAAACTGCATTAACACTACTGGATACGTACATTCTTAGTAGGAATGGTAATGCAACTAACCAAGGGCCCTTCCACATGGCCATATAACCCAGAATATCAAGGCAGAGAATCCAACAATTTTTGCTTTGAACTGTGTTATCTGAGTTCACACTGCCATATATTCCAGTTCAAAGCAGATAATGTGGGATTTTTTCAGCTGTGTGGAAGGGACCTACCTTGCTGAATCTATTGGTGAGGAGGGATGCATTTCAGTACCATGAATAGCTCCCTGAAAGAGAACATTCACTGCCTCACTCACATGAATGAAGGCCACCATCTAACACTGCTTTAGGGAAAAGGAAAGGCCGCTCCTTTGCAATCTCAGGGTGACTTTTTATTTGGAGGGAAGGGCCTTCGTAGCCTCAACTGGCTTGGAACAGAAATGAGTGAGCTGCTCCTTTAAAAAAAAAAAAGACCTTCAGCAAACCATGAAGGAATGCAATGATCCCTAACATGATAACTGAATCAGCCTCTCACAGGATAACTGAAATTTCCAAGTCTATGAATTGCTATGGCAATAATGTCCTCTTGTAATGTGAACGTCACTGCAAATTCATCAGGCAACTCGGGAATCTCCCTTTTTTGCTGTATCCCATTTGTGAGGCTGTTTGGCCTGAACAAATGTCTTCCTTGAGATTATCCAGTTTTTCCCCATTTCTAATATTTACAGGCTCTTTTGAATAAAACCCATCCTTGGCCTTTGCACAGATTGAATTACAAGAGTAATCACCATCCAACTGCCAGTTCCTGGTGGACTGAACTTTCCTACCAGTTGCTGGGAAACCACCACAGAAGAATGTACTTTACTGGGTACTTTTGCCTAATTCAGCACAGTTGTTGCTCTATGGCAGGGAGTCTATCAATATAAATAAACAGCACAAGCAGAATCAGGAAATAAACTTGAGCCTGCCTATTTACAGATTTGCTTGTTTTGCCTTTATTGGTATCTCTTTGAACTCAGTTCAAGGAGAGCTTGTACAAGAAATTGTAAGGAGCTGTTAATAGCTGTGAATGAAACTGTGAAAGCAGAAATAAGCCCAACTGGGTTTAACTGATCTCATCTTGGATTGCTCCCATCTGCTAGAGGCTATGTATATATCATTCTTTAGACATATCTGCATTTTTCTGCAGTTATCTGCAGCAACTACTATTATTGGAGAAAACAAATGTTTTCTGAACACTAGAAAACATATGCACAGCCCATATGCTCAGAAACTGACTTGCTTTGTTTATATTCATTTGTTAATTTATTTAATATGATCCAAGGTGGCTTACAAAGAGTTAAAAAAAGGTAAGCTTAAAACCTGATAATAAAAATGATAAAATACAATGAAACAATAATTGGGGCTTGTTTGTTTTTAACAGTTGTCAAGTTGACTTCACATTATGGTGATCCTATGAATGAGAGACTTACAAGTCACTCTACCCTCAACAGCCTGGCCCAAGTCTTGCAGACTCACAACTATAACCTGCTTGCTTGAGTCTTTCTCAACTCAAGAGAACTCAGTGATACATTTGTCTTAGGGTTGCTAAAATCTGGAAATTACTTGAAGGTGTGCAACAATAATAGCAGCAGCAACAACAATAATGGCACTCCTTCATATCTAAACTGAAGCAAAACATGATTCAAAATACTGAAGCAGGCTCCAATGTGATTTTCCCTTCATGCGCATCTCCAGTTGAACAGGCAAGAAGCTCATATCCAAATATTTATAAAGCAATATTCCATTAAAACCATCCTGGAGAGATGTTCTCTTCCTGCATTTTATCTGCTGCTGCTTTTTTAATTGACATACTGTTGTTAATTGTGTTTAAATTGCACTATTCCTTTAGGAAATTTCCATTCCTGTTTACATGGGGAGTGACATTTCTGAGCAGGTGCAGAGTATATTTGCTATGAACAATTATTTTGATTGCAGCTAGCATTTGATTCTATCCGTTGTTTGCAGACTATGTTGTTTTTAACGCTGCATGGGTCTATATATATATATATATATATATATATATATATATATATATAAAAGAGTGATGGCATCACGGCGATTCACAAAACAACAAAAGTACAGGCCCCCCAACCTCAAAATTTGACAACACAACCCATCATCCACGCCTCAAGGTTGATACAACAAAAAGAAAAGAAAAATAAAGTCCTAATTAGAGGGAGAGCAATATTTTTTTATCCAATTGCTGACAGTTTAAAGGGCTAATCTCTGCCCACTTGGTTGCCTAGCAACCAAGGGACAGCCAGGTTTCAGTTAGGGGACAGGCAGATTTAGGCCTCACTTAGACTTCTTCCACAGATTATCTAATTTGCACTGGATTATATGGCAGTGTAGACTCAAGGCCCTTCAACACAGCTATATAACCCATTTATAATCTTATATTATCTGCTTTGCACTGGATTATCTTGACTCCACACTACCATATAATCCACTTCAGTGTGCATTTTATACAGCTGTGAAGAAGGAGCCTCATATAATCCAGTTCTGAGCAGATAATATAAGATTAGAACTATACAGTAGAGTCTCACTTATCCAACGTAAACAGGCCGGCAGGATAAGTGAATATGTTGGATAATAAGAAGGGATTCAGGAAAAGCCAATTAAACATCAAATTAGGTAATCGTTATACAAATTAAGCACCAAAACATCATATTATACAACAAATTTGACCGAAAAAGTAGTTCCATGCGCAGTAATGCTATGTAGTATTTACAGTAGAGTCTCACTTATCCAACACTCGCTTATCCAACGTTCTGGATTATCCAACGCATTTTTGTAGTCAATGCTTTCAATATATCGTGATATTTTGGTGCTAAATTCATAAATACAGTAATTACTATATAGCATTACTGTGTACTGAACTACTTTTTCTGACAAATTTGTTGTCTAACATGATGTTTTGGTGCTTAATTTGTAAAATCATAACTTAATTTGATGTTTAATAGGGTTATCCTTAATTCCTCATTATCCAACATATTTGCTTATCCAACGTTCTGCCGGCCCGTTTATGTTGGATAAGTGAGACTCTACTATACTGTATTTACAAATTTACCACTAAAATATCACAATGAATTTAAAACACTGACTACAAAAACATTGATTATGAAAAGGCAAATTGCGTTGGATAATCCAGAACATTGTATAAGCGAATGTTGGATAAGTGAGATTCTTCTTTAATATGAAATATTTACTGGGATAGAATAATGCAGAACAATATAATCTCTAAAACCAGGACAGTAAATAAACAGGGGAATTCCATACAGGAAACAATCAGGGCCAGCTAACACCTCCCAACAAAGTATTCCCATCATCAAAGTCTGGCAAATCCTGTTTTCTCAGGGCCACAGACAGTAGAAGCACATAAAATATCGCAAACAACACCACTCTGAAAACAAGGGAATTCCAGACAGGAAATAATCAGGGCCAGCTAACACCTCCCAACATAGTATTCCCATCATCAAAGTCTGGAAAAACCTCTGTTTTCTCAAGGCCACAGACAGTAGAAGCACATAAAATATCGCAAACAACACCACTCTGAAAACAAGGGAATTCCAGACAGGAAACAGTCAGGGCCAGCTAACACCTCCCAACAAAAAATTCACTCAGGGAGGAAACAGCCAGGCTTTAAAGCTGCAAGGCCATTACATCCTAATCATTTTTCCTAATTGCAGCATTCATACTTGCCTCCAACAAACAAAAAAAACCAATCAGAAATATAGTATATTCACAACCTTTAGGAAATAATATCCCCTGATGGCGCAGCGTGTTAAAGCGCTGAGCTGCTGAACTTCTGGACCGAAAGGCCACAGGTTTGAATTGGGGGGGGGCGAAGAGAGCCCCCACTGTTAGCCCCAGCTTCTGTCAACCCAGAAGTTCGAAAACATGCAAAGTTGAACGCATCAATAGGTACTGCTCCGGCGGGAAGGTAACGCCGCTCCATGTAGTCATCCCACATGACCTTGGAGGAGTCTACGGACAACGCCGGCTCTTCGGCTTAGAAATGGAGATGAGACCAACCCCCAGAGTCAGACATGACTGGACTTAATGTCTGGGGAAAACCTTTACCCTTGACCTTAACTACCACCAATTCCTCAATACTTTATTTCCCATACCACCATACTTCGCCACAGCAACGCGTGGCCAGGCACAGCTAGTATATATATAAAAGAGTGATGGCATCAGGGCAGCGGACAAAACAACAAAACTACAGGCCCCCCAACCTCGAAATTTGACAACACAACCTATCATCCACGGCTCTAGGTTGATACAACAAAAAGAAAAGAAAAATAAAGTCCTAATTACAGGGAGAGGAATAATAGTTTTTATCCAATTGCTGCCAGTTTGAAGGCTAAGCACCGCCCACTTGATCTCCTAGCAACCTACTCAGCCCAGGGGACAGGCACAGTTAGGCCTCACTTAGGCCACTTCCACAGATTATCAGATTTTAACTGGATTATATGGCAGTGTAGACTCAAGGCCCTTCCACACAGCTATATAACCCATTTAGAATCTTATATTATCTGCTTGGAACTGGATTATCTTTACTCCACACTGCCATATAATCCACTTCAGTGTGCATACTAAACATAAAGACAACCATACAAGACATTCAATACCACCACTACCTCAACAATTTCTCACCAACACCACCAGACAACACCACAGCAACGTGTGGCCGGGCACAGTTATATATATATATATAATTTATTTATTTACTACATTTATATCCCGCTCTTCTCACCCCGAAGGGGACTCAGAGCGGCTTACAAATCAAATCTATATATATAAAAGGGTAATGACATTTCAGCCTAGGACAAAACAACAAAACTACATATCCCAGAAACACTAAACTTGGCAGCACAACCACTCATCCATGCCTCTACGTTCATACAACAAAAAGAAAAGTAAAATAAAGTCCTAATTAGAGGGAGAGGAATAATTGTTTTCATCCAATTGCTGCCAGTTAGAAGGCTAAGCTCCTCCCACTTGGTCACCTAGCAACCCACTCAGCCCAGGGGACAGGCAGAGTTAGGCCTCACTTAGGCCTCTTCCCCACTGCCTATAAAATACAGATTATCTCATTTTAACTGGATTATATGGCAGTGTAGACTCAAGGCCCTTCCACACAGCTATATAACCCATTTATAATGGACTTAATGTCAGGGGAAAATCTTTACCCTTTACCTTAACTACCACCAATTCCTCAATACTTTATTTCCCATATCACCAGACTTCGCCACAGCAATGCGTGGCCGGGCACAGCTAGTATATATATATAATGTTAAAATTGATTGCACTTTAAAAATAATTTCAATTGCATCACTGGCAGTTCTTGACATTTACTTATTTGACTCAGAAAGACTGAAGATTTAGCCTGTTGAAGTTGACCTAGTAACAAGAATTGACACCATAGCAAGAATATATATTTTAATATTATTGACTGGACCTAAGAAATATTGGCTTGTATGTTTCTATGAAATGAAAATCCAAAATAGCTGTTTGCTCTTTTTGTTAGAAAATAATGAAATTTTGGACTCTGTTAGATAAACGACTTACAAAAGTGTAGACAAATAGAGGCAAAAAGTTGTGGGACCTACTTGCCTTTAAGGATCGTCAGTCTTTTAAAAACAGAACTAAGAATAACTTTTTGTATATTTGGCAGGATTAGAAGTGCATTTTGTGTGGATTGGGTTGTGGATTTACGAATGGTTGTTCTCTATTGTGTTTTGTTATGGTAAACTCCTATATTAATTAAAAGAAATTTTAAAAGGATTAGAAATGCATCAAGGTTATTTGCCACCTCATCAGATGAGGCGGAAATTAGTGATTTGCCTTCTGCTTTACGATGGAGCCCACGTTATTGTCCCATCCCAGAATGCACTGCAACTTCCGGTGGGGCTCTGTCATGAAGGAGAAGGCAAACCGGCTCATGCTGTTGTGGCGCCAACACAGGAGGCTTCCCATGTTGGGGGGGATCAATGGGGGAGGCTGAGTGATGGATGCTTCCTCCTGTGGGACGGGGACATCGGTGAGACGGGTGATGCAGGGTGTGAGGTGACGAGTTCCCCTCGCCCCCGGGAAGACACCACTGGAATCTCCATGATCTGTGGCAATTCCGGCGGCATGTGTGAAGAGGTTCTAAGTTTCAGAAGAAGGGCAATTTTAGAAAAAGTTTGCAAAATGTTTGTTTTTAGTTACTTTAAAAAACATGCTGGTGTGAATTTTAATGTCTTTTCCCTATTTGTTGGATCTAAGTGTGTCTGTTGTTGACTGATTGTAGTCAGTTCCAACACTTCCCTGCTTCTTTCTCCCTTTTGCATACTGCAAAGATGTCATTTTAATTATTGGAGAAGAGAACATAAGGATAGCAAACACATTACCAATTTCAATGATTATTCCATTAGTTTTGGTGGCTAGTACATCATCTTCTCCACTGAAGAAGTCTCTAAGGCTGCATATACACTGTAAAAGTAATGTGACTAGGGTGTCACATTCTCTCAGCCTCAGAGGAATACAAAGAAACCCCCTCTGACTAAATCTTGATAAGAAAACTCTGTGATAGGGTTGCCTTAGGGCCGCCCTAAGTTTTGAAGGCACACAACAACAATGAACAACAACAGCAATCCTAATTTATCATACCTTACCTCGAAAATGAGGTTCTAAAAATATATTTGTAGCCCCAAGAGGCTTAGCCTATCTAATTTCAGCCCCTTACTAACCAAGTTGTGTAGGCCTGTTCTACTAGGACTAAGGTGTTTCTTGCCCATTCAGGACCATTTGACTTTGTATTATAAAAGGGATGGCCCAAAAGAGTATACTGTTCCAGATTAGAATGTATTTACTACATCTAAAGTTTGGAATTGGAGTAGTAGTTTGGGAATTGCTTTAGATCATTGGAAGATTAGGGTCCAAAACCCTCTGGGTAACCCTGGGCAACTCACATTTCTCAGCCTTACGAACTTATCACATGTACTGCAGAAAATGCCTTTTCAGTAGGTGACCCATGGTTTAAGTTGACACGATGCAGACTGGATACATCCTGGATACCCCACCATAATTGCGTTTTTCCGGATCAAATAAAATAATGTGCCTTGACTCATCACACAGATTACTCCTGTGCACTTACATCATTGCCTTCTCTTTAAAAGAAATGGTCGAACCTTGCGGCAATTACTGAGCCCAATTGAAACATTATACTCTATATATATAAAAGAGTGATGGCATCACGGCAATTCACAAAACAACAAAAGTACAGGCCCCCCAACCTCAAAATTTGACAACACAACCCATCATCCATGCCTCAAGGTTGATACAACAAAAAGAAAAGAAAAATAAAGTCCTAATTAGAGGGAGAGCAATAATTTTTTTTATCCAATTGCTGACAGTTTAGAGGGCTAATCTCTGCCCACTTGGTTGCCTAGCAACCAAGGGACAGCCAGGTTTCAGTTAGGGGACAGGCAGATTTAGGCCTCACTTAGACTTCTTCCACAGATTATCTAATTTGCACTGGATTATATGGCAGTGTAGACTCAAGGCCCTTCCACACAGCTATATAACCCATTTATAATCTTATATTATCTGCTTTGCACTGGATTATCTTGACTCCACACTACCATATAATCCACTTCAGTGTGCATTTTATACAGCTGTGAAGAAGGAGCCTCATATAATCCAGTTCTGAGCAGATAATATAAGATTATCAATACACAGTAGAGTCTCACTTATCCAACGTAAACAGGCCGGCAGGATAAGTGAATATGTTGGATAATAAGAAGGGATTCAGGAAAAGCCAATTAAACATCAAATTAGGTAATCGTTATACAAATTAAGCACCAAAACATATTATACAACAAATTTGACAGAAAAAGTAGTTCCATGTGCAGTAATGCTATGTAGTATTTACAGTAGAGTCTCACTTATCCAACACTCGCTTATCCAACATTCTGGATTATCCAATGCATTTTTGTAGTCAATGCTTTCAATATATCGTGATATTTTGGTGCTAAATTCATAAATACAGTAATTACTATATAGCATTACTGCGTATTGAACTACTTTTTCTACCAAATTTGTTGTCTAACATGATGTTTTGGTGGACTTCCGGTGGCGCGAGCATGGCGACAGGTCGGGTTCGCTAAGGGCTCTTGGCGATCCAACCGCGAGGGGAGGATCTGGTAGAGCGTCAGCTCCCTCTCACCCCCACTGATCGAGTTGGAGGGGGACGCCTATACCGTCTGACTTTCGAAGGCCCCAAAGAGCTTCGCCCCTCAAGGGCGAGGATCGAGTGGGTCCGAAAGCGGCGGCTGGCGGATCGCCCCGCGGGAAGCGAGCTAGACTCGTATCTACTGCCAGCCACTCGCGCCAGCCAAAACGGACAGAATTAAGAAGAGGGAGGTAGGTGACCACCCCCCTGTGAAATAGTAATCCGGGAAGGAGATTGTTTCTCTCCCATGCCACTAGAGGACTAAGTAGTCATAGATAAAACCTCCGCTAGCGATAAAATAGAAAGGTGCGGCAAAGACTCAGGACACACGGAAGAAGCGGAGCAAGGGTTAAGCTGAACAACTATACCCAACAAACAAATAAGTACAGAGCTTTATAAGGTTGGTGATTTGCTGATCTTGGCCGCCATGCTGGTTGGGCTTGTTATGTCTACGAACTGCTTCTTGTAAACAATTGGAGAAGGAGGAGCCCCGGCAGGCGGAGCTAGCAGCGACCGGAAGAGGGAGAAAGGTATGCGCTAGGAACGCCAGGGACGAGCGCTGCTTCGTGGAGGGACGGCAATTCTGTAGCACACAACCTGTTAGCAGTGGCCGGAGGACAGACTAAGGAGGACCCAGTGAAAGGAAAAAGAACTATCAGCCTAAAAGAACACCGCAGGTGGCAACATCAAGCAAGGGGTAAGGAAGCAAACAAACTTGACGGTTGGACGGGAAGGGTCAGCATATACGGAGTGTATGCGGCAAAGGCAAAGTGGAACTCCTAGAGAATTGTTAATCCGAATAGAACTCGGAGAAGAGTCACATCTCGGCTGTATAAGATCAAGGCAGGCTAGGGTATTAATTGAAATAAATTAAATGAATTACAAGACGGTGATCCGACGGGATGTGTGCAATGTACTAAATGAACTTAAATGGTATTACTCTCATGGGAATTAATGGAAAATCCCTGCATTAATTGCTAAGGATCTGTGTGAATTACCTTCTACCGCACCGCATAGGAGCCACTGATAGAGAAGGTTACGCAGTGACTGGACCTAGGGCTCTTTTTACATTGTGTTCAAAAGATCCATAGGGAATATCAATTTCATATCAAATCCAAAAAGGAATCAAACGCTAGTCGACATCCCTCTAACCCCCAGTATCTCCCAAAGGGAACTGAGGGGTTGGTGGAGGGAGTGAAGAAGACATAGGGCTGAGGCCCAACCCAACCCACCTAATACACCAAGGCAGAACAGTAGCTAAGACCAAATTAATAACTACAGTCAATACACCAACTTAGATAGGAGAACTTGACTGTTCACTGGACTTCCCAGACAAACTGATAAGATGGCGATGTCAAAATGGAAATCGGAGAAAGAGGTCAAGGACATGAAAACCATCCCGAACACTCGTAGAGGATCTTTACCGGACGAAGGATATATGAAAGATATTTTACGAGAGGTACAGAAAATTTCTGAAAAGCAGGATCTACTACAAAGAGAAGTACAAGCTATGGCTAGGAAACAAGAACAGCAAAACAGAACACTTCAAGAGGAAATGTCTGAAATGAAAAGAGAACTGAGAGAGGAGATTGGATCAATGAAAAAAGAATCCTTGAAAAATTCAAATGATATAAATGATTTGAGATTGGAAAATAGGAAAATTGACAAAATTCAAACAAAATTACAGAACAAAATTGACAACCTAGAGGAGAAAAATAAGAAGTTAGAGAAAATTCAAGAAAGAATGGAGTTTCGGGAGCTAGAATATCAACTGAAATTCAGGAATGTCCAGGAGGAGGTGAACGAAAATACTGGGTGGGTGATAACCCAGCTAACGGCAAAGCTGCTGAACTGCACTGAACAGGAAGCATGCGGGCAAATAGACCGGGTCTACAGAATCCAAACAAACTACACAAAAAAAAACAGAGCAATCAAAGATGTGGTAGTACACTTCTTAAAGAAAAGCACAAGGGACGAAGTCCTGAGGAGAAGTGTCACCAATCCAGTGACATATAAGGATAGGAGACTAGTGGTTTTGAAAGAAATTCCAAAAACCATTATGAATAGAAGGAAAAAATATTATTTCCTGACGGATGTGTTAAAGGCGATGCAAATAAGGTACAGATGGGACAAATTTGAAGGATTAATGGCAACATACAAAGAGGAAAAGATATGGATATCCACAGAAGAAGAGGCGAAGGAATTTTATAGATCACTGAAGAGAGACACGATCCCTGGCAAACAAACTCCGCAAACAGAGTCGGGGAAATACCCCACCTCATCAAAAAAAAGAAGATTCTTTTCTCCGAGAAGCGAGGAATCTGTAATAGCTCAGCTGGAATTGGCTACGGATCAAGACAATGAAGACTTGGAGGTTGAGAGGGCCCTGGAAGACGTCGCAGACAACCCCAATGATGAGTAAAGTTAGTCTTTCTTGTTATTCTAACAATGTGAACGGGTTGAACTCACCCAGTAAACGGAAGAGTTTATTTAATAAATTACGGAAAGGGAAATATAGTGTCATAGCCCTGCAGGAGACGCATATTGACCAAAATCATACAAAATATTTGGAAAATATCCAGTTGGGGAAGGTTTTTGCTTCAGCGGATGTACAAAAAAAAAGAGGGGTAGCGTTATATATAGATTGTAATATCAAAGCAGAAGAACAGTTTAAAGATAAAGAGGGCAGAGTAATTGCAGCCAGGTTAGAAACAGAGGGGGAGAAAACCCTCGTCGTCAATATTTATGCCCCCAACGGGCCGAAATCAAAATTCATCAAAAGTCTAAAAGATAACATTAACAAAACAGAGTTTGATCATTTAATATTATTTGGTGACTTTAATGGGGTGGTGGACAAGACGATGGATAAAACCTTTAAGGCAAAGAACAGCAAAGTAGCTAGCTCCCTACCAAAAAATTTTGTGGCGCTGATGGATGAGTATGATCTGGTAGACTCGTGGAGAGAATATAATCCTGATGTAAAAGACTACACGTATTACTCTAGTAGACACCAGGCGTGGTCTAGAATAGACATGATCTGGTGCTCTAGATCAGTTTTGATAAAGATAAACAAAATCCAAATTCTTACCAGAGACTTATCAGACCACTGCCCTCTAACTTTAGAAATTAACAGGAGGTACACGACAAGGAAGTGGAGATTAGAGGGAAACCTCATAAAGCAAGAAGAGGATATAGTTAAAATTAAGGCCATGACCAAGGAATACTTTAAATTTAACAATACTTATGGGATGAAACCACAAATAGTTTGGGATGCCTACAAAGCGGTGGCAAGAGGTTTTTTGATAAATCTAAAAGCAGAAAAGAGGAAACAGAAGGAAGCACTCTGGTATAAGCTAATTAAAGACATAGAGACAAAAGAAAAAGAATTGAAAGCCAACCCCAAAAATCCAAAAATCAAAAGAAGTTTAGAATTGCTAGTGAGACAGAAAAAAAGCAGGGAGCTGGATAATTTGGCAAGACAGATGAGATGGATCAAACAAAACAATTTTGAAAACGCAAATAAACCGGGGAAGTGGTTAGCAAGATTAGTGAGGAAAAAGAAATATAGCCAGCAGATCACCAAAATTAAAGTACAAGATAGGGTTATTCTGTCAGACGAACAAATTAGAGAAGAGTTCAAAATTTTTTATGGGAAACTATATACCAAAGATTCAATAGATGTAGGGAATATAATGGAATATCTAGGGAACCAAAAACTAGACAAAATCACAGACGAACAAAGATCACAATTGAATAGAGACATTACAGAGACGGAAATAATTGAGGTTATTAAGAAATTGGATAACAATAAAGCTCCAGGGCCAGATGGCTTTATATCAGAATTTTATAAGTTACAACAAGAAGAAGTGATTCAATCGTTGAAAGGAATAATGAATCAAGCCCTCCACAATAAGATTATCCCTGATTCTTGGAAGGAAGCAACAATGATAATGATCCCAAAAGAGGGATCAGATCAAATGGAGGTGAAAAATTTTAGACCCATTTCTTTATTGAACAATGACTATAAAATCTTTGCGAAAATTATGGCCAATAGATTAAAAGACTTTTTAGAAGGATGGATAGGAGAAGAACAAACTGGTTTTCTTCCCTCCAGGAATATAAAGGACAATGTTAGGGTCATTATCGATTCAATTGAATATTACGAACAAAATAACCAGAAAGAGGTGGGCCTTCTCTCATTGGACGCGGAGAAGGCCTTCGACAATCTTAATTGGGATTTTTTTAAATTGGTAATCCGGGAATTAGATTTGGGATACTATTTTCAAAATGGAATTGAAAGCATCTATAATGATCAATGGGCTAAAATCCAAATCAATGGGCAAGACACAGGGAGAATCACAATTAGCAAGGGTACTAGACAGGGTTGCCCCCTGTCACCCTTAATTTTTATCATGGCTTTGGAAATTTTGTTAAAAGCAATTAAAAAAGATGACAAACTTCAAGGGATCAGGATTGACAGACAGAATTATAAATACCGAGCCTTCGTGGACGACCTGATATGCATTGTAGATAGTCCGAAACAAAATATTAAAAATTGGCTTAGGAAAATTGAGGATTTTGGGGCAGTGGCGGGTTTTAGAATAAACAAAAACAAAACGGTGATTCTCACGAAAAACATATCAAAAGAGAATCAAGATGCGTTAAGAACCATTTCAGGTCTTGAAACACCGTCAAAGATCAAATATCTGGGGATTTGGCTCTCCGCAAAGAATAATCAATTATTGCATTTAAATTATATAACAAAATGGAAGGAAATCAAGCAAGACCTAGGGAAATGGGAAAATCTGAAACTCTCGCTGATGGGTAGAATAGCGATTATAAAAATGAATATCCTCCCCAAATTAATATACCTGTTCCAAAACATTCCGATTATTAGGAAAGCAACAATTTTTAAGGGCTGGCAAAAGGAGATTACAAAATTTATATGGGGGAAAAAGAGGCCGAGGATAAAATATTCGACTATGATATTATCCAAATCGCAAGGGGGTTTTGGCCTTCCAGATTTTAAATTATACCATGAAGCCTGTGCGCTTCACTGGGTAAAAGATTGGATCAAATTAGAGAAAATTAAAATCTTGACTCAGGAAGGTCATGACCTGAGAAGGGGCTGGCACAGTTATCTATGGTATGACAAAATAAAAGTTGAAAAAAACTTTGGGAATCATTTTATAAGATCTACACTATTTAGGACCTGGGATAAATACAAAAAACGCTTCCACACAAAAACTCCCCTTTGGCTTTCCCCAGTAGAAGCACATCACAGAAGGCTTTTGGGTTGGTCCAACTGACCCACCTACAAAGAAATCTTAAGTATTACACCAAATACCAAAGATAACCCCCAACTGAAAGACTTAACAGAGATTCAATCTTTATATAAAAATGTCTCGTGGTACCAATTTCTGCAAATTAAAGAGACATTTAAAGCAGACAGAACGACAGGTTTTGACATAGACCCGAACTTTTGGGATAAGTTTCTTCAAATAGACAAGAAGAATATTTCAATACTATATAAGAAATTATTAATGTGGGCCACTGAAACAGAAGAAATAACTAGCTCAATGATCCAGTGGGCTCAAAACATAGGCAGACCAATATACCAGCACGAATGGGAATCAATTTGGAGAAGGAAAATGAAATTTACATACTCAACTGATATGAAAGAAAACTGGTTAAAAGTTATTCACAAGTGGTATTTGACCCCAAAAAAATTAGGCTTGATGTATAGAAACGCCAGCAATAAATGTTGGAGGTGTAAAGATCAAACAGGCTCCTACCACCACATGTGGTGGAGCTGTAGAAAAATACAAAAATTCTGGGCGAACATTTTAGAGGAATGTAATAAAATTTTAAAAACTAGCTTTGAATTTAAGGCAGAGCTTCTCCTGTTAGGGCTTTATGACCCACAGACTAAAATCAATAATAATACAGACAAATTGTTTACCTTTTTTATTACGGCAGCCAGAATGGTGCTAGCAAAAGATTGGAAATCCGATAAAGCCCCTTCTAAAGAATCTTGGATAGACAAAGTGATGGACATAAAGGATATGGACTACTTAACTCTTTTGATCAGAAGAAGCAATGGGAAGATAACGAAGGCAACAGACTGGTCCTGCTTTGAGGATTACTTGAAGTCAAGAAAATGAATATGATGTGGTATAAGAAAAATAATGATTGAAGTCAGCTGGAAGTCAACGCCCCCCTCCCCCTCTGCACCCCAATGTACTTTTCCCTTCATGCCCCCACCTACCCCTCCCTCAAATTTCACTACCCATATCCCTTTACCCTTTACCCCATACCATTCCACTCTCCTCCCCCCATCCTGTCTGTCTTGACACACCTGGAAATTATTTGCAATAAAAATATTATTAAAAAAAAACATGATGTTTTGGTGCTTAATTTGTAAAATCATAACTTAATTTGATGTTTAATAGGGTTATCCTTAATTCCTCATTATCCAACGTATTCGCTTATCCAACGTTCTGCCGGCCTGTTTATGTTGGATAAGTGAGAGTCTACTGTACTGTATTTACAAATTTACCACTAAAATATCACAATGAATTTAAAACACTGACTACAAAAACATTGGATAATCCAGAACATTGTATAAGCGAATGTTGGATAAGTGAGATTCTTCTTTAATATGAAATAATTACTGGGATAGAATAATGCAGAACAATATAATCTCTAAAACCAGGACAGTAAATAAACAGGGGAATTCCACACAGGAAACAATCAGGGCCAGCTAACACCTCCCAACAAAGTATTCCCATCATCAAAGTCTGGAAAATCCTCTGTTTTCTCAGGGCCACAGACAGTAGAAGCACATAAAATATCACAAACAACACCACTCTAAAAACAAGGGAATTTCAGACAGGAAACAATCAGGGCCAGCCAACACCTCCCAACAAAAAATTCACTCAGGGAGGAAACAGCCATGCTTTAAAGCTGCAAGGCCATTACATCCTAATCATTTTTCCTAATTGCAGCATTCATACTTGCCTCCAACAAACAAACAAAACCAATCAGAAATATTGTATATTCACAACCTTTAGGAAATAATATCCCCTGATGGCTGCTGAACTTCTGGACCGAAAGGCCACAGGTTTGAATTGGGGGAGCGGAGAGAGCCCCCACTGTTAGCCCCAGCTTCTGCCAACCCAGAAGTTCGAAAACATGCAAATGTGAGTGCATCAATAGGTACTGCTCCGGCGGGAAGGTAATGCCACTCCATGTAGTCATCCCACATGACCTTGGAGGAGTCTACGGACAACGCCGGCTCTTCGGCTTAGAAATGGAGATGAGCACCAACCTCCAGAGTAAGACACGACTGGACTTAATCTCTGGAGAAAACCTTTACCCTTGACGTTAACTACCACCAATTCCTCAATACTTTATTTCCCATACCACCAGACTTCGCCACAGCAACGCGTGGCCGGGCGCAGCTAGTTCTCTTATTAAAAGAGATGCCATAGATAAAAGCACTAACGTTTCACAGTTCCATTTACCTCTCATCCAGCTTCCCTCCTCAATCTCCTCTCAACCAGTTCCTCCCATCTCCTCTCATCAAGTTCCCCCAATTCCTCTCACTCGGTTTTTCTCGATTTCCTCTTATCTAGCTTCCTCTGTTCTCCCCTCATCCAGTTCCACCCCAATCTCTTCTCACCCAGTCCTTCCCATCTCTTCTCATCCAGTTCCATTTTGATTTTTTCTCATCCAGCTCCCCCCCCTCCCCCCCCCCCGGCGATCTCCTCTCGTTCAGCTTCCCCATCTTCTCTTATCCGCTTTTCAAGCTATTCATAGAGAATTCCAGCCAATTCAACAGAGGATACCCGAGTCGTGAGAGAAAACAGCCCCCAAAGCATACCTCAAAATACACATCACTGGGACAGCCAATAACATGCATACGACCTACAGACGGGTGTATGATCACACAGAAAAAGCCATGCTACTGATGCATGTAGAGAGAAAAAGGACAGGAGAAGGTTCTTTTAAACCCATCTTACAAAAGATACTTGCTGCATACTCTTTGCATACGTGTCCCTACAAGTTGTAGACAGCAGTGGGCAGTGCATAATGTGAGGGGCTTGTATGCAAAGGAAGTTAGAGACAGGTTATTCCCTCTGTGACAAGGTCTTTGGAAGAAGACAATGACAAAATCCCTCCGAATATACTTTGCAAAGAAATCCCCATTGTTGTCGAACACAGACCCCTCCCTAGGTGGAAATATATTAAATTGTATTGCTGGGGTCATGGCGGAGACAAGCCGCGGCTAGCAAGGACCCTTTATTTGGCCATTTTCCCTTTTGTGGATGATTGAAGGTCTGGAGGAATTCAACAGCAGTTATCGGTGCCCAGGATACTTTTTGCAGCAATCTTTCCTTCTTTTTATAGTTACATTGTCTCTAACCCCCAAATAAACATGCACCCTGGTGCATTATCTTGGCTTCTTTGTATTCTCTCTTGTCTCCCTGAGTCTATTTCTCCTGATATTGCCTTTTGCAGCTGTTCCCGATGGCCACTGGGCCACGTGGCCCTCACGACCCCGTGGCCCTCCATGGCACTCAGAGAGGGGTTTCTTCTCTCCCTCTCCCCCACACTAACCACCCCCTTTGCCTCCTTGAGCCCCTTCCCCCACCTCAGTGGGTGCTCCAGTTCCCTCTGTGAGAGCCCTCTATCCACGGATCCCCATATTACCCATTTAATGTGTATGCTTTATATCTTCATGTATGCAAATACCTTTGAAGAAGTATGCTACCAATCAAGACCTTTTGCTGACATTTCAACATCCCTTCCAGCCGTTTTCCTGGGCATCATCTCAATCATAAAAGATTTAATCACCCATCATCTTCAGGGCCAGTCCATATCTACTGGCCCTATAATTCCAGCTGTGCAGAGGACAACAGAAATCCAGGGTTCAGGCCACTTGTCCTTTGTGCAACTACTTAGACACACAAAGACACTCATCACTGGCATGACAGTTCCCAACGGTGGGAAGGTCATGTCCCGTTTTCCACAGTGCCATTTCCCCTTTTTCCCAGGACTGGATTCTTAATCTCATCATTATGGACAATATTCTGCAGGAAATACTATGGACATGGGCTCCGTGGGTGCTGGACCCACCTTGATGGGTCAGTCATTCAAGCAAAAGAACTTCATAAAATGTATGGGACCTGATGGTCCTCTTTGTTCTGTCCCTCAGTGGGTCAAAGGCTGTTCTTTCAACTGTACTTTGCAACCCTTTGTCTCTCAGACCAGCCACCCCCATCAGCCATTGGAGAGCAAGAATATACATTGGAAGTTGGGAATGCTTTTCTGTTGGCCGGTGGGTGCCGCAGTTCTACCTCTGCAAGGAATCCTCCCTCAACTGTTCGTGACATTAACCAAGTTCAGCCAATCACAATGAAGCTGGGTCCAGCTGGAATACGAGCAGGAAATTCAAAAGGTTTCTGTCTATAAAAATGCATGTTTCGAACTGTATGGCATCTCAGCTTCCTTTGGTGGATTACCATGAGCTAGCATCACTTCAGTGATTTGAATAAATACCTTGGTGGCTTCTTCTTTAACTTGGTGAGATTTATTTGAGAACATTGGATAGCTTCTTTGTCTCGCCAGGCACATGGATCCACAGGGAGCCTGCGGCCGGTACTGGTATCAACTTATTGGGACTCATTATCTGCGCTTCAGGTGTCACTATCTGCGGTTGCTTTAAATTGCTCTATTTCACGATGGGCACACTAAAGCTAGTCATAGTAGTGAGGTATAAAAACCTATGTTGGAATCAATTTGATGGAATATAGAAATAAATAACAGCAATTAGGATTGCATTTGTCTTCACAGGGTGCAGGCAAGTCTGGATGGCTGGTGATATAATAATCCTTGCTAATCAAATTGGTCGAACACTTCTACCCTGTGGCCCTTGGTTCTGTTGCAACACTTACAGTGCCTATGCTAGAAAAATTATTTGAAGTTTTGAAATTTGATCTTGCATTCCCTTCTGTGATAGCCTAAGGCCCTTTCTGTACCTTTTCCTTTGCTACCAACTGACTCTGAAAAGTTTCTGATAAACCTGATTGCAGTATTTTAAGTTGTTTTTTTTTACCTAACTCCTATATCAAGTTCTAGTTCTATTATTACTTATTTTCAGAATGCCCATTTAAAAATATTTTACATTAACCTACAGTGATCCATCATATGTTCTATGAAAAAAAAATCCCTTGAGCAATTTTTTGCAAGTACTAGCAGGCATTGCTAAACAATATGTGACTATTTTAAGCATGTCTTTAAAGCCTGAAAATTGATTCAGTCTCACAAAGAATGTCGGCCTTCAAAATAATCACAGAAAATATTACGAAAGCCTAATCTAAAAGCAACCTATCTCAGTCTTTATGACCATTGCCCACATACCATTTACTTCTATAATCTCAAGGGTGGAAGGGTTCATCAGCCTGATAGATTGATAGCAGCCTAGAGTACTATATGTACTTATATTGTCAAGTATATTCTCCACCCAGAGACTTCTAATCAGTGAGATACATTCCTAAATTAAAATCCTTGACTTAGAGAACTCTTAGGCTATCTACAGACACCCTGACAATATATTTTCATGACGGTAAGCCTATACCAAGGGAAAGAAGGGATATTTTTAGGACTTCTAAACAGTGGGGAAATATGTAGATTGAATCAGTCAGCTAAAATAAAGAAAAACATCTGGTATATTAGCAAGAAAACCAGCCTATTTTGAATCTTATGTCTGAGTAGTTTCTTGTTACTTTTGCTAGGGAATTGAAACATGGAAAGTTATACATGTCAATGACTACCATATATACAAGTTGACCTTGTGCATAATTCGAGGGCAGGTTTGGGGCCAAAATTAGGGATTTTGAGATGACTTGTGGATAAATTGAGGGTCACTTCACAGAGAAGGGAAAAAAATCAGCATTGCCTCAAGGGCCCAGTTAACTAAACCTGGCTGCTGCTGTCATTTTCCTCCCTAGGCAATCAAAATGTCACTTTACTCAAAGAAAAAGGTAGGTTCCTTTTGGAACAAAAAGTTAAAATGAAATATTAAGTCTTATCAAAAAAAGAACCATCTCTTCTCTGAGTAAAGTGGTAAAAGGAGAGAACTTAGTCCTTTCTGGGAGAGCTGAAAAGAAGTACTGACTCCCTATACTCTCTCAGCGGTCCTTTGAGGGGAGATACCAAAGAGAAATAATTTTCCTGCCCATGCATTCAAAAAGGCCAGAAATGGTGTATGACAATGAGAGTAAAGGGGGATAGTGCTTATTTTATGGTCTTCTGGAACTAAGCTCAGAGAAAGAGGGTTCCCTTTTTTTTTATAAGAGTTAAGGTGCAGTACTGATTTTCTACCTCATCACATTTAGCTTGGGAAGCATGCTATGATGCTTCCTCTCCAGCTGGAAGACTGATGGGTTCGCTGCCCATCAGACGATGCAAGGGAGCTTCCTGTGGAAGCCCCTCCTCCAACGACACTTCCTTCTTAACACGGGAGTCTTCTGGGGAGGGCAACGCTTTCCCCATGTGATGGGGAAAGTGCTGGCAAGAGTGAGCTGTGCACAGGGTGACAGATTTGCCCTGCTGCTCCATCTTTTCTCCCGGATGCCAGAAAATGCAGGACACTCTGCCTTGCTAATATGATGTCTCCTTAGACCCATGGATAAGTCAAACCAGTTTTTAAGGTCAATTTTAAACTAACATTTGCAGACTGATACATAATATAAACAGTATTTAATGTGCTGCCCATTGAGTTTTTCTGGATTCTCAAACACAATCTATCATGATAATAACCAAAATCTAAACATGCTGCCATGTTGTGGACTACTCTTCTACTTCTGAGGAGGAGGTAGAACAGGAGGCTGAAAAGGTAGTGCACGGGAGATCCAACCACAGTCCGGGGACATACTCCACTGGGAAATTTATTGTTGTGTTTTCTTTTCGCATCTTGTGGGAGGGCGGAGGAGACCTTGCGTTCCCGGTTACTGACCGTTGACCGTCCGGGGGTGCCGGCCAGGGTCTACTCCACATACCACAATGGGTGGGAAAGAATCAAAAGGATCAAAAGGAGCAGAAGGGTCAATGACCCCTCTCCAATGCATGTTAGATAATTTTGATAAGTTTTCTAAGTACACATATGAGAAAGGAATGAGGCCAAATAAGTTGCGTACGCTGTGTGAGCTAGAGTGGCCCTCATTCCCCCTCACTCCCCAGTGGCCTTCTGAAGGGTCACTCGATCTTGCTTTGACTTTAAGTGTTTATAGATTCATTGCCGATGTACACCCTGATCAGTTCAAATACATTTCAGCTTGGTATGATATTGTACGAAAGCCGCCTGACTGGTTGAAAGAGTGCAAATGCATGGTGGTTGAAGAGGTGATGCCTGGGAGGAATAGAGGACTTGCCTCAGGTAATTCCCAAAGGGGAATTGGCACCCCAATGGGAAAGAGAGGGGGAGGGCAAATTGCCAAACCTCCCCCTTATCAAGATTCGGGGAATCCGGCTGATGAACCCATGCCGGCTCCCCCATATATACCTACCCTCTATACCCCACTGGCATCACATGGAGGGGCGGGTGCGATGGGGGGGCTTGACCTCACGGCAGCGGCAAGCGCTCCCAAGCAGGAGCAGCCTGCGGTGAGTTCTGACCCCCGATTGCTCTACCCCTCTGAAGAGATGAAACGGACAGAGAGGCAAGCGAAAATAGATGCCCGTCAGAAGCTGACAGAGTTGAAACAGGCCCATTGTTATAGTGAATCAAGTGAGGATGAGGCAACATTGTGCCCCATAAGGGAAGTGCCACAGTTGGTACCACGGTCTTTTGATGACCACGGGCGCCCCACATTTGAGACTAGGACTCTGTTTCAACACGTTCCTTTTACTTCTTCGGATATTTTGAACTGGCGGACAAACCGTCCCGCCTGGTCAGAAGATCCGAGAGGCATGGCGAACCTGGTTGAAGGTATCATTCAGACACACAATCCTAGTTGGGTGGATTTGAAACAGTTGTTAGAAGCTCTGTTGACAGCAGAGGAGAGAGTACTGTTGACGCAAGTGGGTAGACAAGAGGCTGCGAAGGAGCATGCAAACTCTCATAGTAGGGATGCTGTGGATGTGTACCAGGAAAGGGTATTCCCAGTGAGGGAAGACCCACAATGGGATTTGAATGAACCAGATGGTCCTGGTAAGGATGCACTGAGGTTGTACCAGAACTTGATTGTGCGTGCCCTGAGAAGAGGGGTTCCGAGGGTCCCAAATTTGAAAAAGATTTACCAGCTGGAGCAGGAGAAGAATGAAAGTCCGGTAGCCTTTCTGGAAAGACTCAGGGAAGCGTTTGAGAAGTTTTCTCCATATGACATGGATGATCAGAGGGATCAAGCTGCAGGAAAGATAGTGTTGAAGAGTGTTTTCTCCAGCCAGTGTAGCCCAGACATACGGAGAAAGTTACAGAAAGATGCTGGGTTGGCCCACTTGACTTTAGAAAGGATTTTGGAGATTGCAAATCAGGTTTACTTGTCTCGTGAGGTTGTACAAGCGAAGAAAGAAGAAACAGCGGTGGCCCGCAGGGCCAAGGTCATAGCTGCTGTGTTCCAAGGGGGACAGGCGCAAAGACCCAGAGGATCAGGCTGGAAAGGAAAAGGCCAAGGAAAGAAAGAACCAGAGGGCAAGCCACTGGGAAAGAATGAATGTGCAAGGTGCCACAAGCATGGGCATTGGGCAGCTGATTGCAAAGTGGACCTTGGGAAAGGACAGAATAGAAAAGTGCAGAGTGGAAGTGGAAATTGGAGAGGGAAAAGGCCGAACCGTGGAGCTGCCGGCCAGCCCAGGTGGGCTCCGGTGGCAGCCGGGTTGGCTGACCCTGCTTTAGATGTGCATGGATTGGCCTCCGTGAGAGAGGAGGATGAGTATGAGCAATAGGACAGACCGGCTCCCGGATCCCCGGGTAGCCATGGAATGGTTAGGATTGAACCAGGGGAGCCAATGGTCGATATGAGAGTTGGAAATCAATCCGTTGAGTTTATGCTTGATTCCGGGGCTTCTAAGTCTGTGGTGAACACGGCTGTGTCTCACCCAACTGGAGAAGATGTAAATATTGTAGCAGCTACAGGAAAACGAAAAGCTTGTCCTTTGTTGGCAGAGAGAGAATGTTTGTTAGGGAGGCATCTGGTCAGGCATAGATTCATTTATATGCCTGAATGTCCTGTGCCTCTAATGGGAAGAGATCTTTTGTGCAAAATGAGAGCTGCTTTGCTTTTTGAGGAAGATGGTTCATTGTTGGCTGGATTTAGGGTAGGTCAAGATAGACAACTAGTGGAACAGCAGTTAAAAATGGCTTTGGAACTACCTATGGAGGAAGAGTGGAGATTGTACTCTGTATTGGAAGAAAGAACTGACTGGGAAGCATTCAATGTCCCAGAGGTATGGGCAGAAGATAACCCTCCGGGGTTGGCAAAGGATGTTCCACCAGTCATAATTGAATTAAAGCCCTTCGCCAATCCGGTGGCAATCCGACAGTATCGGCTCCCTCGGGAGGCGATCGTTGGAATTGCGGCCTATTTGGAGAAGTTGGAAAAGTACGGAATACTGGTTCCTTGCCAGTCTCCATGGAACACACCCTTGTTGCCAATCAGGAAACCGGATGGGTCTTATCGCCCTGTCCAAGATTTGAGGGCTGTAAATAAATTAGTAGTCCCTCTCCACCCGGTAGTTCCAAACCCATACACCCTGCTCAGCCTGATTCCACCTCAACACCAATGGTTTACTGTCCTGGACCTCAAAGATGCTTTCTTTTGCATCAGACTGGCCGAGGAGAGCCAGAAGATTTTTGCCTTTCAAAAGGAGGATCCTGGGACAGGGGCCAAGGGTCAACTCGTTTGGTCAAGATTGCCACAGGGGTTCTGTAATTCCCCGACCATTTTCGGACAAGCCCTGGCGCAGGACTTGCTGCCAATGGTCAAAAATGACAAAGGATGGACCATTCTCCAATATGTAGACGATATCCTCCTCTGTGCAGACAGTAGAGAGGAATGTTTAGAAGGGACTCAGACCTTGTTGCAGTTCTTGGCAGAAAAAGGTTACAAAGTTTCGAAAAAGAAGGCTCAGCTAGTTCAGCAGGAAGTGAAGTACTTGGGTTTTCGTTTGGCTAAAGGTGTTCGGAGGCTAGAGGTGGAGCGCAAGGAAGCCATCTGCTCCCTACCCCCCAAACTCGGAAACAGGTCAGAGAATTCCTAGGAGTGGCAGGGTTTTGTCGTATATGGATTCCGAATTTCGGACTATATGCCAAACCCCTCCATGAGGCCACAAAAGGGAAGTCAGGAGACCCCTTGGTGTGGGGAACGGAACAGCAGGATGCATTTGAGCAATTGAAGAAAGCCTTGATGTCTGCCCCCGCTTTGGGGTTGCCTGATTTGGACAAAACTTTCTACTTGTATGTAGGAGAACGGAAAGGAGTGGCTGTAGGAGTATTGACTCAGTTGGTAGGTGATTGGCCCCGGCCGGTGGCTTATCTGTCTAAACAACTGGACAATGTGGCCTGTGGATGGCCCCCGTGCTTGAGAGCTGTAGCGGCTGCTGCAGTTCTTGTGGAAGAGGCGAACAAGCTGACCTTAGGGCAGCCTGTGATTTTAAAGTGTCCCCATGCAGTAGTGACTTTAATGGAACATAGGGGACACCATTGGCTCACCAATAGCCGAATGCTTAAGTACGAGAGCATGTTGGTGGATAATCCACAGGTCAAATTGTCAGTGTGTGCCACTTTAAACCCAGCTACCTTGTTGCCAGTAGAAGAAGGAGAATTGATGCAGCATGATTGTTTGGAAGTGATGGATGAAGTGTATTCAAGTAGGCCAGATCTCAAAGACCTGCCACTTCAGGTTCCAGAATGGGTGCTTTTCACAGATGGGTCAAGTCGTGTGGTTGGTTCCGAAAGGAAGGCGGGGTATGCAGTGGTGAATAGCAATGGGGAGACCCTAGAGGCAAAGGGGTTGCCTCCGGGGACTTCCGCACAGCGGGCCGAGTTGATTGCTCTGACAAGGGCCCTCCAATTGGCTAAAGGAAAAAGAGTTAATATTTATACTGACTCAAAATATGCCTTCACCACTTTGCATGCCCACGGTGCCATTTACAAGGAAAGAGGACTGCTGACCTCTGCTGGACAGCAGATCAAGAATGCAACAGAAATTTTGCAGCTTTTAGATGCAGTTTGGGAACCAGAGGAGGTAGCAGTCATGCATTGTAAGGGACATCAGTATGGTGAGGATCAGGTAACCCAGGGAAATCGCCTGGCAGATCAACAGGCTAGGAAAGCAGCAGATGAAAGCACATCGGAGGATTCAGTTTTGCAGTTGGATGTTACACCCACAGTAGAGTCCATGACTTACTCTGCACAAGAGAAGGAGTGGGCCCTAGCAGAAGGGGCAAAGTGGAGGGGTAATATTCTCATATTACCCAATGGAAAAATTTACGTCCCAAAAGCTTTGGGATGGGAATTGGTGAAGGAGGTCCATAGACAAACCCATTTAGGTGCAACAGGAATGGCTTCACTCTTGGAACGGCAAATCTGGATGGACGGCTTGCATGCCTTGGCCAGAACCGCTGCTCTAAGATGTGAAATTTGTGCCAAGAACAACCCCAGGATGGGGCCACTGCTCCCGCCTGGAGTTCAGTACTTGGGAACGACACCCTTTGAGTCTCTAGTGGTTGATTTCACTGAAATGCCAAAAGTCCAAAGATTTCATTACATGTTGGTAATGGTATGCACATTCTCAGGGTGGGTGGAAGCATATCCTACCCCCTCTGAGAAGGCTGTAGAGGTCAGCCGTGCCATGATGAGGGATATAATCCCTAGGTACGGAATACCTTTACACATTGGGAGTGACAACGGCCCGGCCTTTGTTCACCAAGTCTTAGGGTGCCTAGCCCAGTTGTTAGGAACCGTTTGGAAATTGCATTGTGCTTACCGGCCCCAATCTTCGGGGAAAGTGGAAAGAATGAATAGGACTTTGAAAGGAACAATCTCAAAGATGTGTCAAGAGACTGGGATGACATGGGTTCAAATATTGCCAATGGCATTACTAAAGGTCAGATGCACCCCCACCAGGGTTTTGGGTTTGTCACCTTATGAATTGTTGTATGGAAGACCCCCTCTGAAAATTAGACCTCTGCAGGGAGACATACATGAATTAGGAAAGCAAGAACTGATAAAAGAGGTCCAAGCTTTGGATATAGTGTTAAACAAACTGTATAAATACACTGGCATGCTGCGTTACCCCTTTCCCGTTACTGCGTTACATTCTTTCTCACCAGGAGACTTTGTTTGGCTGAAAGATTGGAAGTGCGATCCCCTCGGCCCAAGGTGGAAGGGACCACTGGAGGTGTTACTCACAACTCCTACTGCTGTGAAGTTGAAGGGTATAAAACCGTGGGTACATTACACTCGCATCAAGAAGGACTACACCACCAAAGATCCTGATTACTGGAAGGTAAACCTACACAAGGACAATCCACTCAAATTCACACTCACCCGCCCTAAGGGTCAAGCTACCAAGAGCTGCCTTGAAGAGGAGGGGTCCGAAGCTACCTAGAGCTAGCCCCAGAGGTCAGGTTACCAAGAACCGCCTTGAAGAAGGAAGGAGGGTACACTTCCGAGAGTGTCCCAAAAGACCGAATGGACACTTGGTTTTGGGTGTGGGGAATTGTGGGTTCCTGTGTGGGTTGTATTCTGTTTTTCTGTTGGCTGAAATTTTGTGATAGTGAGGACAAACACCAGTGTAAAAATGAGGACACAATTATACTTATTGATATTGATAATGATGCCATTGGTGCAGACTCAGATGGGTTGGGACAAGAACATGTTCCACAAATTAATTAAAGATATAGTCAAAGAAGCAGAGGTCAAAGACTGCTGGATTTGTGCCCATAGCCCTCACTCTCAATATGAGGGTTGGGTCATGACCGCAGGACCCCTGCTGGATGTATCCGGATGGAAACTGTTTACTCCTTGGACATATGAAGATGAAGAGGGGTTGACTGATTCGGCTCAATTCTTATTGGCCCTTGATGATTCTGCACCAGCCGCATCAGCCTGTCTGACACGATCAAAAGAAGGGATCTCAGAAATTGATCATAAGAACTTCCCCCAAGCCAATCTCATAGAAGTAGGAGATTACCCCCGTTGTAATCTCACTCTCCCTGTATATTATGACAACATACACTTTGGAGTTGAACAGCCACAGCCACAACGAGATGGTCACTCGCAGAGATTGAGAAGGCAAGCGGCCTCACCAGAGGGGGGTGACAAGAAACCGCCCTCTCGTCCGGCACGTAATGGGAAAGCTAACACGCCCCCAAAAATATATGTGGTTAAGCCCGGGTCGGAGCTGCCTCGTGCAGCAACTCAGCCACCCGTGGCGGGAGCGGCGGCTCCACCACAACCGCCTGTGGGTGGTGCTGCACCTTCACCACGATCACCAGTGGTGAGAGCTGCACCCCCACCGCGGCAAGATCTGGTCCGGACGCGAGGAAACTTCCCAATGGAATACCAAATTCCTGGAAGGCCAAGGCCCGGTATATTGCTTGATAACCATGCTATGGGAGGATTGCCTCCGGGGTATTTCTGGATATGTGGGAAGTGGGGAGGTAAAGTCTTACCCCCACTATGGGTTGGTACCTGCACCATTGGTACCCTAGTCCCCACTAATATTGGGATACACCCACGAGAGCAGCCCCTGCATGCATTGGAAGCAGCTGACCGGTGGAACAGGCCTAAAAGATCATATGATGAAAAACGTGGCTACGATCCTGATAATACGTACCTAACAGAGGGAGAAAGATTTGGAGCAATCCTGTTCCCTTGGGTGGGAGTTGCCCTAAATGTCAAACAACTGAGGAGGCTCTCCGCACAGCTGGAAATTTTGGCTAATCAGACTGTCATAGGCATGAAAGCACTCCAGACTGAAATTGATTCACTGGCAGGAGTCCTTATGCAACACAAGATGGCATTAGATTACCTTCTGGCAGCAGAGGGTGGCTTATGTGTATGGTTAAATGTAACTTGCTGCCATTATGTCAATGAGTCTGGACTTATTGAATCTGATGTGGCCAAAATCAACAGTGTTGTCTCCACAATAAGGGCTACTTACACCCCCAAGGGAACCGGCTGGTTTGATTGGCTTTTTAATTGGTTGCCGAATCTTAATTGGTTACGAGACCTCATCAAAGTATTGTTTGTAATCTTGCTAATTATACTTCTTGCTTTGCTCTTTTTGCCCTGTATTATGTCGTGCTTGAGAAACATGATGGCGAGACTGATCACTGCTACTTTCAGCCAGCACAGGGAAGTTCAGCATGTCATGTACATGCAGTTAAACACCATGGAGCAAGAAACCACCCCACTGTAATGGAATGACCTGTGTAACCAAGAAAATGTCTTTCCTGGTTACAAGAAAAAACGGGGGAATGAAGGGGTCACTGAACCAAAGTGACTCCATTTTAGAAATGCCTGTCTGCTTGGAAATTAGAGGATCAGTCTCCCCTCTGAAGTAAAGATAAAAGTTTGCAACTTGCTGTTTTGCGAAAGATAGCATGTGTTCTAAGTTTAGCAAGAATCAGTTTCGGTCAAGCTTGTGGTTAAGCCGATTCTGAGAAATGTATGCAATATATATACGTTACATGTGTTTAGCTTGCACCTGTTGAAATGTTGTGGTTAGCTATATCCTGGACTTGTTGACAACGCAGGATGTTCTAGCTAACCACAAACTGAACTGGGGGATTTCCAGTAAATTCCAGTTCAGAAAGAGGAACTAGAAATGTGATAAACAACTGCCCTATAAAATGCCCTGAATGGAAACATTCTGGGCAGACGATCTTTTGCTGGCCCCACTGTGGTCATCGTCTGTCTGTAGCTACAATAAAGGTGTTTTGTCCTCAACTATTTTTGGTCTCTTGAGTGGACTCATAACGGCTTGGCAAACTCGGGTATCTTCAGTGATTGGGGTAGTTCCCAAATCACCCCTTTCAGTAGCACTTGGGGATTTAGGACCTAGTATTGAAGAAGGAGAAGGTGAAGAGGGCATACTACAAGCACCTACATTTTTAGAGCAGCAAAGGGCAAAAGAAGAAAGGAGAAAGTCAGCTGGAATCACAGCAAAAATGCTGAGCAATCAGACCTCTACCTAGGAACATCTGTGCTGGGAGCTCAGGGCTATACATTAGCAACAAAGCCAGTAGTTAAGTGCTGGCTGCAACTGACTTACTTGGTGTGTTTGTGTTCCGTTCTCCATGCTACAGCTACAGCGTTGGCTTTGCAAAAGACTTCTTGCCACAGACTCTTGTTCCAGTATATTGTAAGCCTTTTTTGCCAAAGACTCTTGCCCCTATCTGCTGTCAAGACTTGTGCCAAAGACTTTTGTTTCACACCTGCTGTAAGACCTTGCATTGCTTTTGAACTTTATCTTCTGTTTCCTTTACTGCTGTTTTCATTATTATTATTATTTTACTGAAGTAAAACTTATTTGGTTATCTTCGCTCGTGTTGTAAGGCTGTTTCTGGAGCAAAACAGGAAATGCCACACAGATTTTGAAGACCTTTGCATGTTTTTTCTGATTCCCTGGATGACCTGCAAAATCACCAGTGATCTCTGTGTCACTGAAGCTCACAGTGGAGAGACAGAGGAAAGTGAATTGGCTGAAGAAATATAAGGAAATTGTGTCAAACTATATTTCCTTTCCTTTCAAGATTCTTATGGACTTACATTGTCTTTTAAAGTGTTTGTTGCACTATGGTATAATTTAATATTGCTGCTTTGTGCGTCAAAGGAGGAAAAATAGAAATTGAATCTTATACAAATTAACATTTCAAAAATTGAATTGCCCTGATCACCATTTTGAAAGGACAACTGGCCATATTTCAAAAAAGGGAGAGTACTTGAGACAAAATCAGTTTGATATTTAGGTATTATAACCTGCCTATTTTTGTTTTTAAAACAAAATTTAATTTAATTTAATTTAATAAGCATCTTTGGTTTGTGTGCAGTGTTATTGCATTGTTAAAGTTCATGTCCGTGTCTATGTTTATTGTCAACCTATGGTGTCCCAATGAATTTCATAGTTTTTTTTTCTTCAGGCAAGAAATAATCAGAGGTGCTTTGCAATTACTTCCCCTTCAAAAATAGCCAAGGCCATAGCCAGGGAGGGGGGGTTAAAGAGTCCCCCCCCCAAAAAAACCTTGTTTACTCATGAATTTTAACTGGTTATCCAATTTATCAGTAAACCAGTTTTTTTTAACCTGACACATTTGGGGGGTTGAACTTTTATCCCCACCCCCTCTGGTTACGGCCCTGAATACAGCCTATGGTATATGGCATTCCACCAACCAACAGCTAACCAGGCCTTGCCTTGCATAGCTTCTAAGATCACCTGGGACCTGGTGTCTTCAATGTATTTGCCATCCTCTTAATACTTAAAATTTACTATTCTAAACACACTGACCATGAGTGGTCTGAACTTCACTAAGTAATTCACACAGTGTCTCCTGAATGAAATGAGGATATGGTCCTCAGTAGACCGTGCTATCAAAAGGAGATTTTACAGTGCATTATCTTCATAAATGTACTGCTACTTTATTTCATCAGCTTTGTTTTTAGACTGGGGTATCTAATGCTGGTATCCTACAATATGCTTGCACTTTTTCGAAGTTCACTCAGTAATGGTGAAGGAAGGCAGATATATTCTTGCATCCTATGTGGCTCAGCATAGCGTAGCAATTCTGAGTGGAAACATACTCCACTCGATAGGGTTGCAGAAGCATGCATGCTGTGAACAATACAAAAGGTCTTGAGATGGGAAAGTCTCTGATTCCACTTTAGTGGATCCCATTGTAGCTCTTTGTGCCTTCCTACAAAAGGCAAGCAAAACAGCAACTCCCTTCAGGATACTTTTATTGAGAATTTATTAACAGCAAAGCAAACAGATAAGCCAGATGTACCTGTTACCTGCTAAAACAGCTCAGTCCTGTAAGTTTGGCCACCAAATGAAAATCGTAAGAAAATTAAGGCTGCTGAAAAAAAACCTCTGCGTATATTTTGGAAAAGACTTTCAATTGGTCCCTGGAAGGTTCAACCATTTTAAAGGATTTTTTAAAAGCATACTTCTTTAATGGTTACATGATTCGGTTTGTCTTATTTCACATGTGCATAGTGTTGATTTTGAATTTTAAAAATTTTCTGAAATACACTGCTCTTCCTTTTTTCTGGTGTAGGAACCTATTCTTCTTTCCATATGATTTTTACCTTGGGTACCAAGGACTAGTGCGGAGCTTTGGCATAGAGTGCTACCAGTATGCAGATGATACCCAGCTACTCTTGCGTCTCGAACCTGGGACAACCACGATTCCTGAGAACTTTAAGCTGTGTTTGGAAGCAGATCCAAATAGTCCAAAATGTGGCGGCCAGGCTGCTAGCGGGATCATCTATAAGATCCCATATTACACCAATTCTAAAACAATTGCATTGGCTACCAATAGAACATCGAATCTTTTATAAGATACTGATCCTAACATTTAAAGCTCAAAATGGCCAAGGACCATTATATCTTAGGGACCGCCTCATTTCTTTTATTCATCAGTGGTCACCTCGATCCTCCCAGGAAAATCTCCTATACGTACTGGGCCCTAGGGAGGTACACCTGGAAGCTACAAGGCATAGAGCCTTTTCGATCTATGCTCCAATTTTGTGGAACTCATTGCCTCCATATGTTAGAGCAATGTTGGAGTTGCGACCTTTTGGAAAAGCGCTCAAGACTTGGCTGTTTGGTTGTGCATTTAAGTAAATCAGATCTAATTTGCCAAATAGTCACTGTTGAATGTTTTTATGTTGAATGTTTTTATATTGTGGAATGATATTTTAAATTGTAAGTCACTCGGAGCCCTCTGGTGGAGAGCGACTAATTAAGAAATAAAGTGAAGTGAAGTGAAGTGAAAGATGTAATCCTCACCAACACATGTACTTCATTAATGTAGGTATATCTGTATAGGCAACTCAAATAGGATATGTAGGCATGTGCTCAAGTATATGATAAACTAAGCTAGAGTTCCCCTCTCTTTTGCCATTATTTAATTCATATTTTTTAAAATAAGGCCAGGGATACAGTGAAAATAAATGGGTTATTCATATTGATCACTATTTTCAATTATGTTGAGAGGAACCTAATTGAAATTTCAGATCAACACAAGTCAGAAATATGTGTATTAATAAGAGTAGAGCATGATTTCCTAAGTCCAAGACAAAGCTTAAAGGGTGTGGTAAATTTGGAAGACTTTTATAAAAGAAAATTGGGGGGGGGGGGTGATTATATTTTCCCTTGACGAATCTGAGCAACAAATAGCATCAATCAGTTATTAGTTGCCACCATCTGGACTGTTCAATTGTTTTTTGTTCTAAGTACAGAAGGAAAAACACAATTGTGTTCTCTAAGCATATTATACTTTGCCATTTCATGCTAGGACAGAACCCTCAGATTGATATTTTCTGTAACATTTACAATTTTTTATTATTACGTTTATTTTGCCCTATGGCAAAAGTGCGTTATAAAAGTTTGTATCCATTTAGCTGCTATAAATCCACATTTTCAGATGGAATTGAAATAAAGCTTTTACAAACGATATAATAGCAACTATCTAGAAAGTCCAAACTCTGAAAGTAATCATTTGAAGACTAATGCAAGCATTCTTTCAGCAGTGCACAGACTATAGATGTCAAAAGCAGAATTCTTTCATAAATGTTGTTAGTCTTATCTCAATTTGAATGATGTCTTGTGTGCAGTCTATTTTAAAAAGGTGATAATACCTTTTCCCCCCTGTAGTGAATTGCATTAATGCAGCAGATATTATTTGGCTGAATTTAAATTCTGACCAATGCAACCTTCCTTCTGGTGAGGAGGCATGTAACCTATTACTTAACTTGAGGATTTACAGGAGTTCAGTACTTGGAAAGTTTCCCCTTTTGAACGGCAGTATTTTCATGAGAATGGAATAGGAGCTCATCTCACTGTTATGTGAAGATGGTATGAAGAGGACATTTTCATTTGGTTCCTGTTCCCTAAGTGATATTGAAAGAGAATATACCCATCTGTTGAAAAATAAACTAGTCTTTCTGTCTAGAATACACAAAACTGGAAAGTATAACTATGATGGCCATGCATTGGAACTCTACACAAATGGAGTCCCTTTGACAATATTGTGTAGCTTGTTATACATTATTGTCTTCCTATATGAGTGATGCCTTCTCATGATATGACCAAAGTAGAAAAACTTAGTCATCTTGGCTTCTAGAAAAATGTTAGGTTTGATTTGCTCTAGGATCCACTTACTTGTCTTTTAAGCACTCCATTGTATTCATAGGCATTCATAAAACATTTTATTTCTCAAATAATAATAGTGGCCACAAATTGCAGCAGTAAAAAGGGGGAAAGATTTCTGAATAATGATACCCTTAGGGCCTCTAACATTTGAGATGAGATCAGTTAAACCCAGTTGCAGGATTACGTTTGTGTTCCTATAATTCATTAACAGCTTTTAACAGCTCCTTACAATTCCCATGCTACTATGTCATTGAACTGAATTCAAAAGAATACCAGCAAAGACAAACAAAGAAATCTGTAAATTGGCAGACTGAAGTGTCCTTCCTGATTCTGCTTGTGCTCTTTGTTTACATGAGTAGGAAAAAGGAGACCACATTCCATATGGATAAACTCAATCTGAGAACCAAGAGAGCTCTTGAGAGTTGACTCAAGAGTTGATGATAGGGTGACATAGAGGTCTCTCATTTATGGGGGTCAAAGTCAACTTGATAGCAGTCAATTAGCAGAATCTGTTGTTTATTAGTTCAGTCGCTTCCAACTCTTTGTGACCTCATGGACCAGCCCATGCCAGAACTCCCTGTCAGCCGTCCCCACCCCCAGCTCCTTCAAGGTCAAGCCAGTCACTTCAAGGATACCATCCATCTTGCCGTGGTCAGCCCCTCTTCCTTTTTCCTTCCATTTTCCCCAACATCAGTATCTTCTCCAAGCTTTCCTGTCTTCTCATTATGTGGCCAAAGTACTTCATCTTTGCCTCTAATATCCTTCCCTCCAGTGAGCAGCCGGGCATTATTTACTGGAGTATGGACTAGTTGGATCTTCTTGCGGTCCAAGGCACTCTCAGAATTTTCCTCCAACATATCAAGAAATGGAATCTATTCAGCAATTGGCACTTTTGAATGTCATCAAGAGAGAAAAGATAGTTATGTCTATCTACCAAAAGTAATTCAGCATAGGTCCTATATTTTAGAAGTGCAACCAATCTACACATAGGTCAAATGGAACATCTGCTTTGAGTACAATTCATGGTGACTCAGGACTGACATTTTTTTAGCTCAGAAAGTGCTTTGCAGTTGCTAAGTAACTACATGACATGATGTTAAATCAATAGAAAGTTGTAACCAATTCTGTATGATGCACATGTATTGAATGTACATATCTTAACTTAATACCCAATAAATGTGCATTAAAACAACTGCCATTTCTACACACAAGATATGATGATGATGATTTTTTTGCATGAGTCTTATTTGGCATGAGTATTGTTAGAGATAATGACCAACCCACTACAGACAAGACAATGGGAAATTAATTAAGAGGAGTCATATATTATTGTGCATGCAATGGCAGGCTACAAAAATAAAACCTGTAGAGAAGCAAACTGAGCAGAGAAAGAGGTAGTTATCTCTAAAAGCTTGCTAATTACAGACTGTACTTCTCTTCTCTTATGTACTTATATGAATCAAAATGTTTCTCTAGCTGTTTCACTAAAACTAAGTCACATTAGATTACAAAGTGGACTGAAACAAAAGCTCATGCTTGAGATTGTGGCTTGTCCAGGAGTCCCTAAGTGAATAAGCGAAACCATGGATATCATTCACTGAGAATGTGAGTCATCTCTTCTAACTTTCCATTCAATACACTATTTTCCCCCCCAAAATTGCACACAAATGCATTTGGAGAGAACTGCTTTTGTCATTGCTGATCTCAAAATGTCTATGCTTGAGAATTGTGATGCAGTGCCTTAGTTTAGATGCTTTACATGTTAGAAATTTGAAACCATTTGAAGGTTTTATGCTTTGAATGCGATATCCTGCTTCTTGGCAGGGGGTTGGACTGGATGGTCAATGAGGTCTCTTCCGATTCTATGATTCTATGATACTTTACTCACCTTCCATCCCAATTTCCGAATATCTTAATGCAGTATGATGCCCATATCCACAGAAATGAAATCCATGGTTTCACTTATTCACTTAGGAATTCCTGTACAAGCCACATCTTCTTCTCGGTATCTCATTCGTTCCATTGAAAATAATAGGATTTGGTTTTATATGAGATTAATCTCTGCAGATATGAGGCGGTTATCCTATATAATAGTCAGGACTTCCACGCTGTCAATCCATTGCCTGAGCAGGGGCCATCTCACTCTGAAACTGCAAGAGAAAGGACACTTCCAAACCATTGACAGTTAGTGCCTGAAGAGGGCACCAAATACAGAATAAGGCTGCATGACTGTACAGGCAGTTTCTGACTTACAAACGACTCATAGTTAAGAATGGGGGTGAGACAACAGGAAATGAGAGAAATCTACTCATAGGAAGGGAAATTCATCCTGAAAAAGTTATCATGGGAAAAAGATGTCTCAACCAAAGCTTTAGCACCAAACATTGTTTTCACAATGAGTAACATTTTTCAAAAGCTAATTATTACAGAGACAGAATATATCTGCAGTTAGACTTAAAAATGTATCTCCCACTATTATCATTGGCATATGATTCTTGAGAAGTTATATCTAATCTTTGATGGCTGTCTTTCTAGTTCTAAATTTAAATCTCTGATTTTGTCCTGGCCAAACTACTTTTGCTAACATTCCCAGTCTTGCTATTAAAATCAAGCAAGGAAGGCGAGAAACGAATAACAGCAATTAAAAATGGGAATGAAAATGACAAATGACATGATCTTTTGTCAGGGTAGGCTAGCACCAGGGCTGTAGCCAGAAATGTTTTTTGGAGGGGGTGGGGGTGAAACATTGTTTTAGCGAATCATGAAAAGTAGTTCCCTAGCGCAAAATAATTTAGAAATTAGGCTCCATTGATAAACTTCAGTGGACACTCAAGACAGATAAACTTCAGTGGACATTCATGGGGATTTGGTTAACCAGTTTAAATTCATGAATAAATCAGTTTTTAAAAAAACCCTGAAATTTGGGGGGGGGGGGGTGAACCCTACCCCCCCCCCCTTGGCTACAGCCTTGGCTAGCACAATGTCTATTGCCTTCATTTTTAACAAGAGGTTTTAAACAGTACTTTCTTTGATTTCATAACAGGTAATTTAGTGAGGTGAGGCTAGATATTTTCTCCAGAATCCTTCATGAGTTGCACCAGGCCCAGAGGTTTTAAATAATGTTTTTAAACTTGTGGGAAATGGAAACCAGTAGTGACTGGGTAGCCACTTCTAGTTTTGGTTGAATCCCAAACCATAAATTCCAAATCCCTGATAATTCCAGTAGCAGTGATTTTTCCTCAATGCTGTGGAACATTGAGAGGGGGATCTTAGAGTCTGTGGGATGTAAAACAGGCCATTGGTGCTGTGATTTATGCTTACCTTGATGAATAAAACACCTATTAACTTACATTCTTGCCTAGATATGGTAAATCTTGCCTAGATACTGGAATTGACTTCAGCCTGCTGGTTGTGGCAAATCTTCTCATTTTTCTATAAGGTTATTTATCAGTTTCTAGATGTTTGTACCCACTGACCCATTGATAAATGTATACTATGTGTTTATGTTTGTATTGCTTCCTTCTATTATTTCTTTAATTTATATAAAACCTTTCCCCTGACAAATGGTGGCTTGTAACAAGTTAAAATAACATGCATCTAATGTCTTTTATACACAAACTAGAGAAAAAATTACATTAAAATATTAAAAGCTCAAAGTTAAAACATTTTAGAAATACATTTCAAGCATATCAAAGGAAGAAAAGCACAGCATTAGAATTCTTCTGTCAAATGAGTAAAGACACAAAGCTTTGGTTTCATAAAAAGGTCTTTTCCTTTAAAAAGAGGAGTGTCAACTGAATTTCCAATGGAAAAAAGTTCCACAGCCTGGGAGTGGCCACGGAGAAGGCTCTCTATGATATTCTCACCAACAGTACATAGGTCTTTGAATTCTGCCCGGAAGCTGACTGATAGAGCCGTGTATCTCACACTGTATCTTCCACATTCTCTTTTTCCCTTTCTCTCCCACCACATGAATGGTCACACCCAGGTCCCACAAAGCAATGCTTGCATGAAACAGCCAATGTTGCTTTTAACAATGCACATGTTGGTCAACAACTGTTTCTATAATCACTAGCTGAGGGCAAGGTGTAGGGAGAGGCATGTTGAGGTAGGAGGAAGGGGGCAATAATAGTATGGTGGCTCTTTTCCTTCTGTATCAGGTACTGGGATGGTCAAGATCATGCTAGCCTCCCCCTGCTTCAATAATGGCACCAGGATTAATGAGAGCGGAAAGTGCTGGCTTCATGACATCATCTGCCATCAGACCATTCCCCAACATCCCTTCAGACCTCTTGGCCCCTTTCTTGGGCATGTGGATGGCTTTGGAGAAAGTCCCTTCATGGTTGCTGGTGTAATAAAAGTTGTTTTTGTTATTGTTTGTTTCCAAGTCATTTCCAACTTGTAGTGACTCTAAAACAAACCTATCATGGAGTTTTCATGGCAAGATTTGTTGCCACTGCCTTTCTCAGAGGTTGCGGGAGCACAACTTGCCCAGGATCACCAAGTAAGTTTTTCATGGAGGAATGGCAATATGAACCTCACTCTCAAACCCAAAATCAAAGGCACTATACCATGCTGGTACCTTAACAGCCAAATTTTACCCCAATAAAGCTGTGAGGAAAAAATTGCCTGACTTTTCTTTCTTTTTTTCTAGTCCTTAGAGGGAGAGATATTTGAGAACATTTTCCAGAATCAAAGCTTAATCATTCTTTATTCATATTCTGAACTTAAAGATACTTCTTATAGTACTTTCCCTTCGTTTCCGAGTTTAAGAGAATTGACAGAAAGCTGAGTGGATAACAATAAGGTCAGCCCTCTTCCTTTCATAGCCCCTTTCTTTCTGTAGTTGTTTCCCAGTTCTCAATGACTTTCATCTTCACTGTGTGATAGCAAAAGAAAGGAAAAGTGTCCTGTCAGCTTTATAGGAGGGATTAAACAGGAGGCCAAAATATTTCTATTATAAGCATCTGCTTTATCCCACATAGTTTGGCAGCATCTTGGATCTCCAGGTAGTTTTGGAGTAGGACTGCATACAGGAAGAATAGATTTTAACCTTTCCATCATTTTCCTTAGTTTTACTCCTTTAAAGAACCAAGCATGTACATGTAAGAACTTTAGGATATTAAAACCCTAAACCCACCATTTGTAGACATATTCAGTTCTCAGAAGCCTACGCCATCAGTTTAACACAGACATATTTTTACAGATATGTTGTATGATGAATTCAACAATATATCTTTCTAAATTAAGATATATTACCCTTAAAAAATAACAATTATAAATGTCTGTATGGGCATATTAGATTTTATATGTTGTTGTTGAATGCCTTCAAGACATTTCCAGCTTATGACAGCCCTAAGATAAAACTACCACAGGGTTTCCTTGGCAATAGTTGTTCAAAGAGGTTTTTGTCTTTACCTTCTTATGGAGTTCAGAGAGTATGACTTTTCCAAGTGAGTTTTCATGGCTGAGCAGTGATTTGAACCCTAATCTCCAGCGTCTCAGTCCAATGTTCAAACTGTCAGAGCGCGCGGTTTGGATAAACACACATGCAGCGGAAGATCAACGAAGAATCACTGGCACCAATAAAGAGACTGAAGCCTATTTGGCTATCTACAAAAAGTTTACTAACAAACGGAAAACTCTCAAGACAATATATACAGACAGAGTGCAGAGAAGGCAGAGAGCAGAGAGCAGAGAGATAACACAAGGAGCTATTTATAACCACCTCTGTTGTCTGATGCAATACACAGTTAACTCTTTACACACTCTCATAGTGGACAGCAGACAGTGCATGATGCTATCCCCAGCTCACATTGCAACACTATAACTCAATTACATTTAAACAACTCTATATACAATCATTCCCACTTCAACACAAACCACTATAGCATGCTAATTCTCATAAAAGTTTCTATATGATGCATATTCCTGCACAAATAATATACTTGTAAAAAACTAAAGCATAGATTCTCAGGTAACACACTCTCTGAATAAATGTGAATATAGTAATGGTATATTGAAGGGATCCTCAAACATTTTAAGTGGAGGTCCGGTTCAGGGGCCCTTAGACTGTTGGGAGTGCATACTTGCGTCAGGTGTATGTGCAATGTGCATTGGCTGTGCCACACATGTACTGCCGCATGCACTTGCCGCCACCACTGCCACATATCCAGCGCCACAGCTCACACTCACTCGCCCTCAAAACACACCCACTGCCAGCACAACACACGTGCTACTGCTGCCGCTCAACTCACTCGCCCTCAACAACACACATGTGTGACGGTAGCAGTGGGGGCTGGGAAAAAGACCTTGGCAGGCTGGGTTTGGGCTGCAGGCCTTAATATGAGGACCCCTGCCATATAGTAACATGGGCAAACATGGTACAGCTCTGAAGGGATTGCACTTTAAGGTGCTTTGTATCATTGGAGACATATCTATTTCATTCAGAGTTCTGTACATATAATTTCATAATTTAGGAAGCGTCATTTAGGCTATCTGCATAGCTTTGTTCACCCGAGTCTCTAAAGGATACTTTTTTCACATCTAAGCCAAATTATCTCTTTTAGCAACCCACTGCTCTCTTTCTGATTGCCTAACCTTATGATAATGTCTTTCATTTACTTATTTGTTTCATCCGTTAATTTGGTCATTTATCCTTAGAAATGGAGTCTAGCTTCTCCCACTTAATTTGTTCTTTAATTTGTTTGTCCCTTTCTACTGATGAATGGCTTAATTAACTTGTATTACCAGTGTACAAATGACCAATTTCCATCACACCAAAGATCATCTTTCTTCATTATACTAAGCATGCAAAATAGATCGCAATTTTAAAATTTCAGGTCTCATTTTCTGAGAGAATGTTCTGCCCACCCATTTTCTTCCCCCTACACAAAATGGATTGATATCTGTGTGAAAGGAACACTGTCAGCTGAAAACTTAAGGCCAAAATGAGAACATGACCCCAAAATGATCTTGAGGGAGGGGGGAGAGGCATTTAAAACTATTGTCATGGCTTCTTGGAGTAGTTCTGAACTTTTTAATAATTATAGCTTTATTTCAGAGAAGATATATCATCCTGAAACAGTGAGGTGGTGAATCTACTCAGGATTTTAGTGTGAATGCTAAAGGAGCTATAATTCAGGACCTCTTTTAAAGTTTGTATTTCTCTCTGCACTTAAATTACTAGAATGTTGGTGACAAAAATCTGTACTACATGCACAGTACTGCATGTGATCAAAAACATGTATAGTTAGAATTTTTATCTTGAAGTACCTTTTTTTCTTTCATTTGTTTAAATATATGAACCGACGAGGGGAGATCTAACTGAAGTCTCTGTTGATAAAAGAAGTCCAAACAAGGTTGTTGTATGTTTTCTGGGCTGTTTGGCCATGTTCTAGAAGTATTCTCTTCTGACGTTTCACCCACATCTATGGCAGGCATCCTCAGAGGTTGTGAGGTAGGTCCAAACAGATATGAGAGAATATAGGCAGCAGCCTTATATACTGAGTAGGCCTTTGATCCAGTATTGTCCAGAAATAACTGGCAACTGATCTACAGGGCTTCAGACTGAAGTTTTGCCAGTAACGAACCTGGAATCTTCTATGCACACGACCTGCTATTCCAACTGAGCTGTCTCCCTGGGTAGCAACATCTGGTAGAAGTGGAAACTATAGTTGGGAAGGGGTTTGGGGACTTCAGTAAATTACAATATATCTAAACCATAAACATAATATTAGAACATATTCTTAGAAGTTTTATCTCAAAGTACTGATGGTTTGGGATGATTGACATTGTAGTCCCAGCTATTGGGTCCAGCTAGATTAAAGGCAGTTGTAAAATGGTGAATCAATGCTTACATACATCCCATCTTTTCCATGGGTCTTTTCTATTTGAGTCTAGCAATAGGATTCAGGCCCAACACAACAGGACAGCACCAGTTTGAGCAGGACTACAGGACTATTCATAAAGAAGTCATAAAAAGTGTATAACTAGTTTACAGAGCAACATTGCCTTTTGTTTGTTTTCATGTGATGTTGGCCATCCACATTTGTGTTTTCCATGTACTGTTGACTGTCCACTTTTTGGATTTGATTCTTTGTGGATTTGATTAATATAGCCTCTCTAGGAATCTCTAGGAAATTGACCCTTGAGGTATGCTGGCAGATGTAGATATTCCTACAGTGGTGTTTTCTCAGTTTTCCTACTTCTGCAGTAGTCTTGTTTCCTAACATCAGTGAATATGGAGAGTGGACGGCATTTCAAAAGGAAATAATTTGGAGAAAATGTGCAAAATATAAAATAATTAATGATGTTGATGTTGTAGGAGAATACTGTAAATAGGCTAATTCAAAAATAACTACCTTTATGGTTGATGAACTCTTGACATACTAAAGTGCCCCTCACTTCTTCTGTGCATGGGATATTTTATTATAAATCTCATAAATGAGGTTTGGTAACCGTTCTGATTATTTATTTTTCCCGTCTGTGGTAAATATAGCCCCCACTTGTATACACACACCATTTAATGATAGACCTGAACATTATGAGTTGCTTAGGGAAGAAAGGTATCTGAATCTGACACTTGAAATATAAGGGGCACCACTTATAATGGTATTGTGCTGCTAACCCAGAAGATTGGAATTTGTTTGTATGCATTTTGTTGTCTTCTTTGCTGGTATATTCAATTACTTTCCACCACCTCTTGACAGTTTACCCCACAGGGAGAATAGCATATTGCTTATTATATTTAATTTTAAATCCAACAGTCTAAGGAAAAGACCTGCTGCAATTGTAAACAGCTCTCTCCTATGTTCAATGTCCTTCATGCAAAACATTTCTTTTTGTTACCAGTGAGTTACATTCATGTTTTTATCCCCCATATATTTTATTTTTTCCTTTATTGTTTTCAGATGTCAGAAGAATACAAGAGGAAAAGGTTTAGTTCATGTAAATATTAAGACTGGGGGCAGGAGTGCAGTACAATCGCCCTTTATGTATGGGAAATATATCCCCTGGGTATATGAAACCATGAAAAATAGCAACCCCTATTGAAATGAAGGGATTTTTTTTGTCTAGTAATAGTACAGGGTCATGCTTTAGAGCCTAAAAAATGCCCAGAGATGCCATACTGTATTGTGTCAGACATGGATAAATGAAATTGTGGATGCACTCCAATGAGCTGTACTTTATGGCTCATAATTCTAACTACAATATATACAAGGCCGATTAGTGCACAGACTAAAATGTTATAGTGTCAGCTCACCACAGCCGCTCCTGAATGAACACACAAGACTCTCTGTGATATCACCAGAAACTTTTACTGTAGGAAACATGAACATCAGAAAAGCCAAGAATGGGAGGCTCCGGCCAACCCTCCTTTATATACCCTCCCCCTCATTTGAACAGTCTCTTCCCGCTCAGTAAAACCCCGCGCAAATTCCCCGCCAAGTCCATCAGCCGTTTCTCCTCCGAGTCCTGGGACGCAGGTGTCTTATCAATGTCAGTGACCCTGAAACTCAGAGCCACATCCAGGCTCTAGTAGCAGGGTTCTGACATGGCGTCCTCCTCCCCTTCGTCCTGGAAGGAAAAGATTAAACACAACTATTGTTCTCCGCTGTCCAGAGTTCCTTTATACTTTTTTAACAGGCTGCAATGGAATACCGGGTGTACCTTTCCTAGGTCCTTTGGTAGCCTCAGCTCATAGGTCACTTCGTTTATTCTTTTTGCTACCCTGAATGGCCCTATATAGCGTGGAGCCAATTTCTTGGATGGGAACCCCAATTTCAGGTTTTTTGTGCTCAGCCAAACCAGATCTCCTTCGCCCAATTTGTCCCCCTCTCGGCGCCTACGATCCGCAAAGAGCTTGTACTTCTTTTGTGTTTCCCGCAATGCCTCTACCACGGTTTGCCACCCTTGCTTGATTTTGGCCGGCCATTCCTCGTCGGTCTGGCCCTCCCCTTCCTTCCACTCGGGTAGCCTGGGGAAAGGTGCCACCTCCTGTCCGTATACTATTTCGAATGGGGCACGACCTGTGGCCGAATGTACAGCCCCGTTAAAAGCCATCTCAGCAAACGGAAGAAGGTCCGCCCAATCATCCTGTCTATAATTGGTGTACATCCTTAAGAATTGGCACAGTGTCTGTTGGGTACGTTCGACCCCCCCGTTGGTCGCGGGATGAAAGGCAGAGCTCAGGTTCCTTTCTGCTCCTAACAGCTGTAAGAATTTTCCCCAAAATTTTGCAGTAAATTGGACTCCCCGGTCACTAATTATCTTGTCGGGACACCCATGTAGGCGATATACATGCTTCACATACAAATCAGCAAGTTTTTCAGCTGAAGGAAGTTTTGGCAGAGCCACAAAGTGTGCCTGTTTTGAGAATAGGTCCAATATTGTCCAAATGTATCTGTGGCCTCTGCTGGGGGGTAGTTCGCCTACAAAATCCATGGCTACGCATTCCCATGGCCTCATGGGCTCCACCACCTTCTGCAATAGCCCCTGGGGCTTCCCCGGTGGTGTTTTTCCCTCTGCACATAATTCACACTGCGTGACGTATCCCCTGGCGTCTTTCCTCATTCCGGGCCACCAGCATTGTTTGGCCAACAGTTTAATAGTCCTGGTGGGGCCTAGATGACCCGCACCCTTGTTATCATGGTACTTCCTTAACATTTCTCGTCTTAAACATTCAGGAATATACAATTTCTTATTTACAAACACCAAATCCCCACACAATTCTCCCTTTTCTTTGTTTATTTGTAACCATTTGTCCATTCCATACGCTCGCTTCAACTCTTCCTCCCATATTTCTCCTCCCCCCGTGGAAATGGCAGTACGTTTGTTTTCTTTGGCCGCTTGTGCTCGAGTAAGTACTGCCAGGCCCCATTGCTTATCAAGAAAAATACTCCCTTCAGATTCCTGAATTCCTCCCCCGTGCTGAGGCATTCGAGAGAGAGCGTCAGCGAGTATATTATGTTTCCCCTGGAAGAATCTGAGTCTGAAATCAAAACGGCTGAAATATTGGGCCCATCTAATTTGCTTCGCTGATAGTTTACGAGGGGATCTTAGATACTGTAAATTTCTATGGTCAGTCCACACCTCAAACGGTGTTCCACTTCCTTCCAGGAAGTGTCTCCAGCACTCTAGTGCTTTTAGAATCGCTAAGGCTTCTCTCTCCCAAATCGGCCAGTTTTTTTCTGTATCGCTAAACTTTTTTGACAGATAGCCACATGGCTTCAGGTTCCCCCCCTCGTCTTTCTGCAGCAGAACTGCCCCATATGCCCGGTCTGACGCATCGCAATGTAATACAAAGGCTTTAGACATATCAGGGTGCTGTAGGACAGGCTCCTCAGTAAAACGCTTTTTAAGGGCTTCGAAAGCTTCCTGGCATTCTATTGTCCAGGTCAGTTTGGCCCCTGGGGCCTTCACTTTGGCTGTTTCTCCCCTGCCTTTAGTCTTTAACAAATCCGTTAATGGCAAAGTGAGGCGCGCAAAGTCCTTGATAAATGTTCTATAGAAGTTTGCGAACCCTAGGAAGGATTGCAGCTGCTTCCGTGTTTTGGGGGCTTCCCACCCCCTCACGTCTTCTACCTTCGCAGGGTCCATCGCCACTCCCTGGGAGGAAATCCTATACCCCAGAAAGTCTATCTGGTCTTTATTGAACTCGCACTTGGCAAGCTTCGCATACAGTTTTGCTTCTCTCAACTTTTGCAGGACTTCCCTGACTAGTTCTATGTGTTGCTCCTTAGTCCGAGATACTAACAATATGTCATCTAAGAAAACAAAGACTCCCTTGTACAACAGTGGATGCAACACTTCGTTGATTAATTGCATGAACGCGGCGCCTCCGCCGCACAAACCGAAAGGGAGCACACGATAATTGAATAATCCGAATGCACAGGAGAAGGCCGTCTTCCACCTGTCCTCTGGCTTAATCTGCAATTTATGGTACGCTTCAATTAAGTCCAATTTAGTGAATATCTGTCCCTCCGATAACTGGGCGATCAAGTCCTTCACTAAAGGTAGGGGGTATTTATTTCCAGAACTGATTGCATTCAGGCCCCTGTAGTCAATGCAGAGCCTCAGCGTTTGGTCCTTTTTGCGCCTGAACAACACAGGCGCCCCTAGAGGGGAATTTGAAGGCTCTATGAAACCCCTCGCTAGGTTTTTATCAATGTATTTTCTCAGTTCCTCCTTTTCCCTAGCCGACATTGGGTATATTTTTGCCTTAGGAAGCTCTGCTCCTGGGACTAGCTCTATCTTCACTTCAACTCTCCGCTTCGGTGGGAAACTGTCTGCTTCCTTCTCATCAAATACGTCCACAAAATCCCGATACTCTGGGGGTAATTTATCTGCCAGTTCTGCTATCCTGATAGAGTCTTCCTCCCCCCTTTTCCCCGGCTCCCTTTCCACTTCCTGGCTCCCTCCTTCCAACTTCATCCTGAAAATCATGCTCTTATCCTCCCAGTTGATTTGCGGGTTGGCCTGCCCCAGCCATGGCATGCCTAGTATAACATTATAGCTGGCTATTTGTGATATCACAAATGACACCTTTCCTTCCCAACTCCCTATCTTACACTTTACATCTTCGGCACTGTACTTAGCTAATGATCCCGATGCTGTGGATCCGTCCAACTGCGAAAAAGCTATTGGGGATTCTAGGTTCGTTCTTTCGCATCCCAATCCCTCGGCTAATTCAGGGGAGATGATGTTCCTGGAACATCCACAATCCACAAATGCTTTGCAGGTTGCTTGTTTGCTGCCACTTTCCAGCTGAATGGGGACCACTATCATGGCTTTGTCCTGACTTACCAACCCCCCCGAGTGGTGCCTCATCGGTGGTTCTTCCTCGGCGCGTTTCCCTGCCACGGCTCTTGGTTTGGGCGGGCCTCCGCCTTCCCCTTTTCTCTGCCAGCACTCGGCAGCCCTGTGGCCCAAACGGCCGCACACGAAGCAGCCCCTCCTGCTGGTGCTCACGTTCCCTGTCGGCTCCGTTCTCCTCCCGGCTGGGGTTGATCCCTCCTTCCGGCTCCCCTCTTTCATCTGCGGCCGCTGCTGTAGCCCTCCTCGGTGCCTCCTCGCCTGGGCCAGCGATGTCTCGATGCGCCCCGCCAGCTGAATCCATCCGCGCAGTGTGTCGGGCTCATCACGATGCACCGCCCAGGAGAGGATCTCCCGCCTGAGCCCCTCTTTGAAGAGTTCTATCTTTGTCACTGCAGACCATTCCGGCACCTTTTCAGCGAGGCATTGGAACTCCTCCGCATACTCAGATACCGACCTCTGCCCCTGGGAGACGGTCTTCAACTCCTCCCTCGCCCGGATCTGCTCCAGTGGATCTCGGAAACGGGTCTCCAGGGCCCCCATAAAGCGCCGGAGTGATCCCAGACATGGGTCGCGCCGCGCGTGCAGTTGAACGTACCAGCTGGCCGCTCCCCTCTTCAACACTGCACCAATGGCCCGTACCCGGCTGGATTCCGTTCTAAAAGTGTGGGCATTGTCCTCCATATAGCCCCTCACCGTGGTCAGGAAAAAATCCAGTTCAGAGGACTCTCCCCCAAACTCGATCCTTAGTTCCTCTCGTCTCGGTAGGGGTCCCTGTGGTGGCAATCCCCAATCCTCCGCCCGTCGCAAGCCCCCTTGCGGGCCAGTGGGCCCCGCTGCTGCTTCCCTTTGTCCTGTGCCACGCCCGGCATTCGCCAGGGGCACCAGGGTCTCAGTTGGGAGCGTAGCCGGGATTCTCGGAGGCTTTTCCCCTTCGTCGTCACTCTCCTCTACCCGCGTCAGGCTCGTTTGGATCTTGGGCCGGGCGCCGGGCTCCTTTCGCATTTCCCTTCCCTTCGGTGCTGGGAGGTCTGCAAAGCCCTGGCTGCTTCCCATGCTCACGTCCCACATTGAGCTAGCCCGGAGTTCCCTTCCTCGCTCCGGCTCCGCCAAAACCGCCAGGCGCTCCATCGCCCTCGACATCACTGCCAGGGTGGTCTCCATCGCCGACATCCTCTCCTCCAGAAACACCATCTTTTGCGGGCCTGGGGAAGGTGAACCTTCCTCTCCTCCGGTGCTATCTCCCCGCACCACTCCGCGCCTCTGGGTTACCCCATTTGGCTGGGCATAAGCGGTGGATGACGCCAGGGCCGCCAGCTGGTGGAACTCAGCGTCCGTCTCGGGAGTGGCCCTTTCCGACCTTCCTCCTCCGGCGCCCAAGAGCTCTTCATCCTCCACTTGCATGTTACACCTCACCGCTACAGCGGGATGGTGTCCGTATTCTTGGCTTAGTGTCAGCTCACCACAGCCGCTCCTGAATGAACACACAAGACTCTCTGTGATATCACCAGAAACTTTTACTGTAGGAAACATGAACATCAGAAAAGCCAAGAATGGGAGGCTCCGGCCAACCCTCCTTTATATACCCTCCCCCTCATTTGAACAGTCTCTTCCCGCTCAGTAAAACCCCGCGCAAATTCCCCGCCAAGTCCATCAGCCGTTTCTCCTCCGAGTCCTGGGACGCAGGTGTCTTATCAATGTCAGTGACCCTGAAACTCAGAGCCACATCCAGGCTCTAGTAGCAGGGTTCTGACATTATGGTACAGGAAAGTGCAGTTTGATTTGAATTTTAGGGATTCCCCCCCCCCCTCACCTTGTTTTAAAAGGAATATTATTTCACATAATTAATTTTTTCACAACTCTCTAAATGTTAGCTTTTGTATGAAGTTCTGTTACTTAAATTTTCTTGCATCAGCTTTTGAACCTTTGGTTCTATTTTTATCCTGGAGATGGAATTACAATCTAAAATTCATTGTTATTTTATATATTCACTGTATATACATAGCCTGAAGACAATAGTATACACAATATAATTGAACCATCAGAAAGTAAAAGTGCCACTGTCTCAGCCACCAATGTGGATTATTTTGGTTTGCAGAGTTTTTGGATTTTGGAAAAAAAATCATGTCAGGAGTGACTTGAGAAACTGCAAGACACTTCTGGAGTAAGAGAATTGGCCGTCTGCAAGGATGTTACCCAGGGGACGACCCAGATGTTAAATGTTTTACCATCCTTGTGGGAGGCTTCTCATGTCCTCATGTGGAGAGCTGGAGCTGATAGAGGGAGCTCATCTGTGCTCTCCCTGGATTCAAACCAGCAACCTTCAGGTCAGCAACCCAACCATCAAGTCAGCAGTCCTGCCAGCACAAGGGTTTAGCCCATTGCGCCACTGGGGGCTCCATATTTTGGAATGATAGATAAGGAATACTCAAACTGTATTAAGTGCTATTGTAAAACATCCCAATGGAAGATTAGAATCAACTTCATTAAGAACATAATTGGAATCCTTAAAGCTCTTTGTGCATCCTTTATATAATTTTACAGAATGGAAGCAAGATGTGAGTCACTGGTTTTGCAGGCAATTTCAATAATACAGCTCACCTGTGAGAAGAGATTAAGTGGTAGTGGTAGAAAAAGACTTATTTGTACTGTACATTGTGACTTTTCACAGCTTCTGACAGTCAGACTAATTGATTAATTACATAAACTTCCTTAGAACATTTTTGACCTAATGCAGAAACTGGCTAATGGCAACAGAGAAGGAGTCCTGTCTGAAGCCAAATGGATGCTTGAAACAGTAAATGGACTAGATTTAAAAATATGTCCAACCATTATGGAATATATCTAGTAAAACATGTTACCTTATTTTTAGAATGGGAAAAATACATAATCCTAAACTATTAAAATAACAATGTCCTATCATTTAAGAAGTGAATGTTGCATTTCTCTCCTTGGATCTTATGGATATGAAGTGAATGTTGCATTTCTCTCCTTGGATCTTACCAAAGAACTACTTAGAAAAAAAAGGGAAAATGTCAGATTAGTGGCGAGGAGAAAGTAGATCAGGATCGTCTGGAGTCACTTCCAGTAGATCAGGAAGGATTTCAGACTTCCAGATATTTTAACACAGCCAGTGGAGGCTTGTTCTGACGGCCAAAGGATTTACCAAACTCCAGCACTGCTTTCATTCTGAACTACTCACAGCACTGGTTGAGACAGATAAAGTTTATTTTGAGCCTCTGTATGTTATAAAATTTCAACATTATGTAAGCAAAGCCTACATGAATGATATCTAATGCCTACATGATAATCCTTATCTGATGTCTAGGTACCAGTACAGAATGGACTAAGAATTTGCTTGTTGATGAGGACATTTCTCGGGGTCTGGCACTATACACAGCCATAGCATCTAGTTTTGGCCTGTGCAGATAATATTGCAGCATTTCTAGCTTAACACAAATGATGGAGCTCAGCAAACAATATCAGCCATGGGGAAAGATAACAGTTCTTGTTAAGATGGCACTGGTCAACCTCAGCTAAACAGACTAGCATACAGATGAATCTTTCTTATTTTCAACCAACAAAGGGAGCAGATGTCATCCTTCTGGCATACCCTGCTTCATATCTTTGTAGTCATTTTATTTAGCAAGGACTTTTGTTCAGCAGCAGTCATTAGGGAGGTAGTGGTACTCTGGGCAAAGTAAATAGAAACTGTAATAAAGAAGGATGTTTGCGGGCTTCTAACACTTTTTTCATGATAGTTTGCATGTTTCATGCTTTCTGGGCATAAAACATGCAAACACATAATACAGGCAGTCTTCCATAAAACACTGAAACAAAACTCAACTGCCTTTGAATGTAATTGTACAGAGGCGCAGGAGAGCACAGAATCAATGAAATATATAAATACATCCCAGGAGATAATGGTCTGGGAAAGAAGCCACTCTTTGCATGAAGATGGAAAATGTAACTGACTTGCCTGCTTAAGTACTTTGGCTGAGCTCCCTGTTTCTCACTATTCAGGTTTGCTCTTCTAAAACAAAAGCCAAACAGCTTCAAATGAGCCATACAGGGGAATTACAGCCAGATCCATCACAGCCCTAAGTGGCCTGGGACAAGAATGATGTAATGATTGCTTTCTCCCATATCTATTTATTTAAACCATTTTATCCTACCTTTTGAGTAAAACAATATTCATATATTGATAAGAGGACCCAAAGTACTTTAAAAACACCAATTTCCTCCTGATTTTGGAAACTAAGTAGGGTCACCCATAGTTGTATTTGGATGAGAGGCCACAAAGAAATGCCAGATGCTGAAATATATTTTTCAGAGGAGGGCATTAGCAAAATCACCTCTTAGTACTCCTTGCCTAAGAAAACTCAACAAAATTAATGGAACTGCTATAAATCAATAGGAGACTAGAAGGCATATTCACACAAAGTAACCCATTTAAGAAACTATCTTATGACAAATTGTGCTGATCCATCTAGGCTCAATATTAGCTATATTGATTGGTAGAAGCAACCCAGAACTTCTGGGAGTATCTTTCAGGAGCTTCCAGCTTATCGGGAGATGCCAATAGTGGTATCTCCAAGCTTTTGTGTGTTTAGTTAGAATACTTTGCACACTCTGGACCATCAGAATTTCCTCTCCGAATGCCGATATGGTATAGAATAAAAAGGGGCGGTTCACCCATAAGGCAAACTAGGCAGTTGGCTGGAGCACCATTTTCTTTGGGGCGCAGTTTTGGAGATCCGCATGCGCACGCACACACACACACACACACACACCGCCAGAAGCCAGCTGGGCCATGGCTCTGGCGGCAAGAAGATAAAGGAGGGCGAAGGGCGGCAGACATAACACCACCCCCTTCCCAAAGGAGGGCCTTTCTGCTGCGAGAGTGACGGATGCACGTGGCCAATCACAGTGCGGGTGGGCAGTGCTGCAGAAGCACCCCCATGGAGCTTCCTGGAAAGGTGGGATTTCTATCTCCAGGCTGGAGGAATCCCCCCCCCCCCCGCTGCCGCCGCCGCACCGAGGAGCCTTGCATCGCGGGTTCCTTAGAGGGGCTTCCCCGCGGCGAAAGCGCTCTGAAGAAGGTCTGCATGCTCCCAGGTCTGCGAATATGGAGCAGGAGGAGGAGGCCATGCGGAAGGAGCCTCCCCCTGCTGGGCTCCGCATGCCCCACCCCCTCCTGGCCCCAAAAGCAAAGGCAATAGGTACCTCTCCAGCCAACCCGGAAGCCGCCCTGAGTTCCCTTCAAGGTTGAGATAGAGCAGGATAAAAATGCAGTAAATAAATAAATAAATAAATATAACCATTGTACGATACCATACAATCTATATATATAAAAGAGTGATGGCATCAGGGCAGTGGACAAAACAACAAAACTACAGGCCCCCCAACCTCGAAATTTGACAACACAACCCATCATCCACGCCTCTAGGTTGATACAAAAAAAGAAAAGAAAAATAAAGTCCTAATTAGAGGGAGAGCAATAATTGTTTTTATCCAATTGCTGCCAGTTTAGAGGGCTAATCTCTGCCCACTTCGTTGCCTAGCAACCAAGGGACAGCCAGGTTTCAGTTAGGGGACAGGCAGATTTAGGCCTCACTTAGACTTCTTCCAGAGATTATCTAATTTGCACTGGATTATATGGCAGTGTAGACTCAAGGCCCTTCCACACAGCTATATAACCTTGACTCCACACTGCCATATAAGCTATATAATCTTGACTCCACACTGCCATATAATCAACTTCAGTGTGCATTTTATACAACTGTGAAGAAAGGGCCTCATATAATCCAGTTCTGAGCAGATAATATAAGATTAGAAATATACAGTAGAGTCTCACTTCTCCAACATAAACAGGCCAGCAGGATAAGTAAATATATTGGATAATAAGAAGGGATTCAGGAAAAGCTGATTAAACATCAAATTAGGTAATCGTTATACAAATTAAGCACCAAAACATCATATTATACAACAAATTTGACAGAAAAGGTAGTTCCATGCGCAGTAATGCTATGTAGTAATTACAGTAGAGTCTCACTTATCCAACACTCGCTTATCCAACGTTCTGGATTATCCAACGCATTTTTGTAGTCAATGTTTTCAATATATCGTGATATTTTGGTGCTAAATTCATAAATACAGTAATTACTACATAGCATTACTGCGTATTGAACTACTTTTTCTGCCAAATTTGTTGTCTAACATGATGTTTTGGTGTTTCATTTGTAAAATCATAACCTAATTTGATATTTAATAGGCTTTTCCTTAACGCCTCCTTATTATCCAACATATTCGGTTATCCAACATTTTGCCAGCCCACTTATGTTGGATAAGTGAGACTCTACTGTACTGTATTTACAAATTTACCAGTAAAATATCACAATGAATTTGAAACACTGACTACAAAAACATTGATTATGAAAAGGCAGATTGTGTTGGATAATCCAGAACATTGTATAAGCGAATGTTGGATAAGTGAGATTCTACTTTGATATGAAATAATTTCTAGGATAGAATAATGCAGAACAATATAATCTCTAAAACCAGGACAGTAATAAAGAAATAAAGAAATAAAGAAAGTAAATAAAGCAAGGAAATTGGAAATTCCACAAAGGAAACAATCAGGGCCAGCTAACACCTCCCAAGAAAGGATTCTTCCAGAAAGGAAGCTGAGAAGGCAGTGAAGCACTATGTATTACCAAAGTCCTTATTATTACTATCCTTACTATTATTATTATTATTATTATTATTGTGTTGCGGTCAACCGTGAAAATGAATACAATCTGGCTCCAAGTATTCAAAAACACTAAAATCAGAATATAAAAAAATTAATGTGGTATAATAAAACAGAACAATACAATCTCTAAAATCAGAACACTAAATAAAGAACAACACTCTGAAAATAGGGGAATTCCACACAGAAAACAATCAGGGCCAGCTAACACCTCCCAACAAAGGATTCCCATCATCAAAGTCTGGCCAATCCTCTGTTTTCTCAGGGCCACAGACAGTAGAAGCATATAAAATATTGCAAACAACACCACTCTGAAAACAAGGTAATTCCAGACAGGAAACAATCAGGGCCAGCTAACACCTCCCAACAAACAAATCACTCAGGGAGGAAACAGCTAGGCTTTAAATCTGCAAGGCCATTACATCCTAATCATTTTTCCTAATTGCAGCATTCATACTTGCCTCCAACAGACAAAAAAAAAACAATCAGAAATATTGCATATTCACAACCTTTAGGAAATAATGTCCCCTGATGGCACAGCATGTTAAAGCGCTGAGCTGCTGAACTTCTGGACCGAAAGGCTGCAGGTTTGAATTGGGGGAACTGACAGAGCCCCCACTGTTAGCCCCAGCTTCTGCCAACCCAGAAGTTCAAAAACATGTAAATGTGAGTGCATCAATAGGTACTGCTCCGGTGGGAAGGTAACGCCGCTCCATGCAGTCATCCCACATGACCTTGGAGGAGTCTACGGACAACGACGGCTCTTCGGCTTAGCAATGGAGATGAGCACCAACCCCCAGAATCATACATGACTGGGCTTAATGTCTGAGGAAAACGTTTACCCTTTACCTTAACTACCACCAATTCCTCAATACTTTATTTCCCATACCACCATTCTTCGCCACAGCAACGCGTGGCCGGGCACAGCTAGTCTATATATATAAAAGAGTGATGGCATCAGGGCAGCGGACAAAACAACAAAACTACAGGCCCCCCAACCTCAAAATTTGACAACACAACCTATCATTCACGGCTCTAGGTTGATACAACAAAAAGGAAAAGAAAAATAAAGTCCTAATTACAGGGAGAGGAATAATAGTTTTTATCCAATTGCTGCCAGTTTGAAGGCTAAGCTCCACCCACTTGGTCTCCTAGCAACCTACTCAGCCCAGGGGACAGGCACAGTTAGGCCTCACTTAGGCCTCTTCCACAGATTATCTGATTTTAACTGGATTATATGGCAATGTAGACTCAAGGCCCTTCCACACAGCTATATAACCTATTTAGAATCTTATATTATCTGCTTTGAACTGGATTATCTTGACTCCACACTGCCATATCATCCACTTCAGTGTGCATACTAAACATAAAGACATTCAATACCACCACTACCTCAACAATTTCTCACCAACACCACCAGACAACACCACAGCAATGCGTGGCCGGGCACAGCTAGTGTATTATATTATTAGTGTAGCATAATATTAGCATTATATATTACTATATTGTACTATACCATACAATGTATTATATTATTAGCGTAGCACAATATTAACATTATATATTACTATATTGTACTATAGCACTAATATTATTAGTAATATTACATAAATAATATTTACGTATCTACATACAATGTATTATATTATTAGCGTAGCACAATATCAGCATTATATGTTACTATATTGTGCTATATCACTAATATTATTAGTAATATTACATAAATAATATTTACATATTTACATACAATGTATTATTAGCATGGCACAATTTTAGCATTATATATTACTATATTGTACTATACCACTAATATTATTAATAAAATTACATAATATATAATATATAATTAATATTATTGTATTGCATTATTATTATTAGTAGTATTATATGGTATTACATTGTAATTTTATATTATAGTATTACATTAAGTTTCAGTTTGATCTTTTAATGCGAATGTTTGGACCCTTCCACACAGCTGTATAACCTGGACACCAATGGCCTTCCTTCCAATGACACTGCAGGTTATAGCATGTTGCAGAAGCATTCTCTCTTGATGTTTTGCCCACATCTATGGCAGGCATCCTCAGACATAATGGGGTATGTTGGAAGCTAGGTAAGTGGGGTTTATATATATGTAGAAAGTCCAGGGTGGGAGAAAGAGCTCTTGTCTGTTTGAGGCTAGTGTGAATGTTGCAATTGGCCAGCTTGATTAGCATTTATTGCCCTTGCAAATTCAAAGCCTGGTTGCTTCCTCCCTGGGGACATCCTTGGTTGGGAGGTGTTAGGTGGCCCTGATTGTTTCCTGTCTGGATTCCCCCTGTTTTCAGAGTGTTGTTCTTTATTTAGGCTTTTCCTTAATCCTGCCTTAATATCCAACAGTTTCACTTATCTAACACTTTTATTTTTCAATGATTGGTTTGGGAGAGGGGCGCCAAAATTCTGTTTGCCTACACTTGAAAATTACCTTGGGCCGGCCCTGAGGATAAAAGAGGCTTCTTGGCCACAGCACAAGATTAAGGAACTTCCTCACAAGAGAGATTGATCTAGCTCACTCAGTAACGGGACTGGGATGGCAAGTCGAGATGCTGATGTTTCAAAGAGCATTTGGAACATGTGTTATCTGTATTATGTTACCTAATACTGGCACTCAGTATGCTTCTACTTAATAAACTTTGTGACATCATGTTTTACATAACCAGTTTGTTCTAGGTTGACTTCTCCAGTGGCCTTGAATACAAGATTCATTTCTGAGTAGAACTCCTTCAAAATAGTGTACTAATGGCACTTCGACATTTATATTCCCTCAGCTGGAAGTTTGCAAAAGCAGCAAGACACAAAGGGCATGGTTCAGAACAACCAAAAACACTCATAGAACTAGAGAATTATTTTTCCCATGTTGATCTTCAGAGAAAAACAAACACTCTCTCACTGTAATTTTATTCCATTTCTACATTTTCTTTCTTTTTTCCAAATTCAGAATGCAGTTTAACTGTTTCAACTTTCGACATTAGCCAGTGAGAGACAAGATGTGGCAATTTTAACCTTCTGAAGTACGTACATATCATGAGATATAACATGGCAATAACATATCGTGTTATTGCCAAAGAACAGAGTGTGCTAAAGCATGAATCAGAAGACATCACTTGGATCATAATGGCTGGTTATTCTCCATACATTTCTGAGAATTGTGGCCTCAGATATTACAACACATCCTTTGGGATGGCCAAAGTTAATGGCTAGAAGGGAGATGGCATTATAGAAATGTCAGTTCTCCCTTACTTTTTGTCTATTCAAATTGCCTAAGTGGGGGCTTTTGAAGTAAAAATTGTGTATGTTAGAAGCAATTCAAACTCATTCAAGGCTGGATATACGTATATACCATTTGCCTATGGTTCTTCCCATCCCTTGGTGGACTCTTATTGTTGGGAAACATTCTGTCAGAATAATGAACAATAATTCACAAAAGAGTATCAGCTGAATTCAGATGAAATGAAATCATCAAAAGTTTATCTGATTATGGTACAGCAGGAGAAGCCAGTCATCCACTGTGGAGCTTTCTCTGCAGTTACTCTGATTAGTGCTATGGGGTACATTTCTTTTCTGCCTTTAGCTGTAGATTGAATTAAAATTGATCTTTTTGAACCAGCAGGAACTATAGTGCCAGCAAGGACCAGAGTGCTGTTGACGTAGAAGCCTCCAGCCAGTACTGACTTTGAGACATGCAAAGATTAGAACCCTTTCAAATCAAAGAGAAATTGTGTATATTTGTCCCAGAGGCAGATCTTTAGTGGTCCAGCATTTTCCAAATGTGGATACTGCCTGTGGATAAGGAGAACTATAGTTGTTCCTACATTTTGCTGCTAGATAAATCAGCATTGTCAGACCTCAGCTCAGGAAAATTCTGGTTAATTAGTGAGATGGTGTCTGCTACCGGCAGACTGCGCAAAACAAATCTGCGAACCCCGCCTCCTCCAAGGTGAACTGAACCACCTGAACTGGACTCTACAGGCCAATGGACACTCCACTACAAACATCAGCTGCAAGGCCAAGAACAAGTCATGAGACAAAGATCCACCCAGAGGAATAGTGTTCTTACCATACATGAAGGGAACCACAGACCGCATAGGGAAGGTGATGAAGAAACACAACCTACAAACTATCTACTGACCCACTAACAAAATCCAACAAATGCTACGAGCAGTAAAGGACAAGAGGGATCCTCTCTCCTCTGCAGGAGTCTACCGTATACTATGAAGTTGTGAACAAGTCAACATAGGAACCACCAAACACAGCATTGCCCAAACACAAATTAAGGAACATGAAAGGCACTGCAGACTGATTCAATCAGAAAAGTCAGCCAAAGCAGGGCACTTGATGGACCAACGTGGACACTGCATATTATCTGAGAGCACGGAAATGCTGGGCCACTCTGACAACCACCATGTCAGACTACACAGAGAAGCTACTGAAATCCACAAGCATGTGGACAATTTCAACAGAAAGGAGGAAACCATGAAAATGAACAAATCTAGTTACCAGTATTAAAAACTCTAAAATCAGAAGAGTAAAAAAAGAACAACACTCTGAAAACAGGGGAATTCCAGACAGGAAACAATCAGGGCCAGGTAACACCTTCCAACAGATTACCCCAGACAGGAAGAAGTCAGGCCTTGAAGCTGCAAGGCCATTAAATGCTAATCAAGGTAATTAATTACAACATTTGCACTTGCCTCCAACAAACAACAATTCTTTCTCCCACCCTATACCTTCCACAGATAGATAAACCTCCCTTGCCCAGTTTCCAATATACCTCACAACCTCTGAGGATGCCTGCCATAGATGTGAGCGAACCGTCAGGAGAGAATGCTTCTCGAACATGGCCATGCAGCCCAGAAAACTCATAGCAACCCTGCATGTCAAAACTTTCTCTATGAGGAATAACTAAACTGGCACAGAACTGCCACCCCCTCTTTCTGAATGTATTGCATCATCTCTTCTATGCCCCTCACCCCCATACAGTAAGTTTAATCAGCATCTAAAAGGTTTACAAGGACATCTACTTGAACAGATAATGATGTAGTGTACAGTGGCACTGACAAAGCTTCATTTTGCCATAAAGTTGGTTGCAAAACTTTGTGGCTTCTGCCACAACTTGGGATTTTAGATATGAATATGAATTCAAGATGTTAAATGTTGGAATTTAGAGTTATTTGGTGCAAGTGAAGTGAAAGCTGGTAAACTGAAGCATGAGGTTTTTAGACAAATGGATCTAATTTACATATGTTTTAATTTTTATAATGTATTTTAATGATGTATTTTTATAGTTTTAATTGATTATATGTACTGTTTTTGTTTTATTATTATGTTCTTGGCATTAAATGTTGCCAACTGTTGTAAGCCGCCCTGAGTCCCCCCGGGTGAGAAGGGTGGGGTATAAATTCTGGAAATAAATAAACTGCTGCTGCTGCAGCAGCATGGGAAGCACCAACCGGGGTGGGGGTGGGGTGGGGTGGAGCTGAGCGGAAGACGTAGGGTTTTCTACCTCAGGTTCCCAAACAACATAATTGGCTTGCGGTATAATGAATCTGATCTGATTTCTACATACCACTTGTCAGAAAAATGAAATGGGCCATCCCTGTCCTATTTGAGCTCTGACAGCTATGATCTAACAGGCCTTTCTGAAGCTGTGATTAAGGAACTGTATAATGGCCTGACAGATGGTAGACTAGAATGTCTCTGTAATGAAATCTCATAAAATTGTACATATTCATAAGACCTGAGATAGCACTGCTTGTTGTTCTGATTTGGGAGAAAAGCGGGATAGAAATAAATAATAATAATACTTCTCATCTAGGGATATGGAGTGGGGGTGGAGAGGGAAAAACGAGGGAGGGGGAAGGGAAAATAATAACATTCTAAAGAGATGAATAGATAATGTAGAAATGTTCCATTATATGTAATGTGTATTTCCAAAAGCTGTCTATTACCTATTCACAGATTGTGTTGTTGTGTATTTAATAAAAATACTTTAAAAATACTATTGTACATCTTTTCCCAGTCTGGGCCTGAAGGCTAATTGCTATTTTCATTCCTATGACCCTTCACTGATGCTTGCTAGTTTGATAATTCACTTATGTCCCTTCTTTCCACCAAAACTGGTATTACTCATGACATCTTAAGGAAACTTTAAATGGACACATTGAAATAACATGCAAACACATACAGAAAAAAACATACAAACAGTGTGTAAAGTTACTAAGGAAACAAGAAAGGGCATCAGACTAATATGCTAAAAAAATTCATTGATAAAGTTTATGAAACTAATTGTTCCTCATGGCCTTTCTCAAAAGAATGGTTTTAAATTGGACTTAGGGTCCAATATGGGATGTCTTGTATTTGGCTTCATGAAGTCATAATCTGTTTTGGAATAAAACAAACCCAATTGCACAATATTCAATTGGAAATTAAAGAAAAGCAGCTTGAATATGTTAAATAACCAAAAGATAAAAACTAGCTGAAGAACTAAAACTATTAAGAATCCAAGCATCGATTGTTTTGGTGGAACAAATGGGCAAAATATTGAAATTTAGTAAGTAGAAATTTTTCCAACATGCAAATAAACCTGGAAGATGGCTATCAAATAAGTTAAAAACACAACATCAAAATAAATATACAATTTCATTGAAACATGAAGATAAAGAAATTAAAGAAGAACAAAAGAATCTGTTTTGGAATGTTATGAAATGCCTCAAATCCCATAAGTGAGAGAGGACACCAGTTGTACTCATTACAGATGGGGATACATTTGTTGGCATTGCTGCTTGCATGGAATTGATTTTCCACCTCTGTTTCTGGTTAGAATTATGCCAAGAAGCAGAGCAAAATCCTCATCTCACAACAACAGCTAGCTTGCCATTGAAACACATGAGTTTTGGAGTTCCCATGAGATTTGAAATAACGCTGCCTACCACATTCCATCCTTGAAGTGACTGGCTTGACCTTGAAGGAACTGGGGGCGGTGACGGCCGACAGGGAGCTCTGGTGTGGACTGGTCCATGCGGTCACAAAGAGTCGGAAACGACTAAACGACTGAGCAGCAGCAACCACATTCCATATTGCTCTCCAGAGAACTTTGCAAACCTAAATGGTCATCTTTTGCTTGGCTTTCGCCATATTTATATATTGTAATTTAGTGTTTGTGGAAGTCTTTCTTTAAAAGTGCCTCTTTTAGAACAGGAGTATGGTGGTAGGTTGAAGGTTTTCAGCCATTAGAACAGTTTGACAAAAACCAAAATCCACTGACTCAAAAGCTTTAAAATCATTGAAATACAATTCTGTTGTCAAAAATATTTAAAAATGTCTACATTTATTGTGTTTATATACATTTAAAACACAACAAATACTACTTCTTGAAATTACAGCTCTCAGAATCTTCCAGCAAGTTTGGAAATTTTCCAACTTCAGGTTTTTAGCCTGAAGTAGGAAAACCTTAAAAATATATACATTTTTGTTTAAACTGTGTGAATATTAAACTGGTAATTTAAAAGTATTTTATTATTTTGCTTCAGTTTTCAGCTAGCCCTGAAAAATTTGCCTTCAAATGATACCATTAAATGCTTTAATACTAGTAGGCTGTTGCTGTTGTTATTGTTATTTTCTGAGTGAAAATAACCTATAATTTTATACCATAATTTATTTATTTCAGGCAGCAGTATCCAGCTTTTGCAAGGGCAAAATCCAGTAAATTATCTCAGTTGTAATGCTGCAAGTACATATTCAGTGAAATAATTATTGTTAAAAATGTAAGCACGATGCCTAGTTGGTGCAGAAATGCTACGAAGAATGCCAAAGCCTAATAATTTACCTAATGTCACCCCCACTTAAAAAGAGTGGCTTTTGAAATAGAATAGTTCTGGAAATTGTTGGGTTTATATTCTAGAAGTTTGCTATGGGATGAAAGAGGACCACTGTGGTATTGTGGTTTGTGTTTGACTATGATTAAGCTGTAGGAACCCACTGGATGCCCCTGGACAAGTCACACTCCCTCTACCTCAGAGGAAAGCAAAAGCAATCCCATTCTGAACAATGGTTGCCAAGAAAACCCTGTGACAAGTTCCCCTTATGGTCATCATAAGGTGAAAATGATCTTGGAGTCCTCATGGGCAACAAGTTAAACATGAGCCAACAATGTGATGTGGTAGCTAAAAAAGTCAATGGGGTTTTGGCCTGCCTAAATAGGAGTCTAGTGTCTAGTCATGCTACCCCTCTATTTTGCCTTGGTCAGACCACACCTGGAATACTGTGTTCAATTCTGGGCACTGCAATTGAAGGGAGATATTGACAAGCTGGAAAGTGTCCAGAGGAGGGCGACTAAAATGATCAAGGGTCTGGAGAACAAGCCCTATGAGGAAAGAGATGAAAGAGATGGGCATGTTTAGCCTGCAAAAGAGAAGGCTGAGAGTAGACATGATAGCCATGTATAAAAGTCATAGGGAGGACGGAGCAAGCTTGTTTTCTGCTGCCCTCCAGGTGACTTGGAACAATGGCTTCAAACTACAGGAAAGGATATTCCACCTGAATATTAGGAAGAACTTCCTGACTGTGAGAGCTGTTTGGCAGTGGAACTCTTTTCCTTGGACAGTGGTGGAGGCTCCTTTGGAGACTTTTAAGCAGAGGCTGGATGGCCATCTGTCAGGAGTGCTTTGAATATGATTTCCTGCTTCTTGGCAGGGGGTTGAACTGGATGGTCCATGAGGTCTCTTCCAACTCTATGATTCTCTCATAAACTGGAAATGAATTGAAGGCACACAACAACTAATATGGAGTGAAACAAAGAAAAGGGCTGGAATAAAAAAATGAGAAGAGATAGGACAAAGACCCAGACAAGGACTCTTGTAGCCTGGACTTGTTCACAATGCGCTCAATCTGAATTGTTTCTAACAGAGAGCATGTGCGATTTAATGTTCCTCTAATTATTAACTTTTATGATTTAATGACCCTATAATGTTCTGCTCATAATTTCCAGTCCATATAAAATGAGTAGTTCTTTTGTATGCAGAGATTTCTTTCTTTCTAGAAGATGTGAACTCCATCCCCTAGAAATTCACGCCTCACTCAAGGAATAGACTAAAAACACCCTTTGTATATTTTTTTTACCTCTGAAGTGCAAGTCTTAATTTTTAAAAAATTAAAAGTGCAATAACACTTAGCAATGAAGAGCCAGGAATGCCTCAGAAAAGGCAGCAGTCATTGGCTACATTGGAGCCCCTGGTGGCGCAGTGGATTAAACTGCTGAGGGGCTAAACTTGCTGACTGAAAGGTCAGCGCTTTGAATCCAGGGAACAGGGTGAGCTCCCACTGTTAGCTCCAGCATCTGCCAACATGGAAATGTGAGTAGATCAATAGGTACTCCTCCGGCGGGAAGGTAATGGTGCTCCATGTAGTCATGCCCGCCACATGACCTCAGAGGCATCTACAGACAATGCTGGTTCTTCGGATTAGAAATGGAGATGAATACCACCCCCAGAGTCAGACACAACTAGACTTAATGTCAAGGGGAAACCTTTACCTTTACTAACAACCTAGATAATACGAGTATCCCATAGTGTCCTCTTTTGTATACATCACAACTTCTGAGGGTGCCTGCCATTGATTTGGGAAAAACATCAGGAGAGAATGCTTCTGGAACATGGCCATACAGCCCGGAAAACATACAACAACCCTGTGATTCCAGCCATGAAAGCCTTCGACAACACATGGTGTTACTTTTTAAAAAAATCAATATTATCTAATCACTGTGGTGTGTGTTACATTTCACAAAATATTTATTATTTATTACATTTTATTAAATACAGTCATTCCTCCACATTTGAAAGGATCAAAGGCACCTGATTACTCATAATTGGATGCCGTTGGGTCATACAGTATCAGGACAGGATAACGTCCACTGAATAAAGAGAGAGCCACAAAAACCTTTTTCCATTGCCCTTTCACCATTAACCTGCACACCACTCACACCTTGTCCTGTGAGTCTCTGTGTATGTCATTCAGTCTGGGTCACAGCATTTGAAATTCTTGCACCAGGCCCTTCTACACTGCCATATAATCTGGATTATCAAAGCAGATAATATGCATTATCTGTTTTTAACTGGATTCTATGAGTCTACATTGCCATATATACAATCCAGTTCAATGTAGACAATCTGGATTTTAGATGGCAGTGTAGAAGGGGCTTCACTCACTTGGGCAAGAGAGAAAGGGGATAGGATGGGGGAGCATCCAGTGGGAGTTTAGGTGGGTGGTAGAATTGACAGACAAACAAGAAATTCTATTGGTTGATAGGTTTATGCCTCAGGGAAGGGGGGCGGGGCATAAATGCTATAGTTATATGATCTAAAATAATCAGATCTGTAAAGGCATAGAAATACCCTTTTTGTGGCTTCAGGAAGGAGGAAGCTGTGACTTTCAAGACTACTTTCAGTTCAGTTCATATATTTAAATACTGTATATGTGAATGTGGGGTCATATTAGGACAGGATAATGCCTAGTGAAACTGGGATAAAGCCCTTGTGTGCCTCCAGCCTTGGAAGGTTGATATAACTTTATGTTACTGAGAAAAATACATTTCAGGAACTCTTCTTAAGTAGTGCATTAATTCATTCCTTTCAGCAATGTGTTGACTTGTTCTCAGTCACACAAATATTAGTCCAGGTTCATTTCAGTTCCTCATATAAAATGGAGTGAATAAAAAAAATCCATTAAGCTTTGCTTTATTCAAAAAGTCACCAAAGTGGGAACATATTAAGTGAGAAAATATGTTCTCTTTCAAGCAATTTAAGAGGAACGATGTTGTTTGCAATCCTGAATGCTGTGAGAGAAATTATCAAAGTCTTGCTTACAGAAGGAAGTAATGCGGTACTGATGTGTACGTATGATTATAAGGTGGGATTCTATATTGGTCGCTGACTGTAAATAAAGATTTAAAAAGTAATGCAGATAAGCAGAGCTGGAATAGTTATGTGGCCCATGAGCCATGTGTGGTCTTGCTAAGACTGTGGATGTGTCTGCATTGTAGAAATAACACAGTGAGACATCACTTTAACTGCCATAGCTTGATACTTTAGCATTGTGGGAATTGTAGTTTGGTGAGGCATCAGTATTCATTGGCAGAAATGGCTAAAGACTTGTAAAACTGCAATTCCCGTGATTCCATAGCATTGGTAGTGGTTCCTTCCCTATCACCGAGTGATTCCAACCGAAAACAAGCAAAAATCTATCTGAAGGTCTGTGGTGGGTCAGTTAAAAACAGCAAAATGAGCATTTTAACCCAACATTATTGCTGCAGCACAAAACTGTCCAGCAGAGCTGTTTTGAGTGATTAAGGAGCTAATGCAAGCTGGCTGAAAAGATAATGTTGGCTATACAACAGCACGCTGTGAGGAGCTTGCCCACCGTTTTGCAGATAAGATAGCTTGGACTTGTTCTGACTTAGATGCCACAGTTGATACAGCTCCATTGGATGTAACCTTGTGCATTGTTGATGGAGACTTTTCTATTTGTGCAGTTTGAGGATGCAGACAGGATTCTTGGAGAGGTGAGAGCCACCACATGTGCTTGAGACCCTTGTTTTTCCTGGCTCAAAAAACAGGCCAGAGGGGGACTTGGAGTGGGACAGGGAAATGATTAATGCCTTCTTACATCAGGGCAGGGTCACCGTGGGCTTCAAGGAGGCGGTGGTAAGACCACTTCTAAAAAAAAACCCTTTCCTGTACTGGACAACACTGTCTCAAATCTCCCATTTTTAGACAAGGTTCTAGAGCATGTGGTTTATCTAGATCCATTTCAGTCTGGTTTCAGGCCTGGTTATGGGACAGAGACAGCTTTGGTCACCTTGGTGGATGAATTACCTAGAGGGAATGTGTTGGTTCTCCTGGACCTTTCAGTGGGTTTCAATACTATTGACCATGGTATCCTTCTGAGTCACCTTTATGGGATGGGGCTTGTTCTTCAGTAGCTCTGTTCCTTCCTGGAGGGACGTCCTCAGAACGTGGTGGTGCTGGGGGACTCCTGTTCGATTCTTTGGCCACTGGCCTATGGAGTCCTTTAGGGCTCTGCGCTGACCCCATGCTGTTCAACATATACATGAAACTGCTGGGAGAGGTCATCTGGAGTTTTGGAGTGCAGAGCCATCTATATACAGTTGACACCCAACTCTATTACTCCTTTCCACTTAATTCCAAGAAAGCAGTTCCTGTGCTAAACCGGTCTGGCAGCTCTAATGGACTGGATGAGGGCAAACAAACTGAAGCTAAATTCAGACAAGACAGAGGTGCTCCAGGTCAGTCGTAAGACAGATTTGGGAATAGGGAGTCAACCTGTGTTAGATGAGGTTACACTCCCCACAGTTTGGGGGCACTCCTGGATGCACCTCTGAACATGGAGGCCCAGGTATCAGCAGTCACCAGGAGTGCTTTTGCACAATTAAAGCTAGTGCACTAAATATGTCTGTTCCTGGAGACATCAGGTCTGGCCACAGTGGTACACGCCTTGGTTACATCCCAGTTGGACTACTGTAACATGCTCTACATGGGGCTGCCTTAGAAAAGTGTTCGGAAACTTCAGTTGGTCAAAGGAGCAGCAGCTAGACTGCTAACTGGGACTGGCTACAGGGAGCATACAACTCCTCTGTTGCAACAGCTCCACTGGCTGCCAACACGTTTCCAAGCACAATTCAAAGGGAGCAGTAGAAGTGCCAGAAGCCAGGTTTGTGAGAGGGTATGTAGAATTAAGACTATGGGACCAGAGATTAGTGATTCAGTGCAATTGTGCTTATGAAGAGTGTTGTGATAATGAAGCCACTCATCCTGGTACATATTTTGTGTCAATGCTAGCTCAATTGCTGTGGAATAGCAGTTTTGTGTGATAAAACCCTGACCCTCTTACTGCCATGATCCCATTTTTACCTCTTGCGTCTCATGTTTCAATGTATTTCTATTATTCAGTGATAGTGTAATTTATATTTGAAAGGAAGGAACTAGCCCAATTATCTAAGTAGCCCTTGCCTAAGAAAATCCTGAAGGACATATAGAACATGCATAGACATGGTAAAGATAGCAGAATGGGAAAGGATGAGAAGAGACGACAGATGTCATTTTTAAAGTAAAGGGGGGGGGGTTGTGGGTACAACTATTGCCATTGTGTAGCTATCATGTCTTTCCCTTTTGTAGTTTTTGTTTGTTTGTGGTAAGGTATATATATATATATATATATATATATATATATATATATATATAAAATGTTGAAAAACAAGGGAAGTTCACGAAAAGAAGACTCCCTTCCTCATTTCCATTAATGCATGACAGAAGCTTCATCCAGAAGCATCTAAACACATTAGCAAATGTTTTGGCAGCCACTCACTTGAGTTTTGACTCCTGACAATTATACACTACATTTCATAAGACTTTTAAATGATGCTGTTAAGCTAGTCCTCATTAGCTGCAATAATCACTTATATGGAGCACAGATTGGTTTTAGAAAGGTCATTATATTGGAACAATTAGAAGTTAATGGACTAAAAAAAATCCGATTTCAGATGCCAAGCACCAATTTTAATTTACAAAACTGTTCACAGGAAAACCAACACAGTTCACAGATCTATGTTATATAAAAGGACACAACACAGACATAATTAACAACTTTCTGATTTTAGGGATATGGGTAAGATAAAGACCTTCCATGGTGAATATTCCATTATTTTCTGCCCTTTTAAAATACTTTAAGAAATCATGGAGAGTAATAATTATTTTAGGGCTTTGGCTGATACGCCAGCTTCACCGCTTCCTAGAACTGGAGTACAGACGGTAGTGCATGTGCTGGTCACCTCAAGGTTGGAGTTATGTGATGCACTTTACACTGTACTTCTATACTAAGTTCAGAAACTTCCATTAGTTCAAAACATGGCAGCTAGAGTAGTTACAGAAACATCCAGGAATGAGCATATTGAGCACATGGCCAAAGTACAAAGTGTTGGTTTTGACCTTTAAAGCGCTACATGGATTGGGTCTAGATTATCTACAGGATAGCTTTCTCCCATGTATTTTGCCTCATACAGTTACGCCTGGGGGATATTTACTCCAACCAGCCAGAACCCAATTAGCAGAGGACCTTTGGCTGTCCCAAGACTGTGACCACCCCAAGACTGTGGAATGACCTGCTGTAACAACTCTAACAGCTGCATGAGCTGTCAGAATTTAAAACATAACTAAAACCCATCTCTTCCAGCAGGCTTAGCCAATCAATTTTAAACCATTAATTTTAAATTTACATTCTATCACTATTGTATTTTAAATTTTATACCATATACATTTTAATATGTGCATAAATGTGTTTTAATACTGTATATTAATTTTATTGTATGTATTTTATGATGTTGTGTTTTAACTGTGTTTTAACTGTGTTGTGCCATTCCTTGAGCTGTGAGGAGAGGTGGGTAAGAAATACAATTATTATTATTATTATTATTATTATTATTATTATTATTATTATTATTATTTGCTATTTAAGTCTTCAATCTTCAGTATTTTTATTGCCTGAATTAGATTTTGAAAAGTTTACTTTGTAAGACTATAACCCTCATAATTCCCCACTGCATTAATTACCAAAACTTGTAGGCTTCCTCCACAGACAAAATAAGGAAGTAACAATGAAACTGGAGGACTTTATCACACAAGGCAGGCAAACCAATAGCTTGCAATCTCACAATATTGCTGTCACGTACTTTATGTGATGGGTGTGTTTCACATCTGTGCCAACATGCCAGCAGTAAAGTGACATTAGGAGCAAGTTTCTCCTGCACTCTTTTGTGCTTGTTTAATATTTTACGATATTTTCTTGAAAATAAATAAACAAACAAGGAGTAGCAGAAGTGTGAGAAGGCTGTATGGTTACAGGAGTATGCAGAAATATAATTTTGGGACAATGCGTTGCTGAACCTGTGCAAATGTTTGAATGAAGACAGGTGCAGTATTTAAGTTGCTCATTCCAGTATGTATGGCGACTATGGGGAAACAGCTTCCTAAAAGTGAAGCACCATTAACTGTGTGCAACTATAGCATTATTTTTCCACTTTAACTCCCATGACTGGATCCAATAGAAACTTAGTTTTGGCAATTTAAGGAGGAGCAATTTAAGGAGGAGCATTTAGAAGACTCGCCCTAACTAAAAAAAAAAAAAAAATCAAGATTCAATAGAACCAAACCATGGCAGTTAAAGTGGAATGATAGCACTATAGTTGTATACTGTGGACAGGCTATAGGACAGCACAGTGGGTCAGACAGGCTCAATGTCTTCATCCACTGAGCATTGCATAATGAGCTTCGCATAATGGTGATGGCATCCATGTCAGGACAGGTATGGATTAGACTTGAATCCGCTGTCCAAACTGTTTCGAAGCAAACTCTAGAGGATTTGCCCAAATCTGCCATACTCATTGGACGTCATTGTGTGTCACGGAGAAAGTCAGGCTTTCATTCAGGGTGTGGATTTTTTGCAAGTGTAGACAAGCCTAAGTACATTTACAACTGAGTTATTTGATTATGTACTTTCTCATGGCTGGAATGAGTAGATGATGAACAATATATGGTTTTGGACTGCAAATCCTTAGATTTCCTTGCTATTTTGGAGGATAGGTTCTGTGTGCTGATTCTTGCTTCTCAAAAAAATCATTTTCAGGCCAGACAGTGTAGCCAAATGAGGACCAAAACCATCTTAGATTGTCACTTGCATTATTGATCTTGTTTACTGTTATTGGCAACACAGAACGGAAATATAAAATTAAAATTTCTTTCTGTTTGATGCTTGTTTGAAATTCTCAGAAATCTTATACCCAGAAAATATTAAAATGTATTGTGTGGGAGGCATTTTCCCCTTTTTGATTGATATATAGCAAGCATAGCTTTCAGGCTCACTATTATTAGTTCTTGAGTTTGTAATATTCTCTTTGCTGCAAAGGCTTATATTTGCATTTACCTTTATTATTCTCTGTAAAAACTCTTTTTTCATAATAGTTTGTGTCAATTTGAATATTGATCATCTTCCACCTGATTCAAATTGCCATCTCCTCATTCCAAATGCACTCTTTCATAATCGAGATGGAACAGATAAATCCAATCCTTCTTCATCACATGTGCTTAATGTTAATCATTTCCAATTACTATGCACCACAATGCTGACAGAAGCTTTAATGGATTCCAGGTGAGTTGTCGAAGGCTTTCATGGCCGGGATCACAGGGTTGTTGTATGTCTTTCGGGCTGTGTGGCCATGTTCCAGAAGCATTCTCTCCTGACGTTTCGCCCACATCTATGGCAGGCATCCTCAGAGGTTGTGAGGTATACCTCACAACCTCTGAGGATGCCTGCCATAGATGTGGGTGAAACGTCAGGAGAGAATGCTTCTGGAACATGGCCACACAGCCCGAAAGACATACAACAACCCTGTGATTCCAGGTGACTTCAATAGATGTTCCCCACTTGCATTTTAAGAAGTGAGCTGGAGACTATGAAAGTATGTGCCAAAGAAAAAAGTTATCTTCAAGGTGACCTTTTGTTGGTTTTGATCTAGCAGACTAACATGGCTACTCTTCTGGAAATATCTACATGAGACACTATTGCTCTTGTAATATCAGGGCAGAATTAAACTGACTTGTTTTCAAATCCCCATTGTTTCAAAAATAATAAGACTGGGACAGGAGCAATGAAATAACTACATAGATCCAGAAGTTGAAAGATATGACATTACGTAGAAAGCTGGAAAACATCAATTCCACAATATTTCTCATTTTCTTTGTGTTTGTCAAAGCTAACAAGAAAAGAATTACAATGAGCCCTTGTTATCTGCTGGGGTTTCTTTCCAAGACCCACCAGTGAATACTAAAATCCATGGATACTCATGTCCCATTATATACAATGGCATAATTAAATAGTGTCCCTTATATAAAATGGGAAAAATAAGTTTTGTTTTCAATTTTATTTTTTAGAATGTTTTCAAGCTGTAAATGGTTGAATTTCTGGATAACAAATTCAAGGACACAGAGAGCAAACTGTAATTAATTTGAAATATGATGCAGGGAGAGAGTTCTACAAATACTATAGACTACCAAAAAAGGCTAATAAAGGGTTTCGCAGCAACTCAAGTCTAAACTTGAGCCCCTGGTGGCGCAGTGGGTTAAACTGTTGTGTTGGCAGGACTGATAACTTGAAGGTTGGGTTGCTGACCTGAAGGTTGCTGGTTCAAATCCAACCCGGAGAGAGTGTGGATGAGTTCCCTCTATCAGCTCCAGCTCCATGCGGGGACATGAGAGATGCCTCCCACAAGGATGATAAAACATCGAACAGCATCCGGGCGTCCCCTGAGCAACATCCTTACAGACAGCCAATTCTCTCACACCAGAAGCAACTTGCAGTTTCTCAAGTCACTCCTGACACGAAAAAAAAGTCTAAACTCTTCCTAGTAGCCAAATAATCAAACTGAAAATATCATAATTTATCCAGAGAATGGGATGACATGGTGTTGTTCTTATTCTTGTGAACCTTCAAGTCATTTCTGACTTATGACTACCTTAAAGCAAACCTATCATGGAGTTTCTTCTTGTTCAGAGGAGGTTTGCCTTGATGAACCTGAGAGAGTATGAATTGCCCAAGGTCAACCAATGAGTTTTCATGGGTAGACAGAGATTCAAATTCTGGTCTCCAGAGCTCTAGGTCCAACACTCAAATCACTACACCACACTGGCTCTCTATGAGATAACATGGATAATTAGAAAATATGATAATGTTCAATACAATTCGAGGCAGTAAGAAAAAAATACAACCGTGATAAAAGTGATTAGACTATGGCCACTTCATATTTGTCAACAATCTTAAATTGTTATTCCAAATTTGTTTTCCTCCTAAATTTTCTCCGTTACCAGTAAAAGACTAAGAGAGCTTCCAGACAGCGACAAAATGTGGGTTAAAAAAATGGGGCAAAAAATCCAAATCCACACACAGACCTGTCAGTCCTGAAAAATGTTTCCCTGCCATCCTCACGTCTTCATTTGAAGCGGATTTTACAAGTCTGCAAGATTGGGGACGGCGGGGAGGAACATCCGGAGGAAGGTTTTTTAAAAAGAAATTATTTCTGAGATGAGCTGAACCTCTTATGCACTCATTCGGAGATCCTAATTTACACACAAGCAGATTTCTTATTTTCTCTCTTCACCCAATTATAAATTCAAGCTCTGTTTAATATTATAAACATTAGAACAAAGGAATGTTTGCAAAGAGTTGCTTTCCAACTCTGCTTGAGCCACCTGTGTGTCCATAGCTCCATTTTTTTTTGACAGCCTGATCAACTCTTTTGGGTTTTTAAAATGTGCACATGTGCTGGAGCAGTAGACAGGAAGCTTGGAAGGAAGTCACATGTTTTCCAGGACTGCAGGATACACAGTCACGCGAAGATGCACATTGGAAGTAGGGACTAGAACCCAAGAGGAAATGGGTTGTTTTAACTTGCTATCTCTCGGGTATTAGCATAGTGTAGAAGGGCCCCCAGTTGCACTAAGCAGAAAAGAGATAACCAGGCATAACTAGCAATTAGAAAGCTTTTAAATAAATCCACAATTGCCCTTTAGAGGTGACAGGGTTGCTTTGCTTTTATACTGCACAGCCTGATACTGTTGTTGTATTTGGTTGTAATAAAAATTATAAAAATCAGGAGTGGAAAGTGAAGGCTACACAGAAAAAGCTGAAATGCAGTAACTGGATAACAATATCAATTGAATTATCATTGCAAAATGACACAAGAAAGAATGGCAACTGGTGAGAAAAGGACTAGGCTAGTGGGAAAAAAGAATATGGTTTACTCTTTTGTTTCCTGTTTATCCATACTGAAATTCTCAGTTGAATTTTGCTTCTTGTACAAGTGAATAAACACACACAAAGTTATAGCAGCATACCCATTGCCTAGGTACAGAGTACTGCACTAAGTTAAAGCCATTAAAGGCCCCAGTGTACTATAATGCAGGAGTATTGATAACCTCATGATGTGCAAGAAGTGAAATGCCATGTATTTCCCCAGAAGTACTCCTAGGAATTCATGTCAAATCAAGTAAAACTTACAAGACCCATGGGGATTAAAAATAGTCCAGCCGAGTTTCCACTTTTCCGTTACCATTTTCATGAGGCATAATTCTTCTCTTTGTGTAGCATAGCACGCACAGTGACTTTAGTTCTTTTGTATTTCTATCAAGACAGACAGGAAAGCAAGGAAGAGGGCAAAAACTGACCTTCCATTTGCTCTCCACTAGCACAGAAAACACAAAATGTGACCCAAAGACTGGTTTCATTTGTCATCCTTGTTGTGCAATGAAACTCTTCCATTTCCTCATCCAATTGAGAGAAAGGTCACCTTTCCATTTTCTCTTGTTTATCTATTCACCAGATTTTTTAAAATGAAACTTTCCTCTTCATAGGAGAACTAAGAGATAACTCATTTTATTAATGGATTACACTGATTCATCCTTGCTGTAACATCGGGAACTATTTAGTCCGTACTGGAGCAGGAACAGAATTGCATTTTTGTCTGTAATAGCCATGCCTGTAATTTACTACTTGCCATTACTAATTCAGTTGGAAGGGATTGTCTGTTATTTATTAATGTATTTCTGTGCAGACTCAGTTTGGGTAGTGGTCTCAGTGTGAAAGAGACACATGGTTGGCTGCCTACTGCTTCGGATGGAAATGATTGCTTTGCAATCTTTTTTAAAGCTTTTTTAGAATTTCAAAGATGCAAAATCTGAATTGGCCACTAGGGGGAAGCTACAGACCAGTTTCCTGTATTTTCTCTGATCATGCAGTAGTAACAATAATCAGTTAATAATGAATTATCTTTCTGAACTCCAGTTACAGTAAAAAAAAAAAAGGCTTATTTGCACACTTGTAATCTGAGTTGGTATACAAAAGCAACTTCCCTTTTTAATTTGGTGGTGCAATACATACACACACACACACACACACACACATCCCTGTCTTAGAGTGGCCTCAAGGTATTAATTATTACCCAGGAAATACTAGGTTTCATGTTTGTTTGGGTTTACATTTATGTTCAGTGCATGTTGAATTGTTTATTGCTGCATTTGGGAAGTCTGGTTTGATACTTACATTCAATCATTAAAAAGCAATAAATGGTAATTTAAAAAAACAGTAAAAAGATATGCCCACTGATCTAAGCAATAAGTAAAAGTAACTAGTTAATTTTGAAAAGTAACATTTCAAACTCTGCTTTTAGCTGCCATGTTTATATTGATAGAAGAGCTGGATAAGATTTTGAGAAACCTTTCTCCAATTGTGCTTTCTAGATTTGGTGGACTCCAAATCCCATCATTCTCAATCAGCACAGTCTTCCCCCTGGCTAGTATTCCTTGCCTAAGAAAACTCTATAGAATTCATGAAGTTGCCATAAATCAACAGGAAGGATCACGTACAATATGTTGCAAAGCCAACACATGGTCAAATCTTATTTTGTTAAATGATCTGTTTTGAAGAAAAAGGGTGAAGGGAATTGCTAGGGAGAAAGTTCCACTGAGCACACACACAAGAGACCAGACATTCCTTAATCCTAGTTTTAAAACAAATATTGAATGATTTGTCGAACATTTTCTGGCCCTCGTGTGAATTGTGGATTATCATCAAGATTAAGGTTGTCATTGTGATCCATCTCTTGCATGGCAAAGTATTTCCAGATCTCATTGAACATTCATTTCAATGTTCCCTAAGGGAAGCAATTTCAATTTCTACTGGCATCAGATCACATCACCTTTGCTTTGTTGAATTATGAAGCTACTGAAAAATGACATTGGATATTTTCAACATTTTTGTCCCAATGTGTTGAATTGGTTAGGACAGAAAAAGTTTTACATCTCTGTAGACCAGTGCTTCTCAAGCAAACTGATATGAAGGAACAGATCCCCCCCCCCCCCCCCATATGCCATATGTGTTTCTTTCCTGCAAATGAAAACAGGCTGAAATGTGGATAAATGTTTATAGATGCTTAAGTATTGATGCTGCAGTGTATCTAGATTGTATGTTTCATTCTGAGAAGCTTCAATAACAAAATGGGAATCTAGTGGTTTAACCACCGCTCGTCCTGATACGTGAGAATTACATTAAAATACTACATTCCTAGAGTATTTGGAGATTGAAGCCAGTGCCAACAAGGACAGTTGTAACACAGGTATGCGTCTTTACAGAAAGCACGCCATTACCATCGTGCCAACCAGGGAAAATATCCTTTCCTTTGTTACTTTTAGAGTGCACTTATAATAACAAAGAGATGTGAAGAAGTGGTTCAACAGAAAATCTTAAAAAATAGCTGCTTTTGGCAAAGATTTCATCTACCCTCTGTGAAAAGTGATGTATTCTTTGCCAAAGCACTTCTAGTTCATAAAACCAGAAAAAAATGTTGAATAATTCTGAGCTTTTGTGGCCCTCCTGTGGTAATTACTTTGTATACAGCTTCACAGATATCTCTTGATTCTTGGAGCCCTTTCATACTGCACAATTGTAGCACTTTGGTTCCATTGTAATTGCCTCAAATTTATACTATTGAATACAGGAACTTGTCGTTGGTGAAGCACTAGAGCTCTCTGACTAGGAACCTGAAGTTCCCATCTCTTAAATGCAACCCCCAGGTTTCCATAGCATCTGTCCATGGCTATTGAAATGGAATCTTAGGACTATCACACCAGCCTGTTGTCTATGGCAATCATGTTGTTTAAGTAAATGGAAACATGCCATTAATGCAGTGATTTTCAACCTGTGGGTCCCCAGATGATTTGGGCCTCAACTTCCAGAAATCTTAACAGCTGGTAAACTGGCTGGGATTTCTGGGAGTTGTAGGCCAAAACACCTGGGGACCCACAGGTTGAAAATCACTGCATTAATGGAACAACCTTTTTCACACCTCAGTAAATTTGCATGATGTTATCACTTTGTTGGTATGAGTTCCTGCAAGCAGGCATCAGCATAGCCTTGATTCCTACCCAAGGTTGCCCTACCCAGTCTATGTACGGTGCGTGTTTCCCCCCTGCCCACTCACTATTTTGCCACAGTAATGTAGTTGGACAGTTCCAGCATTCTTGCAGAACCTCTTTTCACTTCACAATGGCAAGATTGCAGTGGTATTATTATCACACAAGGAAGAGTTGTAGAACAACAATATTGGATTGATTGATGCGGTTTTTCCATCAGTAAAAAGAGATGCTCCAATCACAATTCTAATGCAAGATGGCTATAGGACAGCCATAATGTTTTGTGGTAAGCCCCACTGAAAGGTGATTTCATCCTGTCATAGTTGCCCTTTAGCTGCCTCCTGTGCTAAAGTCCATAGTTTTACTATTGTGGACTATGAAAGAGCTTTTTGATGGGTTACAAAGACTCTCATTTTCTACTATATTTTATTTAATCTGTTTTAATGTCCTGAAGGGGCAGAAGGTTGGATCCAGAAACAATATGAATACACTAGATCAAATCATGATGTTGTGCTGTCTTCCTTCAAATCATTTCCAACATATAGTGACCCCAAAGTGAACCTATCAGAAAAGGGCTTTTCTTGGCAAGATGTAATCTGAAGAGGTTTGCAATTGGTTCCTTCTTTCACTGAGAAAGTATGACTTGTCCAAGGTCATCCAGTGGATTTTCATGGCCAACTGGAGACTCAGACTCCGGCTTCTAGACTAACACTCAATCCACTATACAACATTGGCTCACCCAACCATGTTGATTATTAGTTAATTTCCATTTCATTTTCTGGCACATAGATTTGAAAAGTTAATTTTAAGTTCCATGCTCATGGAATCATTCCAGGACTTGTATGTTATATGAGCTTCAAGACATCTGTCAACTTATGGTGGCCTCATGAATTTTATAGGATTTTCTTAGGAAAGGAATACTCAGAAATCCTACTACAAGTTTACTTTCTCTAAAATATAGCCTTTGGAACCTAGGATTTGTTGGTAGTTTCCCATCCTAGTTCTTGTCCAAGGAAGATAACATTTCCTTTAAAAAAATTATTAAACACAAACTCATGTGTGCACACATCACAAACATATTAGCAATATAAAACACATCTAAGGAAAATTGGGCTCATCCTATACCATATACACAAACACACACACACACACACACACAATGACAACAACAAAACATGAGGATAACCTGGGCTTGGTTGCCCAGCCCTCCAGCTGAAAGTATTATTTGCTTCCAAGATCTACTACATCTTTTAATGCCAACAAACGTTAACCTTTCAAACTCTAGAACAGGGGTCCCCAAACTTTTTAAGCAGAGGGCCGGTCCACAATCCTTCAGACTGTTGAGGGGCCGAATTATCATATGAAAAAAAATACAAACAAATTCCTATGCATATTGCACATGTCTTATTTGTAGTGCAACAACAACAACAACAATGAAAGAACAATACAATATTTTAAAATGAAAACAATTTTAACCAACATAAATCTATTAGGATTTCAATGGAAAGTGTGGGCTTGCTTCTGGCCAATGAGATAGTCAGGTTAATTAGGATTGCTGTTGTTGTTGGGTGTCTTCAAGTCATGTCAGACTTTGGGCGAGCCTAAGTCCAAAATTATTTATTCATTCATTTACTACATTTATTTACTACATTTATATCCCATCCGTCTCACCCCGAAGGGAACTCAGAGCAGCTGTATGTACATACAATATATTATATTATTAGCATAGCACAATATTAGCATTATATATTACTATATTGAACGATACCACTATACTGTAATATTATATGTAATATATAACATATAATTAATATTATATGGTATTATTATTAATATTATATTGTATAGCATTATAATATTATCAATATTATATGTATATACAATATATTATATTATTAAAAATGATATAAAAATATTATATTATAAAACTGAAGGCAGGGGCCAGGTAAATGACCTTGGAGGGCCGCATCCGGCCCCCGGGCCTTAGTTTGGGGACCCCTGCTCTAGAAAGTAAGGAGATGTTTTCAGTACAGCCGAACAAATTGCTTCCTGCAAGTAACTCTGTAATTGATTTTTCAGTAACATCGAAAGGGATCACAGCACAACCATTGCTGATGCAACGCCATTTAGAGTAAGGAAGAAAACAACTCTGTGTTCTTTCACTCCTGAGAATTGTCTAGGTCAGACTGTACAGGACACAGTCCTGCATCCATAAATGATCCACCAGGTATTTAATAACCCAGCCAGTTTCCACAGCCTTCTTGGGTTCAACTAACTTATTTCAGGAAATCTGAAACAAAGATAGAGAATAATGAACAGATTATGGAATATCACAGATCTTGGGGAAATTCCTTTTTTGGATGACAACTCGTCCCCAAAGAGATTCTAGGTGCTATGGTTGCAAAGTACTTTTTTTAACTGTGGAAAATAGATGATTTCAGCAAGATAAGGTCAAGCAGCTCCTCTTCCTCTTTGACCTCGCATTGGTTACTTGCCTTTGAGAAAAGGGCAAATGAGTTATTTTATTTGTGTATAGTAGAGCTGGATGCAGCTGCATAGTAAAATTAATACAGTTTGACACCACTTTAGCTGCTTTGGCCCAATGCTATAGAATTATGGGAGACATAGTCTTACTAGGTCTTTAGCCTTTCCTGCCAAAGAATGCTAGTGCCTCACCAAACTACAATTCCCAGAATTCTATAGCATTGAGCCATGGCAGTTATAGTGGTGTCAAACTGCGTTAATTCTCCAATCTTGATGCACTCAGAGATTCAAGTCATAGCACAACACTCAAACCACTCTTGCTCAAAAATGCATTTACCAAGAATTCTAATGTACTCAAAAACGTTATATTACTGTTCTAATAATGTCTTAGATGTAATCTGTCTTCAGTCTGACTTTCTATCAGGACATTAAAAGAAAATGAACACCGCAGTATCTGAAATGGCAGTTAAAGCTATTCTGGAATAACCAGGCTTATTTGGTTATTATGAGTCTTTCCAAAATATGTAATAAAATGATGTTTTAAAATGGATATTGTAAAAATTTCCATATCTGTTTATGTTGCATAAATTTCAAACTGATATTCCAGAAAAATGCTTATGTATTTTAAATGGAAAAAATCCATTAGAGTCATATTGGCAATGAAAATCTAATACAGTACATTCAAATAGCACCAAAATATCTGTTTATCAGTAATATGACCATCTAACCACAGGGTGGCATCAAATTATCACAAACCCACACTTTAGCAACTCCAAGGGAAAAAGATGTTTCAGTCATTATTGAAATAAAACAGAGCTGATCTTGTTGAAATTGTGCCATAATGCTTTTTGTTATTATTGCCAAATTATTTATTTAAAATAAAATTATTTATTTAAAATATTTTTATCCAAACTACTTTAAATAAAATAAAGCTTCAGTCTCAGAAAATGTTACAAGTGCATTTGTGAGGGTTTCCAACCATAGAGATCATTGAAAGTGGACTACAATAATTAGAAAATGTTGTTATCCATTGTTGCCCAGCATGATGCTGGCATACATTTTCAACTGGCTGTGCTTCTACGTGTACATCACAGAAACTAGGGAAATGTTTCTAGGCTGTAGATTAAACAAAAACATCCATGAGCATGATTTATTTGAATTGAAAAATATTATCCAAGCTTCTCAATCACAAAGTGCTGATAAAATATAAAAGATCTGAAGCAATGGGTGGAAGTAGCTGTTTTTTCCCAGTAATATCTAGCGCAAATGTTGAAAACTTTTGAGTGCCTACAACTAATTTTTTTCATGTTCAGGATAAAACTATCTGTGGGCCACCCTAGACCATAAAATAGAAGCCTACTAGATCCAAATGCAAGAATAATGGAAGTATAGCCTGAAGATTACATACAGCCCCATCCCCAATTTGATGCCCCCCCCAGATGCCCCAAATTCTCTATCCCATCAAAATTGTTTTAATATGGATTTGGAGATTTTTAGGTGATTTGCACCCACACACACACACACATCACTTCTAAGCAACCTAGAACTTCTTACGTCCATGCTGTGGTTCCTTCGTTTGCCCTCTCTTTACTGAAACCTTTGAAAAATGGTCACAAATCCACCCAGCTGGGAACCAGACATTTCATGATGTTACTTCCAGTTTACCAGCATCACAAACAATGATGCCCATGTAGGAAATGGCCCACCATTCCCACTATAGTTACCCACCCTGCTGTAGTGGAGCATGCACATGATACCACTGAGAATTGTACATTCCCAGTCCTACCTCACTATATACTTGGCTATCAGTGTTTGGACTGGAGATAAAGATCATCTTTATTATATCCCAAATTACCCCATATAATAATAATAATAATAATAATAATAATAATAATAATAATAATAATAATAATGCGGTTTTCTGGCATTGTATATTTCTGCTGCTTCTGTGACTTCTCATTTGCATTTTGATTCTGTAGCCCACTTGTCGGTGGATGTTCAGAATCAGCAGCATCCATCACGGTCCTTGTTATCTAGGGTGACGACTGAGCCAGTACAGACTTTGTTTTAGCTTGTTTCTTCATAGTGTGAATCAGTTAGATGCTCTTAGTTCCATTCCTCAGCTGAGGCTTCTCTGGGTTGGTTGGACCTGCCAGTAGTTACACTACCGCCAGCACAGCTCTCAGGGTCCTTGGAGCAGATAAACCTCCTCACCATAACAAGGTGGCACCCATCGATCTTAAGGCCAAGATTGAAAAATCAGCTAATGACCCAAAATGCAGACTGTGTAAGGAAGCTGATGAAACCATTGATCATATCCTCAACTGCTGTAAGAAGATCACACAGACAAAGTACAAACAGAAGCACAACTCTGTGGCCCAAATGATTAATTGGAATTTATGTTATAAGTACTACCTGCCACTAGTAAAGAACTGGTGGGATCACAAAACTGCAAAGATAGTAGAAAATGAACATGCAAAAATACTGTGGGATTTCGAATCCAGACTGACAAAGTTTTGGAACACAACACACTAGACCTCATGGTTGTGGAAAAGAAAAAGGTTTGGATTATTGATGTTTTAATACCAGGTGACAGTCCAATTGATGAAAAACAACAGGAAAAACTCAACCGTTATCAGGACCTCAAAATTGAACTTCAAAGGCTCTGGCATAAACCAGTACCAGTGGTCCCAGTGGTAATTGGCAGTGGGGCCCATGCCAAAAAATTTCAACCAGCATTTGAAAACAATAAACATTGACAAAATTACGCTCTGTCAACTGCAAAAATCCACCTTACTGGAATCTGTGCGCATCATCCGAAAATACATCACACAGTCCAGAATGCTTGGGAAATGTTCGACATAGTTTTGTGATACATGTATATATTATTTGCTGTGTCATGCTGTGTCTTTGTGTCAATAATAATAACAATAATAACAATAATAATAATACTCCAGAGCCCGTTTCACACTATACACTGGTTCCACTTCAACTGCCATAGATATCTCTCAGATGGAGCCGCTGGTGGTGCAATGGATTAAACTCTTGTGCTGACAGGATTGCTGACTGAAAGGCCAGAGGCTCGAATCCGAGGAATGGGGTAAGTTCCCATGTGTTAGCTTCAGCTTCTCATGCGGGGACATGAGAGAAGCCTAGCACAGGCTGGTAAAACATCCGGGCATCTCCTAGGCAACATCCTTGTAGACGGCCAATTTTCTCACAACAGAAATGACTACGGCTGTTAGGAATTGTGAGAGTTGAAGTCCAAAACACCTGGAGGGCCCAAGTTTGCCCATGCCTGGTATAGCTGCTTCTTTAGATAGCAACTGCCTGCAGCTGCATTGAAGGACACTATTGCCCCATTATCAGTCCTGAAAAAACATCCCTCATCCTGCCCAAGAAGCTTTTGTACACAGAATGGGAGGGATGCATCTTGTTTTTCATCTTGGGAAGCAAATATCTGGGTCAGTTTTTGTACCTCAGATCCTTGGAACATAGACAGATCACAGATGTAATTTCATGAACTGGAAGTACCCAAGTGAAGAGGATTTCATTTTTCTAAGTGACAATAAGGAAAACAAGAGCCTACGACAGGTCTCCAAAGCCAGACCGTTTATAAACTACCACAAAGACAATGCCTTGCCTGCTCATAGAGAGAACATATGGCAGGCATTCTTTTTAAAGATTCCAGAAAGATTACAGGTTGTCATGGAGGATCTGTGCTAAAACCCATGGAAACGTCTATTCTGTTTGCCCAGTAGCATGGACAAACAATTCCCTGCTGTTCTACTGCTTCTAGATGATTTTGCTGCTACAAGGCAAACAGAAAGATCACTGCAGTGGCACATCAGATTACAGCTACCGAAAAGAACAGACTGTACAAGTTTTTCCCCCTTGTTCGTGTGGTTTGGCAGTGCTCTGTGTTAAATAGCCAACAAGTTCATGTCATTAATTTATCCCTATCCCACCTTCCCACATGTGAATTATTAGTCAAAAGCTGCCTTTCTTTCTCTGGCCAGCTAATTGCTTCTCCATGCTGAGCGACTATTGTTATCAGCAATTAAATGGGTGTATCTACTGAGCAGGCATGCAAATGACACATGAAAGAAAGGGTAACTGTTCGACCTGGGCTGAAAACACTGCCTCAGTTATTGAAAGGAATAAAAAAGCTAAACAAAGGAAATGCTTTTGAAGGTGGAGCCAGTGTGAGCATTGGGATAAGACTGCAGACCAGGGTTTGAATCCATGCTCAGACATGAAACCAGGGTGACTTCGGGTAAGTCAAATTCTCTCAGCCTCAGAGGAAGACAATGGCAAACCTCTTCTGACCAAATCCTGCCAGGAAACCCTTAGGGTTTTCATAAGTCATAAATTATTTCAAGGCACACAACAACAACAACAACAACAACAACAACAACAACAACAACAACAGTCTCAGTAGCTTGTCCTGCCATGAGGCAGGTTGAGGTATCTTAGGCAGGAGTTACTGGAAACTTGTCGTGCCATTCCTACAATGTTTCTTGACTATTCACATCTTTTTGCATTGCTTTTGCAGCAGAAGCAGTCTCTGTTTGTGCCTGGCCTGGCCTAGGTAACAGTTTTTTATCCTCACAAAAAAGTTGACAAAGGTCCCCAACTAAGCAAATAGGCAAAAAAGCGCCAACTAGCCTCATGAATATGCTTTCCTTCTTCTGCTCACGTGATGCACACTTGTGCCTCTGCTATTGTATTGCCGTATTTGAGTGGGCAGGCATCAGGCATCATAATGATGAAAGGAAGGGGATATTTAAGTCAAGACAGGTCAGAGTATACAGCATGGCAACCCTTCATTTCACAGCCTGCCTACTCCCCCTGGGTGCAGTGAAGCTTCTTGTGAGTGTCAAAACAAGATTGAACCGCTGGTTAAGAGAACTTCTTTATAGAAAACAGGGGAGTGCATTGGTGTTGGTGTCTGCTTTAGGAATCTGATAGTCAAGCTGTTTTGGACTATAAGTGAATGTTAAGTGAGCTATCCAAGGTACTGAATGTATTTTGCCATAAGATTCAGCAACTTAGATGTCTCCTTTAGTATTCAGATTAAAGTTCAGAGCCTATTCAATACCCCAATGACATGGGACATGCCAGCCATTACAGGGGTGGGAGTGGACTATCTGCTCTTTCAGCAAACACACAAAAATTCCTAGACCAGTCTTGGACCTTGCAAATTAATCATAAATATATGTCAAGCCTTGCTGAGAGCCCCTATCCCTGAGCTATGGGTTATTATGGGAACCCCAATTCCATCTTTGAAGTTCACAGATTAATTTTGCCAAATGCCCCTTGAGATTTTCAGGTTGATTTTCTGCATGGGGGTTCAGTGTAGAAATATCTGAAAACATCTAGTCATGCTAATTCAATTATTTGACCAAAAACACAGTGATTGCAGCATTTTTAAAGAAACAAATTTTGGAATCTTTCTACTTGTTGCTTTTCTGGAAAACGTATCATATTTCCCTTGGTAGACTGAGCAATTTCTGGTTAAGATGTCAGAACAGCACCTTTCCATGGATATTTTCCCACTTTCCATTCTGCGCTTTTCATTCCCGTCCCAACGAGACTTACTTTATGTACCGGGTCCTAGAGAAGTGCACTTGGAAAGGACCAGATGCAGAGCTTTTTCTATTTCTGCCCCTGTCTTATGGAATGCCTTGTCGCCCCATATGAGAGCCATGTGTGAGTTAAGGCCTTTTACCCTAGCACTCAAGACCTGGCTCTTTACTAGAGCTTTTAATCTATGTTAATTTTATCAATATTTGTATGTATATATTTTTATCCTTTACAATTTTATCTTGTGAATCGCCTAGAGCAGGGGTCCCCAAACTAAGGCCCGGGGGCCGGATGCGGCCCTCCAAGGTCATTTACCTGGCCCCCGCTCTTAGTTTTAGACTTCACCTTGCCCAAAGTCTGAAATAACTTGAAGGCACACAATACCAACAATCCTACTTAACTTGACTATCTCTTTGGCTAGAAGAAGGCCCAGACTTATTTATTTATTTGTTTACAGCATTTATATTCCGCCCTTCTCACCCCAAAGGGGACTCAGGGCGGATCACATTACACAGGCTTATTACAAACATTCAATGCCTTTTAACATAGAACAAAGACAAGACAAACACAGGCTCCGAGCGGGCCTCGAACTCATGACCTCCTGGTCAGAGTGATTCATTGCAGCTGGTTGCAGCTGGCTTGCTCTCCAGCCTGCACCACAGCCCATTTAAGAGACTTCCCATTGAAATCCTGATAGGTTTATGCTGGTTAAAATTGTTTTTATTTTTAAATATTGTATTGTTCCTTCATTTACTAATACTGTGCTATGGTAATAATTGATTATATTATGTATACATATAATGATACTAATATTATAATGTAATACAATATAATACTAATAATTATACAATATAATAATATTAATTATATATTATATATTATATATAATATTACTAATGATATTACAGTATAGTGGCATAGGACAATATAGTAATATATAATGCTAATATTGTGCTAAGCCAATAATATTATATATTGTATATACATACAACTTGTAAGCCGCTCTGAGTCCCCATTGGGGTGAGAGAGGGTGGGGTATAAATGTAGCAAATAAATAAATAGTTGTTGTTGGGGTTTTGGTTTTTTTTTTTTTTGTTGCACTACAAATAAGACATGTGCAGTGTGCATAGGAATTTGTTCGTATTTTTTTTTCAAACGATAATTCGGCCCCTCAACAGCCTGAGGGACCATGAACCGGCCCTCCACTTAAAAAGTTTGAGGACCCCTGGCCTAGAGCATCGTGGATGGAGGGCGATTAATAAGTAATTAAATGATGATGATGATGATGACATTATGAGGAGTTGGATGAGAAATCCTAATCATGGCCATATGGTGCAACCACCTTCCAAAATGATTCATGTTCTCCTCCTTTCAAAATGTAAAAGGGGATTCAGTGAACTCATCTCCTCATTTCTCCAATGATTGGTGATTTCACAGAAAGACCTAGGGAGGAAGAATGGAACCATCCACTCTCAGTAGACATTTGCCATTGGAAGGAGGTTTATCCCTTCTTTGCTTACAAGGAGAAGGGGGGAACAAGAAATCTGGGTTCTCAATTATAGAGCTAGTTAGAGAAGTTTCATTCAGCATTTCAGCTAAGAACCAATCAGAAATGAGGCCAAAGCCAACAATATCCAGTTTGGGAGGGGGGGGGGGGCTTGTGGAGTTTCATCTGGTTCCCATTTTATATTATTTATATTATATTAGTTTATTTTCATCTTTGTGCTCAGCTCCAAAGAAAAAAATTAAATTAAACTTTTCAAAAATTAAATTGATGGGAGAGGGACATTAGAACTGAGTCCTTGCATCTGATTCCTGCAATAGTGTGCCATAACAGTCATAATTTAATTGGCTATGCCAACTGGGCCTCTGGTAGTGCAGCGGGTTAAACCATTTGAGCTGCTGAACTTGCCCCAGTTTCTGCCAACCTAGCAGTTTGAAAACATGCAAATGTGAGTAAATCAATAGGTACTGCTCCAGCGGGAAGGTAACTGTGCTCCATGTAGTCATGCCGGCCACATGACCTTGGAGGTGTCTACGGACAATGCCGGCTCTTTGGCTTAGAAATGGAGATGAGCAGCAATCCCCAGAATCAGACACGGGTAGACTTAATGTCAGGGGAAAACCTTTACCTTTACTTATGCCAACTGCAAGTGAAGGTGCTTTCTCCCAATGCCACAGTCATCGCATTAACTCAGCTTTCCTTTTCCTAGATTAGAAATCTCATGGTCAAACCAACTAGGTGACAACAGAGTTATCAGGAAGTATAATTTCATCAACTAATCCTATAATAACCAAATATGATTCTCTATTAATCATAACATAATAACTTATTATTTTAGGACTTCCTTGAAAAATAAACAACTTGAAAAGCTGGTTTTTTTTTTATGCTACTGTCTATGCTAGCTCAGAGATTCTTAGAGATGTCATCCAAAAAAGTAATTTCCAAAGCTCTAAAAAGAAGATAAAATAGATGGTCATATAGAAGATGCAGCTGCTTTATGACCCTCTTCTCCAGGAAGTGAGGAAAAAAGTAACACATGCTTTGATTCCTCTCACATACCACCTCCATATTAGCTTGCAAGATTCATGGAGCGAGCTGTAAATCTGATGTTGCTATGACTTATGCTTATATTTTGTAGGTTTTGTAGAATATATATTTTGTAGGGTTTAAAACTGTACAGTTTTAAAGCTATTTTGGGACTCAGTTCCTGAGATAAAATGTGGGGAAATAATAAGAACAATTACGATGACTATTTATATGATTATTACATTATTCTTACTGCGTTGAATGTGATTCTGAATTAATGCTATTACAGGTTCTTATAACTATGCACTGGGTGTTTTCAGGTTGTTTTATGAGTTTAAATTTGTTATAGATTTTCCATGGTGAATTGTTAGTTTTTACATGGGGTGGAAGCTAATTTTACATATGTTGATTCCCCAAATGAAATTACAAATATTTTCAACAAATATTGCATGTTTTCACTAAAGAAATGCAATTTTTTATAAGAAAAAAACCCTATGCATGTGTTCTTGTTTACCCAACAAATAAATGTAAATGAATCTGTGGGAAGCACTCACCACCTAAAATAGATACAGAATTTTGAAGCACATTATTCCAAGCTCCTGGTGATTCTAATTTCTCTGCCTTAAGAACCAAGGGAGCCATATGGAAATGGAAAAAGTGTTTTTCCAGAAAATCTGCCCACTTTCAACACAGTAATAATAAAAAAGATCTCTCAGCAGTAGTAAATACATTTTATATGATATGTGTGCCTATATGTAGATCAAAAGGTTCTGTTTGTTGTGCCTCAGCCAGCTATAAACCAAACGATTCAGGTCCAAGATAAGCCATCGAGCTGAACACCTGCCAACACCAGACAGCTGTCACTGCATTAAAAAATCATTTTCTCCAACAATGGAGATTTAAGCCAATCATTTTATGAATATTTTTCTTCATCCAGCCAGATTTTTTGCAATGCCTAATGTCAGTTGGCCGCATATAGAGATGAAAAACAGCTCTGCCTGGCATAGTTGGTCAGGATGTTTTATATCAGGTGAACAGATGGTGGGAAGCTATGTAGTAAAGACTGCAGTGTACATGGAGCTTTCCTAACCAATTTCAAACTCTTATACACATTGTAAATGGTCAGGTGCGGTAGAGGTAACAGAGCAGTACTTTAAATGTATTTCAACTACAACTGCCTTTTACAAAAGGTCACCCAAATCCTTTCAATGAGCATTCAAGCTCTGCAATTGTATGCCATTCATTTCAAGATATTGGTCCTAAAAAGTGTATCTCTTGTTTTATTGTATCAAGTTGCTCCTGACACATTTTTTTTTGTATATTGTTATGGATCAATCACTGTTAGGAAATTTTAGGTCTCATGGGTCTTCCAGCATTAGAATTGCTGATCTAACTGACCTTACATCCTTCTATGCCATTTCTTTGTCTAGTAAGGTATATGAATTACTTAACTTCAGGTAATCTTGTGAGGCTGGGGCTCTTTACATGGAAAATGGTATTGAGGCATTTATTTTAAAACACAGAAGAACAATACTCTTGTGTTTGAGTTATCCTGACATTCAGGCAATGTTGAGCTATCCAAATAGCAGATTTGGAACTTTGTCAGATGGATTTTTTAAAAAGCAATTTTACGCTGGTCTCCATTTCATTTAGCCAATTTTACAGCCACCGACACATTCCTTTACATGACACATGGCTGGCCACCCACCTTTTGGCATGTTTGTGTCTGCCACCGCAAACTTCTAAATCACAGGCAGCACTCATGATATAGGCAAGTCTCCCATGGTTTTCTCTCCTTTTAGTGCTATTTTTGTGCTTCCCCCCATCTGATAGGGGGGGTGACATGGTGCCATCTCGCCCCGTAGCAATTTTTCCACCCTTCCCTTTCCATCACACGGGAAGGAGGAGGATGGGCTCATGGCTCACGAGGTGATTCAAATCACCCGTGACCTTCATATAGCCCCCAAAACATTACTTACAGGGGGGGGGGGTGATAGTGTGATGAGGTCCCAGGAGTATGATAAAAGGACATAAAAGAGCCAGTTTGGTATAGGGGTTTGAGTGTTGGACTAGGAATCTGGAGAAAAGAGTTTGAAATCTTGTTTGGCTATGGAAACCCACTGGGTAACCCTGGGATGTCCCACACTTTCAATCTCAGGGAAAGATCAATGCAAGGGCTTGAATCCTCCATTTGGCTATGGTTTGGACTAGTCAGGTTTTGTCAGCCTCAGAGGAACACAAAGCTAAACCCTCTCTGAACAAATCTTGCCCCATGATAGGGTCTCCATAAGTTGGAAATGACTTGAAGGCACACAACAACAATTGCTATGGAGCACCAATTTCTTACTGTTGAAAATAAGCACAGTGGGTTAAATCCTTGTGCTGGCAGGGCTGATGACTTGAAGGTTGGGTTGCTAACCTGAAGGTTTCCGGTTCGAATCCAACCCAGGAAGAGCACAGATGAGCTTCCTCTATCAGCTCCAGCTCCATGCGGGAATTCTCAATTCTCTCCTGACACGAAAAAAGTAATAGCAAAATAACAGCTGGATTTGGGGGCCAATCACCTTAACTTCGGTGAGTGAACAGCATCACCTGACCCTCTACCTCAGGCAGCAAAATGTCTTGCTCCCATCATATTTCCTGAATATTTTGTCAGGTGCAAGCAGTCCCCAAGTTATGAACAAGATAGGTTCTGTAAGTTTATTCTTATATTGAATTTGTATGTAAGTGGGAACAGGTACATTTTAAAAATGTAACACCCACTATATATCACTTAAAATGTACCTGTTCCCATAAATAGCATAAGGAAGGGTTAACACACCCATGGTGTTTGTATTGCTCTCTGTGCTCCTGTTCAGAGGATTTCACCTCACTTTCTGTTTCTGTAATAATTGGATTTTGGGGGGAAAATGACTTGTTGCAGAAACAAGGATTAGTGATAAAGTTCCACTTGAAACCTCTTTTCCCCACTGTAATTTGTCCAGGAGTGAATTTCCCTTCCGAGGGGTAGATTTCTCTCACTTCCTGTTGTCTCACCCCCATTCTTAACTATGGGTCATTAGTGTCAGGCTCACTTCAAAGGACCAGTCTGAACGCAGATCAAAGATAGCTGCTCTCAAATCCAATCTTTATTGAAGAATACATGACTTTGGAAAAGTCGAGAATGACCTAATGTTTACATACAATCATTTTTATCACCTCTGATGCCACGTAACACCACATGCAAATATCATCATCAAACCCCACCCCTTGTATCACATTTCTACTATTCCCACACACTATACCAATTATAATTGTTTATACTTTCAACCCCGAGTTCCCAGGCTCATTCTATCTTCTTCTGCCAGGTGCTTCCAGGATTATTTATGTTATGACTCCAAGTCCAGGGCTTGGAAATTCAGCCCTGGGACTTGGTTCCATGACATGGCGCCCTCTTTTTCTTCGTCCTCCTCTTCGGTTCTTCTTTCATCACAATCCTGAAATAAATCAAACAATAACTCTATGTGTCCATTTTGTCCAAAGTACCCATATACTTTTTCAGTAAGCTGCGATGGAATACTGGGTGTATTTTCCCTAAACTTTTTGGCAATGCCAACTGGAAAGTCACTTCGTTGATAACACCCTGTATTCTGAATGGTCCAATATATTTGGGGCCCAATTTTCTCGAAGGTAGCCCCAATTTGATGTTTTGGGTACTTAACCACACTAAATCTCCTTTCTCCAATTTATCGCCTTCCACCCTTTTTCTGTCTGCGAATGTTTTATACTTTTTGTGTGCTTCCTTTAAGGATGCAGTCACTTGACTCCAGCATTCTAGCATTTGAGTTTTCCATTTCCCTGCCCCTGTTTCTTCATTCTCTGTCCATTTTGGCAACTGGGGCAGAGGCTGTATTTCATACCCGTAAACTACTTCAAAGGGAGTTTTATTTGTTGCTGAATGTATAGTCGAATTAAAAGCTAGTTCTGCGAAAGCCAGCCACTTAGACCAGTCATTTTGTCTCATGTTAGAGTACATTCGAAGGAACTGCCCAAGTGTCTGTTGAGTACGTTCTACTGCCCCGTTTGTCATGGGGTGAAAAGCAGAACTTAGACTCCTTTCTGCTCCTAGCATTTCCAAGAATTTTTCCCAAAATTTTGCTGTGAATTGAACCCCTCTGTCACTGACCACTCGACTGGGACATCCATGAAGTTTGTAAATATGGTTTATGTATAATTCAGCTAGTTTCTCTGCCGATGGTAATTTCGTCAGTGCTATAAAGTGGGCCTGTTTAGAAAACAGGTCTAATACTGTCCAAATATAACGATGTCCTTTGCTAACCGGCAGTTCCCCCACAAAGTCCATAGCTACACATTCCCAAGGCCTGGTAGGTTCCGCTACTGTTTGTAATAATCCCATTGGCTTCCCTCCTCTCGATTTATTTCTGGCACAATCATCACATTGAACAACATGATTCTTTATGTCCTTCCTCATTCCTGGCCACCAACAATGTTTTGCTATTGCCTTTGTTGTTTTTGTAATTCCTGTATGACCAGCGCTCTGGTTATTGTGAAAACGATGCAAAATCTTAATCCTTAATATTGCTGGGATATACAGTTTCTTGTTCACAAACCAAAATCCCCCCTTCTGCTCCCCCTTTTCTGCGTTGGATGCGATCCACTGATCTCCTTCGTATGACTGTTTCAGTTCTTTTCCCCAACTATTTTCCCCGTCGAATTCAATAATAGCAGTGTTCTCTCTTTGGGTTTGCGCTCTTGTCCTGACAGCTAAGCCCCATTGTTTATCAGAGAATATTGTTCCCTCTTTTGCTGTGGTTATGCCTTCGTGTTGAGGCATGCGTGAAAGAGCATCTGCCAAGACATTCTGTTTCCCTTGGAAAAACTTTAATTGGAAATCGAACCTGCTGAAGTATTGTGCCCATCTAATTTGTTTGGGGGACAATTTTCGAGGAGATTTTAAATACTGGAGGTTCTTATGGTCAGACCAAATTTCAAATGGGATTCCGCTCCCTTCGAGGAAGTGTCGCCAGCATTCTAAGGCTTTTAATATGGCTAATGCCTCTTTTTCCCATATGGGCCAACATTTTTCAGTTTCACTGAACTTCCGGGACAAATATCCACAAGGTTTTAAGTTCCCATTTTGATCCTTTTGCAATAGTACTGCTCCGTATGCACAGTCTGAAGCATCGCAATGGATTATGAAAGGGCTCCGGATATCGGGGTGTTTTAGGACGGGTTCTTCTGTGAAGCATCCTTTTAGGGTTTCAAATGCCTTTTGGCATTCTGGCGTCCAACTCAGTTTGGCGCCAGGAGCTTTCACTTTTGCTGTCTCCCCTTTCCCTTTTGTTTTTAAAAGTTCAGTAAGGGGTGCGGTTATTTGTGCAAAGCCTTTTATGAACGATCTATAAAAATTTGCAAACCCCAGAAATGATTGCAATTGCCTCCTTGTTTGGGGTACTCCCCATTCTTTTACGTCTGATACTTTAGACGGGTCCATAGCTAACCCTTCTGGAGATATCCGATACCCCAGAAAGTCAATTTGAGTTTTATTAAATTCACATTTGGACAGTTTTGCATACAGCTTTGCTTCCCTTAGTCTCTGCAAAACTTCCCGGACCAATTCCACGTGCTTTTCTTTATCTTCGCTCACGATCAAGATATCATCAAGGAATATGAATACCCCTCGGTACAACAATGGGTGCAGTATTTCATTTATAAGCTGCATAAAGCAACTGCCGCCATTTTTTAACCCAAATGGCAAAATTTTATATTCAAAATGGCCGAATGCGCAGGAAAATGCAGTTTTCCAAGTATCCTCAGGTTTGATTCTTAATTTATGATATGCTTCAATTAAATCAAGTTTAGTAAATATGCTCCCTTTCTTCAATACGGTAATTAAATCCTTTACTAAGGGCATAGGGTATTTATTGTCCTTAGTAATTGCATTTAAATTTCGATAGTCAATGCACAATCTTAGGGAGTTGTCTTTCTTTCTCCTAAATAACACTGGGGCTCCGAGAGGAGAATTGGATGGCTTAATGAAGCCTCGCGCCAGGTTCTTATCAATATATTTCCTCAATTCCTCCTTCTCCTGAACAGACATGGGATACACTTTTGGTTTTGGTAAGTTTGCTCCTGGGGTTATTTCAATTTCTACTTCTATATTCCTCTTGGGAGGTAATTTACTTGCCTCTTTCTGATTGAAAACATCCACAAAGTCTCTGTATTCAGGTGGCAATAGCTGTGGGTCTATTTCACCTGCTTCATCTCCCTCGTCCTCCTCTCCTGCTATTTTGCTTATCTCCCATTGCGTCTGTTGTTCTTTAAATGCTAGGCTCTTTCCTCTCCAATCTACTTCAGGATTTGCCTGTTCGAGCCATGGGATCCCTAGTATTACGTGGTATGTGGCAATAGGGGCTATCACAAAGGATATTCTTCCTTCCCATTTGCCTATTTTACATGGGACCCCCCGTATTTCCTTTGTAGATACTTCCCCAGCAGCAACTGATCCATCTAGCTGCGAAAATGCAATTGGGGAGTCAAGCAACGTCTGCTGGCATTTCAGCGCTCCTGCTAGTTCCAGAGTTATAATGTTCCTAGAACAACCGCAATCCACGAATGCCCTGCAGGTGGCCCGATTCTCTAGCCCCGATAGGCAGATTGGCACTACTAGCATGCGTTTGTCTCGACTCACCAGCCTTTCCGGAGATTCTGGGGCTCGCACCTCCTCCTCCGCTCGCCTCCCGGTTGCTGGCTTGGGCTTTGAGGGTTTTGGCGGCTCCCCCTTCCGGGCCCAACATTCTGCTGCTCGATGGCCCGTCTTCCCACATACAAAGCATCCCGGCTTGGGTTTGTTGTCATCTCCTTTGAAGGGGATCCCCGGCCTCCCTCCGGGCCTTTCCTGCTTCCTCGTTTCTCCTCGACCTCTCGCCACCGGTCTTTGCTGGCCGCCGCCGCCCCTGAAACGCTTTACTTGGGCCAGGGTGGATTCGACGCGCCCCGCTAGTTGTATCCAGCCCTGGAGTGTTTCTGGGTCGTCTCTGTGCGCTGCCCAACTAAAAACCTCGGGGCGTAGTCCCTCTTTAAATATCTCAACTTTGGTCACTTCAGACCACTCTGGTACCCTTTCCGCGAGATGGAGGAATTCCTCTGCGTACTCGGGCACCGTTTTGTCCCTCTGCTTTATTCCTTTAAGCTGGTCTCGAGCCCTCAATTGCTCTAGCCGGTCTCTGAACCGGTTTTCCAGTGCGGCGAGGAAGCGGGGCACTGACCTCAGGCATGGGTCGCGTCTGGCATGTAGTTGCACATACCAGCTGGCCGCTCCTCTCTTTAGTGTGTTGCCGATGGCCCGAACCATGCTTGCTTCGGAGGGGAATGTGTGTGCATTGTCTTCCATATATCCTCTGATGCTAATGAGGAAAAAGTTCAGTTCAGATGATTCCCCTCCGTATTCCAGTTTGAGATCTTCCCTCCTTTGCATCCATTCTGCGGCCCGTTGATGCTGTCTGGGAGGCATGGGGAAGGGTTGCATCGGGTTTCCTTGGACGGCCCCTTTGAACACGCCGCGCCCCACTCCGGCGGTCGTTCTGCGCGGCTCCCGAAATTCTGCCGCTGCTGTCGGCCCTTCCACCCATCCGAATGCGGGCCTTGCTGTAGCCCCCGCACCTCGCCTTCCCTCGTCGTACGGCACATCCTCCTCCTCTTCCTGGATCTCCGGCTCCTCTCCGCCTTCGTCCGCTAATCCACTGGACCCGATCCCTGGCCCCAGTGGTCTTTCCACCCCGACGCCCATTCGGGGGGGTTGGAAGTTCTGTTGGAGTTGGCGGCCTCAGGGTTCCCAGAGCTTGCTGGCGCTCCACTTCGCGCGCCATTCTGTCTCGGAACTCCAGTTCCTGCCAGTATTCCTCATCCCCCTCGCCCCTCGCCACCACGGGGCTCTGCGTTGAGGCGCGCTGGCCCCTCTGGCTCCAATCTCCTTCTTTACTTGGCTCTCTCTCGGCGCCATATCGGGTGGGCTCCTTTTGGAGATTCTCTTCCAATAGTGGCACCAACCTCCCCACGGTTTCCGACAGCCTGGATAAGTTAGTTTCCAGGATGGATAACCGCAGGGCCACGGTCTCCGGCATGCTTCCTCCAGATCCCCAACTGGTTTCTGCAGCCGCAGAGACGCCTCTTCCTCCTCTGGGGATCCTCTGGGTCACGCCGTTCGGCCTGGGGTACCCCGTAGAGGAAGCTATGGCTTGCAGCGTCTCTTCCCCCAACGGCCGGGCCCCTGGCAAAGGCCTCCCTGCTCCATTTGGGCTTTGATCTCCTTCTTCATTCATTATCACTTCACTGCGAATCCGCAGGAGGGTGAGAACGGCATTCTCGACTTAAATGTCAGGCTCACTTCAAAGGACCAGTCTGAACGCAGATCAAAGATAGCTGCTCTCAAATCCAATCTTTATTGAAGAATACATGACTTTGGAAAAGTCGAGAATGACCTAATGTTTACATACAATCATTTTTATCACCTCTGATGCCACGTAACACCACACGCAAATATCATCATCAAACCCCACCCCTTGTATCACATTTCTACTATTCCCACACACTATACCAATTATAATTGTTTATACTTTCAACCCCGAGTTCCCAGGCTCATTCTATCTTCTTCTGCCAGGTGCTTCCAGGATTATTTATGTTATGACTCCAAGTCCAGGGCTTGGAAATTCAGCCCTGGGACTTGGTTCCATGACACATTAGTAAGTCAGATGTTTGTAACTTGGGTACTGCCTGTATAGCCTTCGATATCTGTCCTCAGATCTTCATGGAGAACACTCCTGCACCTGGCAACTGAGATAATACATGTCAGGATTGCTTAAAGACACTGAATTGTTTAGCCAGGTTCCATGGAACAATGACTGTGCCTTTCAAAAATACCACCTTTGAATCTTAATTAGAATGGACATGCAAAATAATGGTCACCAATGCTCCAAATGCTGTGAGGAAAGGTGCTTCCAGATGACATGTTTATTGTGCAAAGGCCTGCATACATTGGGGTATGTTTGAGTGAGTGACATGCAATGACAATCAATGCAATTTGCAATCCCCTTGAGTTTTCTCACTGTTCCTTCTGTATTCTCTTTTAAAACACACATTCCAAAAAGTGTGCATGCACACACAAGAGACAGAATAGCTGCACAATGCATTTTGGATAACAGCTCTAAAAGCACTCCATCTGAAAGCACCCAAAAGAGAAAGAAAGAAAACTTTCAGCATAGCTTCTCAAATTGTCTTTCCATTTCAGGCCTTAGTTATCATTGCCCACTGGATGCTTTATTGTCATCTGTTATTAGTGTGATAGATGTCTTTGTTTTCTTCTTTTATCCATTGGCTTTAGTTGTATTTTTACAAGGCCACTGGTTTGTGTCCTATGTTGTGTTTTCTCTGATTTTTAAAAATTGTGCATTGTTTTAAATATTCTTTTCAAAAGGATTTTTAACCCCCAGATTTCTGCTGTAGGAATGGAGCAGAAATGGGATTGTGACTGCACTATATGCAACTTGACAGCACTTTATATATACAGTATATGTCGCCTATGTTACCTTTTAAATTCCCTCAGGAGGGAATGTGGTTTTGTTATACTAGATTTGTTTGATAATAATAATAATAATAACAACAACAACAACAACAACAACAACAGCAGCAACAACAACAAACACTACTTTAACTGTCATGGTCCAACGTTGCGGAATCATGGGAGTTGCAGTTTTACCAAGTCTTTAGCCATCTCTGCAAAAGGATATCAGTACTTTATCAAACTACAAATCCCATGATTCCATATTAATGAGCAATTGTGTCAACTGCATTAATTCTACAGTGTAGATCAGTGGTTCTCGACCTGTGGGTCCCCAGATGTTTTCACCTACAACTCCCAGAAATCCCAGACAGTTTACCAGCTGTTCGGAATTCTGGGAGTTGAAGGCCAAAACATTTGGGGACCCACAGGATGAAAACCACTGGTGTAGACACTCCTTTAGCCAGCTAGCCTGTAAAATTTGAAGAGGGAGTAAAGGGGCATGGGAATTTTGTTTGTTCTTACTGTGTTCCAAGAGCTACATAATAATTCCCACCTTCCTATACTATTATATGCAGAAAACTAAAGTGTTAGAGGTAAGAAAATGTTCTATTTGACCATGACATAATTTCTGCAAGAGTAATCTTCAACACAATGTTACACTGTGAGGTACCCTTTTCCAGGATATCATGTTCCATTTCTCCCCAGCTCCCCTATTTATCCAAGTCACTCCGAACACAGTGTTCTGTAATCATTGGGCTTAAGCAGTCCCCACTGGCCCTTTTCCCCTTGACGTTCTTGCTATTTAAGCAGATAACTCTGGAATTAGGTCTCAAATAGACTTTAATACCTTTTTGTTGGGTCTGTTTTGGTTATGTAAGGATTGGTAATCACAGAATGAAATTGCTATACAGTATTAGCATGTAGGACATGCATTACAACAACAAGCATGTTTTGTGATTAAGTTGTGTTATAATTTTTGATCATTTGATTGTCCACCAGGAGTCTGAAGTAACACAATGTAAGAGCAGATAAACTTGTGTATACATCAGCTCCGATGGGTTGCACCACTTAAATGTCTTCCCACTCTATATTGATATTGTGTTTAAAGACAAAGTGCCTGCCACACTTACTGGTGAAATGCTGATGAACATCTGTTAACAGCATTCGTAAATAAAACATAAGTCTGTTCAACAGTCCAGATCAATATCTTTCTGTCTGTTTCTGGACTTCATTCTATTTACAGAAGTCTTCCTCAACCTGCACCCTCTAGATGTCCTGGACTACAACTTCCAGCATCCACTGTCATATATAGAGATTTCCAGATTGAGAAAGGTTGTATTTCCTACATGCTTCTTTCTCTCTGTCTTCAGACTGATCCATATTTTTTATATTGATACCTTGTTTAGTTGGTTTATGGCAGAAAACAAACTGATACCAATTAAAGCTTCCTGCTTCTGTTTTCTCTTATTGTTTAGAATGAGAGACAAATATAATCTGGTAATGAATGGAATTTGTGCTTTTATACAAATTCACATTTTAGTTGGATGTGTTATGAAGTATTAATTTGGTGTTCGAAAAAATCTTCATTATCTGTAGATGTGCATGTTCTTTTAAATTACTTACTTGTAATGTGGAATTGAGCTGAAGGTCAACACTGTTAGGTCTTCTTTGTTTTAAAGGTTGCAAAAAGACTGATACCACAAGGTTGGAAAGATAAACAGTTACCATCCATTCATTGTTCATTGATAAAGATCTTGGCGCTTGAGCTATGCATAAAGGTATTTTTGTACTAGACATCAACTCAAGAAAATGTATTTTTGGAAATGTGCTGAGCTTATACTAATGCCTATGGATGATGTATTTTGCTTTCCAATTTTTCTTTCCATCCCCTTCCAATTTTTTTGTAACCATACTTTAAAACTTAAAAAAAGAATTCACAGGAGAAGATATTTCAATGATTGCTGGTCATGATATTAATGTTTGGTTTCCAGGATCAGATGCTGCATGTCTCTGAATATTAGTTTCTAGAGGAGAGTGGTGGGAGGGCACTACCATCTGTATGTCTCACTGCTTCGTAGAGCCACCCAGTTAGCCAATGTGAAAAATGGTGCTGGACTGAAACATTGCAACAATTAAACAAATCTAAAGATGTGAAGTACAGTATATAAATTGATAATGGTCTCAACAGAGCCTCCATGTGCAGATACCACCATTTTCTCTGATTTGTACATTTGTTGTCATCATCAAGTTACTTCAGCTTATGATGATTTAATGGCTGGGAGACCCGTTACTTCCTTGAGTGAGCATATCCAAGCCAAGCAGGGATTTGACCCTGGTTTCCCAGTGTCCTGGGAAGCAACTACACTGTAAAATTGATGCAGTTTAACACCACGTTAGTTGTCATGGCTCAATGCTGTGGAATCATGGGAGCTTTGGTTTGATGAGAAACCAGGATTCATTGGCAAAGAAGGCTAAAGACCTTGCAAAACTACAACTCACATGATTCCACAGTATTGAGCTATGGCAGTTCAAGTAGTATCAAACTGCATTCATTCTACACTGTAGATCCAGCCCTAGTCCAACCTCAAACCACCAGGCCATTCTGACTCTCTTGTGCTCCTACAGAATCCTGTTCAGGATTGACTTTCTAGGAAAACAGTGCTGTAAGATTTATTCCAGAAAACAAAATCTGCCTCCCTTTCAGACCTGGTTCCAGCACTAACAGCTTAAAATAGGACCAATAAAACAGGACACCTAAATTTAGAAGCAAGAAGTCAAACACCATTAAAACGCTTTTAAAAGGTTCCTGTGGTCTACCAACAGCAGCAAAGCAGGCACACAACAGTAAGCATTTCCTACTCATTTCAGTGGCTTCTAGCAACCGGCTGCTGAAATTTAGTGGTATAATTTCCCCTAAAGTGTCAATAGCAAGTCATCCCGAAAGCCAGAGAAATGTAGTGGTTTGAGTGTTGGACTCTGGACACCAATGTTTAAATCCCCACCCAGCCGTGGAAATTCACTTGGTGACATTGGGGGAAAGGCACATTTTCTCAGGCATCTGAGGGAGGCAAATGCAGAATCCCTTTGAACAAATCTTGTGCCCCCACCACAGTCTTTGCCAAGGAGGAGAGTGGTTTCCCAACAAAAACTGCTTTTATAACAATAAATTTTAAATAATTTTGTGCATGAAACAAAGGTTATTGTATGTATATTGAACCAGCAGAAAACAAACCTGTCATTATCTCAGCTAGCCATGTGAATAATTTTGTATTGCGGAGTATTTTGAAATTCCAGATAAGAGATCCTCAACTTATATTGCCCTTTTGTGGATTTTGAACTGGAAGGGTAATTTAAACTAACTCTAAGCCCATCATACTATAGTTATTCTGAGACTGAAGCATCATAAACAGTTAATATTCTTTAATGATCCGTATTTAGCCAGCAGATATCTTTAGGAGTCTGGTGTGGGAGACAGCTGTCTCTCTGCTGAAATACAGTATATGGAATGACATTTCCATCAGAAAATGACATTAGTGACAGCGCCCAGCTAAGCAACAAAATGTTGCTTCTGAGTTCAAACAGTGGAATTAGTGTAGCTGCTAGAGAGGAATGTATTTGTTCACTGGGAACAGGGCATTTTTGAGAGTTCCACCATCAATCTGTAGCAAAGGATATCAAAGAATGGGTCGTCTTGATGCTGTTGTTTCAATTATTTTATCCTTTGAGCTTTTAAACAAGGTTACAATACTAACCTTGTTCCCCACAGAGGAGCTACCAGACACCTACTTTGTTTTCCACTTGGTACAAGTGGAGATTGTTCTCCCCCCCCCCCCCCCCCGAATCCCTAGATATAACTTGTCTTGTTTATTTTATTTGGCTATTAAGATACTGTTGCTTTATAGCACCTGTTTTTATTACCGTGATTTGGATTTGCATTATTCATTGTGCCGTCCGCCAGACAATAAAAAAAAAACTATAAAGCTGAAACGTGCCGTCCTTTATCCGGGCGAACTGCAAATCCCTATAAGCTGTCCTAAAATATTGAACAACTGAGTCTGGAGAACTTCAAAAAAGGATGTTTATTCATACAAGGTTGTAAACCTGGCACAGATCTTAAAGTTGCAGAAAATGAAACAAATTTCCATAGGTTTTAGTTGTAGAATTATCCCTGGTTCCAGAAGGCAAAGGTGATTATAAAACCACTATACCCTAATCACGCTGTCTATATTAGAAGGAGAAACTCTTTCCTTCCCTATCTTTACAGCAAAGATTAGTTCTAGAAGCGATGGAATAACCCTGCTCCTCTAACTAGATTTCCTATTCCAGATCAGTATAATTCAATACTTATCTAATTTGGATAGGCTTAGATTGGCCTGGTTTTGAGGATGATTTGTCCCAGTTAGCCTTGCACAGCTCCAGCACGTTGGAAGACTATAGCCAGAATGAAACTCTAAAATGGAGACTAGACCCTGGTAAAAAGGGCGGTCCTAAGATGTTGTACTCTTTGACCAATCATTGCAAAGAAAACTGCAGCCAGCTCTTGCAGACTTCAAGCCACCTTTCCTGGGCTTTTGCAGCCAGAGGCTGAAACAAAATGCAAAGGAGGGAAAACAAACAAACGACCAATAAGTAAGGCAAACCATCGTCCTGGGGGACGGAACACTCCCCGCTTAAATTCCCAGGATGTGGGAATTTACCACTCAAAAACATACAAACACCTTTGCACATATGACAATACAAACACTAGAACTTTAAACATCTCCAATAAGCAACACGAGGTCACTAATTGGTCTGTCCAAAATGGACACTTTGTCTCTGTTGCAATCTTTAATTGAACTTTCCTGACCTTACCGTCCGGGCAAGGAAAGGTCTTTAATACAATGCCCATGGGCCATGCATGGCGGGGCAAGTCTTTGTCCTTTAACAACACAACGTTGTTAACCTCAATGTTGTCCTGTGGGCTTTGCCAGATTCTTCTAGCTTGAAGCTGGCTTAAGTACTCAGCTTTCCACCTTTTCCAAAAGTGGTTGGCCAAGGACTGCACCTGTTTCCACAGGGCACGGTGAGTTCCGTCCGGAACTGGCAACATGATGTCCTTCCATCCTGGCACCTTTTGTGTCAAAATAAGTGCAGGAGTCAGTGGTTGTAAGTTCTCAGGGTCACTGGTAAGGGGAACCAGCGGCCGGTTGTTGATAATTGCGGTAACTTCCGCCATAAGTGTCACCAAAACATCATGCGTCAATGACCTATGACTCAAAAGCATGGCATTAAGGATTTTGCGACTAATACCAATCATCCTCTCCCAAACACCACCCATGTGGGAGGCGTGAGGAACATTGAAAGTCCACATAATTTGTTCAGTATTCGTAAAGTTCTGAACCTTTGGGTCTCTCCCAAACCTAGACACACAATTGAGTTCTTTGGTCGCACCTACAAAATTGGTGCCACAGTCCGACCGAATTGACTTAATTGGCCCTCTGAGGGCTATGAACCTTTTTAATGCGTTTAAAAATGATGAAGTGTCCATCCCTTCTATGACTTCTATATGGACAGCTCGTATTACTAAACAAGTAAACAAAACTGCCCACCTCTTGTTATTTACAACACCACCCCTGGTTTTCCTAGTGACAACCTCCCAAGGACCAAACACATCGATTCCCACATGGGAAAAGGGTGGGTCTGTCAAAGTCCTATCCTGAGGTAGTTCTGCCATCAACTGACTTTGACAGTTTCGCCTAAGGCGCCTGCATTTAACACATTTGAAAATACAACTGTTGACCAACCTTTTGGCATTAACTACCCACAGACCTTCATTTCTAAGGGCTGCCTCAGTTAGAGTTCTACCCTGATGATGGATCCTTTCATGGTGATGCCGAACGAGCAGCAATGCAGTGTGACTATTAGGGGGTATGATGATGGGGTTTTTTATGCACGCCTTGAGTTTAGCTTTGGCTAACCTTCCTCCAACTCTCAAAATACCCTCCTTGTCTAGAAATGGGTTTAACTCATTTAGAAGACTTTGATTAGGGATGTTGAGCCCTTGCTCTAGCCTAGCTATTTCCTGCTTGAAAGCAGATCTCTGTACTGACTTGAATATGACGCTCTTAGCCTTTATCATATCCTGGACCTGTAAAGGCTCACTATCTTTGCAAGCTAAACGATGTATAAGCCTAGCAACTGCTCTAAGAAGACTGTGCCACTCCGAAAAACATTCAAAACGGTGTGGTTCCAGGCAAGATCTTTGGCCCATCTTGATTTCTGTGGTCATCTTGCAAACTTTCACCTCTGGAACGGACTCGGGCAATTCTGTATTATCGGTGGGAGAAAAGGCTGATGGAAAATTGACTTCGGTCAAGCATCTGGGGCCTGTCAGCCAACTTGAACTTAACACTCGTTGAGTTGAAGCTCCTCTGGAAGCGATGTCAGCTGGGTTGTTGCTGGTGGCGACGTGGTGCCACTGGCTAGGCGTAGAACTGGATAGAATGTTGTTGATTCTATTAGCCACATACACCTTGAATCTTTTGGTTGTGTTGTTGATGTAACCAAGCACAACTGTACTGTCCGTGTGGAAATGGACATCTTGAAACAAGTCTCCTATCTCTTGCTGGATGATGCGCCAGAGCTGGACAGCAAGAACTGCTGCACACAATTCCAGCCGGGGTATTGAAGTTCCCATAGGAGCTATTTTAGCCTTTGCCATGATGAATCCTGCGTGACAAAAATCTCTGTCCTTTTGTCGCATGTATGCCACAGCTGCTATAGCTCGCTCCGATGCATCACAGAAGATGTGAAGTTCTGTGGTGGGTTCTATCATCGCCTTGCAGGGAACAAATTGTCTGGGAACTGTGATGGTTTCCAGTCCTTCAGCTTGAGAAGTCCAATTTGCCCAAGCTGCTTTCACCGATGGGGTCAGCTCTTGATCCCATCCTGTCTTCTTCAGTGACCAGAGTCTTTTTTCTGTCACATGCCTGTTGTTTGGCAAAGTGGGTTTTTCTACTTTAAAAGGCAGAGGGGCTATCCAATTTCCCTCTGGACTCCGGGAAACTTGAGAGTTCATGATCTCTAAAAACCTCTGTTCATCTTTGGAAAGCGCTGTAGTTTCATCCCTTTCGGAGACTTCAAAGATGGAAGAATACTCTGGTGTTATCCCCTGACAATAGACCGAGATATGACTCAAACAGCTATGCATTAGTGTGGGGCGACTGCCTTGAAGCACGTGCGCTTGACGAGTGCCCACCGACGATGGAGGGTGCATCCTATTTATGCACACTGGGCCTGTAACTGTCCAGCCTAGTGGTAGCAGCTGAGCAATGGGCGCCCCTGGAGGTCCCTTAACTTGGTCGTTCACATAGAACAAGTTCGGACAGTCCGCACCAAGCAGAAGGGCAATGTCCACATCTGGACGGAAAGCAGGTAAGGCGTTCTTCAGCTTTCGCAAGTGAGGATGGGCTTCCACGACTTCTCTGGTGACAATCTGCCTTTTGTTCCGGGGAATAGAGGAACACTCAATGAGGTCTGGTAACTCGAACAGTCTCTTCTGGTCACAAGAGGAGACAACAAAGCCGGATGCTATGCGACCCTGCAACTTCTTCTTCCCTACACAGGTGGACATGGTGTAGTCGACCGTCTGGGTTTTTATGTCAAACAGTTGGAAAAACTCTGGAGTCGCCAGGGAGGCGTCGCTTTGTGAATCCAAAGCCACGTAAAGTCTCTTTTTAAGCCAAGGTCTTCTGGCTGGATATACATCTGCTAGGCAGATGGGATGGCAGACTCTGAACTGGTGCACGTCAGAGCATAGTTCAGTACAGGCGACCGATGGAGCATCCTCCTGCATCCGTGACGCGGTCTGCATGTTGGTGGCTTCAGTAGATGACCCTTCTTTGGAAGACGTGTCCCCTTTGGCGCGGGAGACAGCGTCAGAGTTGTGCATCGCGGTGCAATGCTTAAGGCTGTTACACCTTGCGCATTTGACGTCCTCTTTGCAGTTGGATGCAAAGTGAGGAGTTGCTCCACAGCACCTAAAACATATGCCCAGCTTCTGTACAATCTGTTGTCTTTCTTTATAAGGCTTCTTGCCAAATTCCCGGCAGTTGGCCAAACTGTGAGGCTTTTGGTGAATGGGGCAGAGCACCTCCTTCACCTCTGACTTGGATTCGTTGGCCCTGTGCTGAGTTTCAACAGCCTTAACACTAACCGGTCTTTTGGCCTCTCTGGATGGTTTTTTCTCCACTTTAGGTGCCTTCTCTGGCTGGGTCCCTTGGTATAAGGTGGGGAGGCCCGTCTGCGGATCATTCCTTTCTCTGGCCGCCCTGGTGATGAACTGGACCAAATGAGAAAATGGAGGGTATGCCTGGGAGTGGGCCTCCTTGTAGTTGAAGACCTCCTGTCCCCAGCGTTCTTGCAAAGTGAAGGGCAGCTTGGTCAAGATCTGCCTCTGGGACAGGTGCTGATCGAGGCACTTCAAACCGGGCAGTTCTGGATTCTCCTTGGCCGACTCTAATTCCGTAAGGAGATCGCTGAGGTCCCACAAGAGTTTGAAGTCTTTGAGTTTCAAAGCTGGGAACCTTTGGAGCTTGTCCATAAGAGATGCTTCAATCTCTGTGCTGGCCCCATACCTCTGCTGCAACCTGGCCCAGGCCTTTTCCAGGGCTTTGTCGGGATCGGCTACGTGGGCTGCGTAGATCTTCTTAACTTGTGAGGATGAGGCTGGGCCCAACCATGCAGCCAGAAGAGTCAGTTCTTCCTCAGGCAATAACTTTAAGTCTCTGATTGCTCTCTGGAAGGTGGCCTTCCAGAGAAGAAATTCCTCAGGCTTGTCCGAAAACTTTTCGACACCCTTGTCTTTAAGATCTCTTCTGGGGCTTCTGATGATGGAGACAAGCTGGGACTCTGGCGTCGAAGGGAACAATTGAGGAGTTTGCTGTTGTGGAGTGGACTCCCACCGTGCACCTTGCGTCAACCTTTGGCCTCTTGGAGGGATGACATCGACCACTGACGAATCGGTGGCTCCCTGTGCAGCTGTCTGTAAGGGCCAACTAGCACTTGGCCTTGAGGCCCTGATTGACTGACCTAGGGATTTAGCAGGAGGCACAGGTAGCTCGGGCAAGGGTGAGCTCCCCGCTATGACGCTCTGCTCTGCAGGAAACTCAAAAGTGACTTTGGGGCCCTGCTCTGGGTAAGGAGAGAAGTCTTCCTGTTCCTCATCCGAAAACTGGCTGTTTAAGCTATTAAGATGCACAAGCACCTTGGAAGAAGGGTCCTGCTTCGGCAACTGACTTACATTTTCTTCTGTGAGTGGCTCAATTAGGGCCTTGGCCAAAGTCTCAGCCCTTACCTTTTTGGCAGTAGCATCCATCCTTATTCTAAGCATTTCTATTTCACCTTGCCTTTGGGCCTGTTCCATTTGCATTTCGCTTTGTCTACGGGCCTGTTCTATTTGCAGTCGTTGCTCTTCTTCTTTAAAGGGAAGGGTGAGATCAGCTGCCTTAGCATCAGCCTCCGCCCCCGCTACCTTGCTCTTTAGCTCTAGACGTGCAGCCTCCTTAATGTGCAAGGCAGCTAGGGAAGAGATGGCACTCCCAGCAGCAGAAGACTTGCTAGAGTGGCTATGTTTAGATGATGCACACTCCCTTAGTTTAGATACCTGGCTAGAGCGGTTGGACTTAAGACTAAGTGCCACAGCAGGTGATTTTAAAAGATTGGTCTCATGGCTGCATAAGGAAGACTGATTTCCTTTTGGCTCAGACCTTAGATTAACAGATGGAGAACTAAATTCCAAGGCATCTAGAATTGCCCTCACCTTATTTTCTTTCTCATTAGTGTCAGCTAAGACACTCACTATTTCTAACTCTGAATCCTTGGCGTTAATGCGCTCGAGGACCTGGACTATCTTAGACACCAAACCCCTCCAAATACCGAAGGTCTCTTCAAGGTCTGTCTGTAATATGGATGGCACCCTTGTAATACCCAAGCTCTCAATTCTGTCCATTAATGTTACAATTCGCTCCCATGCCGAACCTAACCTCACATGGAGGAGCTCCTTTTCATCTATTAGATGGGCTAGCATCTTGGCTGAAGGGTGCTTTATCCTTTGGGGCCTTTCATTCCTACTTTCAGCCTCAGAAGGAGGTATACCATCTGCATCATCTTGAAATTGCATAGACATTATGTATTCTTAATAGCAAGTAAATTTACAACAAAGGCAAATGCAATATACCTGCAAGTAAATTTACAATAAAGGCAAATTCAATATATAATACAATTCACAGCACTTAACCATAGCAATATATATCACTAAGTAACTATACTTTACAAAGATTGTGACCTTTGGCGCCAGACTTTGGTGGGCAAGCTGCAAAATGCCAACTGACAGCAACTTGCCACTTGATACCTCCCTTGCCCGAGTGACGTAAACTGCCAAAATGGCGACTTCGCCAAATTTTCAAGCACCTCGTGCTCTGCGGCTCGAGGCCTGCCGCCGAAGGAGCACCGAGGCTGGCTTTGGAAAGGAGGAGAGAAAAGACGCCTCCTCCCCGCTGTGAAGGGAGGTCACCACCGCAGGTCGATGAGGCAGGTCACCACCGCAGGACGATGAGGCAGGTCACCACCGCAGGACGATGATGCAGGTCACCACCGCAGGACGATGAGGCAGGTCACCACCGCAGGACAATGAGGCAGGTCACCACCGCCAGGCGACCGTCCCGGCCGAGCGCTTCTGGACTCACCACCTCCGTGTAAGCCCAGGACCTACTGCTGGAGCTCCGCGGCTCGATGCCTGCCACTGAAGGAGCTCGGGGTAGATTGCTGGGTTTTGCACAGCCGTGCAATTGCAGAAACAGCCGCAGGGCTACGCGCACACACGCAAGCTGAAGAGCAGGATACTGCAGAGGCTGAAGAAATGGAGCCCCACTCTCTCACTTGCCTTTCGGCCTGGCAGCAAGCTTTCACTGCAACAGACCACAAAATCAAAGTCTCTATGGCCGTGCAGGCTAGCTCAAGCGGAAAACCGCTGATCGTCCTCAAAACTGTGCCGTCCGCCAGACAATAAAAAAAAAAAACTATAAAGCTGAAACGTGCCGTCCTTTATCCGGGCGAACTGCAAATCCCTATAAGCTGTCCTAAAATATTGAACGACTGAGTCTGGAGAACTTCAAAAAAGGATGTTTATTCATACAAGGTTGTAAACCTGGCACAGATCTTAAAGTTGCAGAAAATGAAACAAATTTCCATAGGTTTTAGTTGCAGAATTATCCCTGGTTCCAGAAGGCAAAGGTGATTATAAAACCACTATACCCTAATCACGCTGTCTATATTAGAAGGAGAAACTCTTTCCTTCCCTATCTTTACAGCAAAGATTAGTTCTAGAAGCGATGGAATAACCCTGCTCCTCTAACTAGATTTCCTATTCCAGATCAGTATAATTCAATACTTATCTAATTTGGATAGGCTTAGATTGGCCTGGTTTTGAGGATGATTTGTCCCAGTTAGCCTTGCACAGCTCCAGCACGTTGGAAGACTATAGCCAGAATGAAACTCTAAAATGGAGACTAGACCCTGGTAAAAAGGGCGGTCCTAAGATGTTGTACTCTTTGACCAATCATTGCAAAGAAAACTGCAGCCAGCTCTTGCAGACTTCAAGCCACCTTTCCTGGGCTTTTGCAGCCAGAGGCTGAAACAAAATGCAAAGGAGGGAAAACAAACAAACGACCAATAAGTAAGGCAAACCATCATCCTGGGGGACGGAACATTCATATTTTAATTGTATCAGTGCTTTCTTCATAAATAAGCTATGATGGGAACTTATAATGAAATGCACCATAAAATATCTATAATAACTAAACTATAGAATAGTTCTTTAAGATCCTTTCCTCTTTCTTTAAGTTAAAGCATTGTCTATATTAAATATATTGGGATTCTACTTTGGGTTATTCAGATTACCTTTGCCCCCAGGCAATATGTATCCTTCATTGTTTGTCTGAAGATATTAAACATTAATTTAATTTTGAAGAGTGTGCTGCAGAAGCTAGGCATTAAACTAAGTGAAAAAAGAACAGTAATTCTGCTTAAGGGCTTCAGGTACCAGCAGGGCTAAAGAATTGGTGGATGATGACAATGTTTGTTTTCAGGCCCAAACATGAAGCCAGGATTATGTTGTCATGTTTTCTTGAAATGTTCGTATTTCTAGAACATTATCACATTTGGCTGATGTCTCACCACAATTGCATTAGTCTAGGAAATGGAAACATATTGGTTTTAGGAAATTCATCATCATACTTCTCTGTATTAGCACAATGATACCAGTGACATAGTGAGTTGAAATGCTGAGCTGCTGAACTTGCTGAGCGAAAGGTCGGTGGTTCGAATCTGGGGAGCGGGATGAGCACCCATTGTTAGCCCCAGCTTCTGCCAACCTAGCAGTTCGAAAACATGCCGATGTGAGTAAATCAATAGGTACCGCTTCAGCGGGAAGGTAACAGCACTCCATACAGTCATGCTGGCACATCCTTGGACAATGCTGGCACTTTGGCTTAGAAATGAAGATTAGCAACACCTCCCAGAGTCAGACACAGCTAGACTCAATGTCAAGGGGAAACCTTTACCTTTACCTTACTGCTTTGGCAATCCATAGTACAACAGCCTCTGTAGCCCCTATGCTTTATCCAGTGTGCTTTTTGTTTAATATATATTTTTATTCCCCCCCCCCCCCACACACACACATAATTTTGACATTATGGTAATACATTTTTTATAAAATTGAAAAGAAATTGGTGGGGAAAGAAAATAGCATTGAGAATAGTGAGAGGAAATGAGAAAAGAGGGAATGGAGGAAAACCACACCACATTTCCACCATATTGGAAATGCAGTGGGAAATGACCAATTGTTACAAAAGTCAGTAATGAGAAGGCAGAAATATTAAGTGCCATTGATGGGTTTAATCTGTCAGTGAAAACCTGTGCTATGCAAATCAGTATAGGACGGACACAGTATTGTCTAATAATTACTTACCAAAGATACTACAACATTATCCTGCTGAAATTCCACTTTGCCAGCCTTATGCAAATCTCAGTTCATTGATATGGCATATAGAAAACCTTTTCAAGACCAAAAACATTGGTGTGTTTGAAGCATACAACAAAGAAGGGAAACATTGGTCTCCTTTGTAGTTGCTGTTTTCCATGCCACATATCCTGATCTGCTGAAAGACATCTTCTAACGGCATCCTTCTTTTAAACAAATAGTTGATTGTCCTCGCTTCCACATGACTCTGATGTTTCCAGAAACTGCCTAAATCAATCAAAGTCATTCATCCATGAATCTATAATCAAGGTCTTAAGTTCAGCACACAGTCACCAGCAGGGAGAGGAGGTCATTGCCAAAGAACCAGGCCTCATTAATAGCCAGCTACACCGTTTTGAAGCACTCTCCTCTCATACTGCAGGAAATGTTGCCTCTTTCTGGCTCCAATCCACCAGTAATGAGTTGGTCAAGGTCTAGGAGCACAGGGCAGATTCATGCTGTTGAATAGGCAATATCGTTTCCTTAATGGGCCTTGCTAGGCTGCATCCTAGATGTAAATGAAATAAAAGCTCTGCTATCGGCGCGGATGTCTGGGAAAATGGGAGGAATTGTTTATACGCTTCAATACTTGAAAATACCCTAATGGCAAAGTTTAGATGCATTAGTCTTCATCTGGTACTAGTTTTTGTTTTTTTTGTCGCAAAGAAGCAGTTCGCTCTTAGCTGCCCTATGAAAAAGCAAATAAGATATTTGTTCTAATAAGACAGTTTGATCTCGTAAAAAGGAGGAACATAGTCAAAGTGCCTCCCACTATTGCATCGGAGAGACATTTGAGTAGATTTAGAAGTGGTAAACAGTGCAGAGAGGGAATTGTTTCAGAAACCCTAACATTTCATGGATGAAAACTGGGACACATGTGGTTAAGCGACATCACAATGTTGTCAAGACAGCAAAAATCAATGAAATAATAAACTTTATAATAATAATAAACTTTATTTATAGACAGCCTTATCTTCCTGAAGGGACTCGGGGCAGTTTCCAACAATATGGCAACCATTCAATGACCAAAGAAAGCCATACAAACAGTTTACAACAAGATAAGGCACATTAGACAATATAAACAACCTAACTGTAACTTTATAAACAAAATGCCAACAAATAAAGACTAAAAATGAAAAAAGAAATAAAAGTAAAATAAAAACATCATAAAATACAAAACCCCCAATAAAACCCACTAAAATGAAATATGTATAAAACTGAGTACATCGAAACTCCATCAGGTGAGGTTCAGTAGACCAATGGTCAGGACTACTAAAAAGGACCTAATCAGCTATAAAAGGGCTGGGCAAGGGGTAGGGCAAACAGTGTGTCATAGGGCCAAGGAAGTGGATGAAATGCAGAACAGATTACTATCTGGCGACTAGGGACATACAGGTAATGTGTGGCTGCAGGTGTTTGCTTTTCCCTGAGCCTAATGGGAAGAACAGCTTCTGCCTCCTCCATTTCCCTCTTTTCTGCATTTGAACTCAGTTTGCAATAACTGAATTAAGACCAAATCATAAGGGAGAAAATGACAGGAGCAGAGAAAGTATTATTATTATTATTATTATTATTATTATTATTATTATTATTATTATTATTTACAGTATTTATAAGATATCTTGCCTAGCTTTTCCCTCCTCTGTTCATTTCCTGGTTTAGTTCTCTCTTTGGTGTGGACTTTTCCATTTGCACTTGGTTTTAGGGGTGGAGCTTAAAACCCCCTAGAGGTTTGGACGAGTTAGTTTAGCCCTGCTGCCTCAGAGCTTAACTGAGAGGTTTTCCCCTCCCTTTTTTATTCTGTGTCAGAGTTTCAAAGAAGGCCAGAAATTGTCTGAGTTCCTTGGCCTGGCAATCCAAACAGGCACTCTATAGCACGTACATACCTAAAGCCTAAAGAGTGTACATGCCATAGCTAATATATACCAAATAGTTAGCATAGCCTAGAGCAGTGGTTCCTAAACTTATTTGGCCTACTGCCCCCTTTCCAGAAAAAATATTGCTCAGCACCCCCTGGAAAGGGGGCGTGGCTTAGAGGGGAATCTTTGAAGAAGGCAAAGTGCTGGTTTCGTATCGTGTGCATTCTGTCGCTGCCTGCTCTCGTGTTGGGGTTTGGGTTTGGGTTCTGCAGCTTGGAGTTCTGTTTCCTGAGAATTCTTGACGTTTGGACTGGCTTATCGTGAGTGTGCCTTTCTCCATTCCTGGACTCTTGGACTGATTCGATAACAGCTCTGCTTGACCACCTTGGTGACGATGTTTGGACTGGTTTATCGTGAGTGTGGCGCTCTCCTTTCCTGGACCCTTAGATTACCTCAACTACAGCTCTGTCTTACCACCTTAGTGACGATGTTTGGACTGGCTTATCGTGAGTGTGGCTCTCTCCCTTCCTGGACCCTTGGATTATCTCAACTACGGCTCTGTTTGACCACCTGGGAAATGACACTTTGTTTGGACTCCTTTTACGGTGACGCTGGAACTTCTGTTGGCTTTGGCAACACCTATTTGCAACTGACTTTTTGAGTACAGCGCGGTCTAGTGGAACCCTTTGTTACAGCGCTGTTTGCTTGCTTTTATTTTGAACTGAGTTTAAATCCGGGTTTTCTTTCTGTTTAATCCGGATTTTCTTTCTGTCTAATCTGGGTTATTTTCCGGTTGCTTTTTGAAGCCCAGTTTGGGCAAACACTGGAGTTTTGGCTAGAGACACTGAAGTTAAGTGTCCCTGAGCATATTTTTGTTGCTTTATAATAAACCTTTTGTTGGATTAAAAGCGTGTGTGGCTCTTTAAGGCCTCTGTGTCTCTACACTTTATTTTAAGAACTGAAGTATATCAGAGGGTATACCGATAGCCACCAGGTAGCCAGACATAAAGTTTTCCTTTTCCCCTGGTGTGCCATCACAATTTATATTCTGTCATTTTCACCCCGAAGGAGACTCAGTGCGGATCACAATGAACATATACATGGCAAACATTCAATGCCATTAGAAATACGACATATATAGACAAACACATATAGACAGACACAGAGACCATTTAACGTTCCAGGTTCTGGCTTGATGAGGGTGTCAAGACCCAGGCTGCAGAGCACCAATAACCATGCGCAGAGACCAGAATCTATCTAATATCTTTATTAAAGGAATATATAAAGTCAATAAAAACAAGTGAAGAATATAGTTCAGAAGTAGACCTTTCAGGAAAGGTCAAATATAGTCCAGGAAAACAATGTCCAATATGTGATATTAGAGTCCAAAGTTATAATCCAATAACCGAAACACACACTTTGCCAAGCAAAGTGTGGGGAAATGACAGGGTCCTTTAGTCCAATGGAGCTTGACAACAAGGCTGGAAGCAAACTAGATTCTTGGCAAACAAGGCTTGATACGTGGCAACAAGAGGCAAGAAGCAAGAACGAGGTCCGTGGCAAGATCCGGGGACAAGGCAGGCTTGGAACTAGAACAAGGTCCGTGGCAAGGTCCGGGAAACAGGGAACTGGAGTAGTGTAGTCCACACACGATCTCACTCCCGAAGCTGACGAATTGACTCCGCAAGGATTTCCTTGCGGGTAAACACCTATATAGGATCTTGTTTTCCCGCCAAGGAACACTTTCCCTGGGGAACAAGAAACGAAACCCATACTGTGTCCAGATGCATGGCTCCTTAAGATTTCCCAAGGGAAACAGGCTTAATCAGCTAATTGTCTGGCAGCAATCCTGGCGCTTCTGCGATTTGCCTCCCTAGCGCCTCTATCTCAATTATAATTATCCCGGTGAGAAAACGGGGGAGATTCTGCTCAAGGCTTGTTTGGCTGACTTCTTGTGGGCAAACATCTTGCAGGTGCAAGGGCTCCAATTCTGGCTGAAACGGTGGGAAACCCAAGTTTTCCTCTTCATCTGCCACAATAGTACTAGGAACGGGACTACATGGCCCATGAGTCATCACAGAGGGTATGCTCAATTCCGGCCACGGGGAGCTACCGCTTCACCGTCCACTTGTGACACCGAGTCCTTGATGGGATACTTCCTCATTCTTCCACACACTGCTGGAGATTTTATGGTGTTGTAAATTAGTTAAATTAGCCTCCCCGCATAAGTGGTACTTAAATTCCTACTTGACAGATGCAACTGTCTTTCAGCTGCATAGGTCAACAGCAAGCTAGACTATTAAATGGGAGCTTTCTCCAACCCGGGCTGGTTCGAACTCATGACTTCTCAGTCAGTAGTGATTTATTGCAGCTGGCTATGAACCAGCTGCACCACAGCCTGGTCCTGACATTATAAGTATGACATTATAAAAGCCTCTCAAAATATACAGCAAAAGAGGATTAATCAGGACTGTCCGTGCCAAACTGGGACAAGCTGCCTCCAATAGACAAGAGTACTTTCTCCCACCCTGAATTTTCCACAGATATATAAACCTCCTTGCTTAGTTTTCTAATATACCTCACAACCTCTGAGGATGCCTGCCATAGATGTGAGCAAAAAGTCAGGAGAGAATGCTTCTGGAACATGGCCATACAGCCCAGAAAATGCACAGCAACCCAATTAGAAGATAGGCTTTACTGCCAGATTTTTTTCTAACCTCCTATGACTTGTTACCATTCCCCTTTCTATCCAGCTAGACCATCAGAATAATGTAATGCCATCCTCACGTCTCATCCTAGAGACTTTTAGGAAAGAAGTCCTTGCTTTGCTTGACTTGTTTGCTTTCTTTAAATGTGTGCCAGGGAGGGCAGATGTTGGCTGTCAGCTTCAGAATAGATTGTATAATTTTTTAGACTCTCTAATGTTTATAGGTCTCTAAAAATTGCCAGAAAGGCTGCCATACCCTCTTTGCCTCTCCCATCCAACTTAATTTAAAAAAAAATGGTCTTGCTTCACTACAGAATAAAATTAATCCTGCAACTATCTAATTCTTTGCCAACAAATGAACTTTAAAACACGAGAGAAAGAGAATCATCTTGTATCATTTTGGATATTGAAGCTTGTGTTTTTAGAAGACTTTTATTAGTTTCTCATGATCTTAAAAGTAATGAAGCAGTGAATTCTGCAGTATGAAGAAAACATCTCCAAAATATTATTTCATACCTGCTTATATCTGAAGGAGCAGGAAAGAGTTCCAAATGCAATCTGATAACTTACTGGTTTGCAAGAGCTGTCCTATCATTGCTCACAAGGGATGCACACACATACGCAAGCACACAGGCAAGAAACTGTGCAGTAATGAAAATCACACTGTGTAATTTATTATCCCTGTGCAAATATTGAAACTTCTAGTTCAGCTGAAAATTATAGTGCTCCCCAGGAAGTTCGACAGGTTCATTACGATCTAAGCCAATAGTGAGTAGTTAAGTGAAAAAAAGTATTATAATGCAAACAATGCCATAATATCTAAAGCCCAGCATGGATTCTTTGTACTCGTATGATTTGACAACTGCTGTCTTCATAACCAAGGCATGGGTAACATGTCTGAAGGAACACAGCTCTGATAAATCACAAAATAATGTAACTAGGATTGCGTTCCAATATTATCCCACTGGAGGTGACTCACCTTGCCCTGAAAATGCACAGAACGTATGCAGAGGAGAAAAGAGAGAGAGAGACTGTCCATATTTTATACACTGTCATTTATCTGGTCTGACCTACGCTGGCTTCCTTTTCAATTCTAGACTAATATATTTTGGGTTGGTAATACTATTTCATCCTCCATTTTATTTTAATGTTTGCTACAAAAGAAATAAATTGTCAGCTCAAGCCCTTCCATAATTCCCTGACATTATCCCCCCACCCCCGTCCTCTTGATCTGATTACAGCATAGGGCCTAAATGTAATCAGTCCTAATATTTCATATGCATTGGCTAATGTACATTCATAAACAGGACAACCATGCAACAGTAGGAGCATCTACACTATATAAACTAATGCAGTTTAATATCTCTTTGTTGTGAACCACCCTGAGTCCCCTTCAGGGTGAGAAGGGTAGGATATAAATGCAGTAAATAAATAAATACATCTCTTTAACTGTCATGCTATGGAATCCTGAGATTTATAAAACTAAGTATCTCGTGATTCCATAGCTTGAGCCATGACACCCACTTTCCTCCTGTAATTTGATAATCCAGTTCAGCCCTAACATGACAGCATAAAATTATGTATTCTTGTGTGATATTTTCTATTGTGTGTGGATCTGAAGGAAAGGTTTTTATTCAAACTTGAAGGTTTCAAATGATTTAAAGTAACTCTTCAGATCAATAAATCATACCAAGGTGTTAATTCCAAGATTTGTCCATGTGTGCTACATTAGGGGTTGTTGTGTGTTTTGCTGGACTGTATGGCCATGTTCCAGAAGCATTCTCTTCTGACGTTTCACAACATCTATGGCAGGCATCCTCACAACCTCTGAGTATGCCTGTCATAGATGTGGCTGAAACGTCAGGAGAGAATGCTTCTGGAACATGGCCATACAGCCCAGAAAACACACAACAACCCTGTGATTCCGGCCATGAAAGCCTTCGACAACACAGTGTTACATTACTTCCTCTCATTGATCCCAAGTGTTGGGCAGTCATACATATGGAAGGATCAAAGTTCAGCACTGCACCCTGATCATCCATGCTCTGCTTGTTGCCACGATGTGGTGTTTCCAATGTGAGTAGATGACTGGAAGCCACTCATTCTCCTATTAGTGCTATTTGCCTCTTTTAATTATTCATTCAGAACTCTTGGTGCCTAATATTTCCCCCATATAGTATGTTGCCTAGACTATCCTGAATGTGCCATGAAAGGTTTTGAGGTTGAGGAAGACAAAGAGTGCACCTATATTGTAGAATTAAATGAGGTTTTACAGCACTTTAACTTACATGGCTCAATGCTTCAGAAACTTGGGATTTGTAGTTTGGTGAGGCACCAGTGCTCTTTGGCAGAGACAGCTGACCCCCTGTACAACTGCAACTCCCAGGACACAATAGCATTGAGCCATGGCAGTTAAAACGGCGTCAAACTTCATTGATTCTACAGTATAGAGGCATGCACAACTATATTTCTTAATTGGTAACTGCAGTTTGTATTGGGCTAGTCCCCAGAATGAATGAAGCATCTATTTGTGTGAAAATGTCTGTGGGATGTAATCCCAAGAGGACTTCTACACTGCAAGGGACTAAAAAACCAGCAGCATACATCTCTGAAGACTTCTTCCCGCCGCTCCAGACTATTACCTCTTACCTTAGAGAGTAGACATTTTTTCTATACCGGAGAATCTTGGGCAATCATGATTCCTTCCATCTCTACCTTAGGGATTTTGGTTTTCCTGTAGTAGATAAAGGCTTTCTCATTTTGCTAAGAATTTTGAAATGATTGTTTTTCAGGGAAAAGTGGTATCTTCCAGGGATCCTGATATTTCAGAATAAGTGAGTAAGTGAGTTCATTTACTATATGTTCCCACCCCAGAAGGGGGGAAGGGGAAGTGGAAAGGGAAAAGGGAAGGGAAGGGAAGGGGAAAGGGAAAGGGGAAAGGAAAGAAGTAAAAATCTGAACAATGATGGCGAACTGATGGCTAAACATATTCAGTGGGCAAGGGATTCTCACTGGTGATTGAGGGAGACTTGGGGAAAAAAATTAACCTGAAGAGAAATCAGGAATGGAATGGAGAGACTTAAAATCCTGAACTTAAATGCTACATGCAATAACTCTTTCCTGTATATTCTCATATCTATGTAATGTGTGTTTTATTATGGAGTAAACAACAAAACCACTGAACCAAATCACAACAAATTTGGCCACAAAAAGACATAGTCATCCAAAATATGTCTTTCAAACAAAACAAAAAAAACCCTAGAAAAATAAAGTCTAAATTAGTGTTGCACCTCAGCGCTGGTTCACCTTGCTACACACACTCCACCACAGCAGGCTTGAGTTTTTCAGTTTATTGATAAAGAATAACAAAACTTAATAAAAAGCAGTAAAGAAAGCAATAATCCAATTGAGAGTGCAATCCATAAAACACAGTTCAGAGTGTTCGTAGATAAAAGTACAGAGTCCCAAGAATAACAAGGCAATTCCGAAGAAACCAGAAAACATGAACTTCAAAAGTATCCAAACACATGAGACGAGGCATGAACCGAAACTAAGCAAGAATTGAATCTTCAACAGCAATGTTGCTCTGACTGAAATCTTTCCAAATTACATCTCCTTTAAAACATCCTTGCAAGCTAGAAACACATTCCTCTGAGCTCTACCCCCCCCCCCCCCCCCCCCACACACACACACACTTGACTCCAATTATCACAGAGCGTCTGGGGCCCAATCTCAATTTCAGCCTGGAATCCCTGTCTAACACAAATTCATCCCCCTCATTCCCATCTGGGCTTTGTTGATATTGACAATTCTCAGACTCCCGTTAAAAGTCATTCTTATCACAAACTTCGGCAGCATCTCTGCTAAACTCAGAGCTATCCACATTCCCCTGTTTTGTCTGTTTTTCTAAGCCATCAACACTTTCCGAATCCACCTGCATTTCAGAAACGTCAACATTCCCAGGGACAAACTGCTGTTCAAACTGCTGTTCCACATTTCCTGGAACAGACTACTCAAGCCCAAATCCCCTTTCAAATCCCCCTTCATCATCAGACTGAACCACAACACTTAGAGGACAAGGAAAAGCCGCCCCCCCCCAAATGCCAGATAGAAGGGTATGCCCCGCCCACTTTGTCTCCTAGCAACCCACTCAGCAACAATGCAGCTCAGGGCTTCTTCACTCAGGCCTCTTCCACACTGCCTATAAAATACAGATTATCTGATTTGAACTGGATTATATGGCAATGTAGACTCAAGGCCCTTTCACACACCTATATAATCCCGAATGCCAAGGCAGATAATCCACAGTATCTGCTTTGAACTGGATTATCACATCACTGAAACCTGGTGGGATGACTCCCATCACTGGAATGTAGCCATTGAGGGCTATAACCTCTTTCACAGAAATAGAACAAAGGGGAGAGGAGGGGGAGTAGCTTTATATGTCAAAAACAGTTACATTGCAGAAGAAATGCAAGACTGTAATCTGGGAAACCAGCTTGAAAGCATCTGGATAAGAATCAAGGGAACCGGGACTCAAAAAGATCTTGTCGTGGGTGTCTACTACAGACCTCCAAGTCAGGATGAAGGACTCAATGAAGCCTTCTGTCAACAGCTGACCAAACAGGCACAAAGAAGAGATATAGTAGTCATGGGCGATTTCAATTATCCTGATATCTGCTGGAAAACAAACTCAGCCAAGAGTACAAAGTCCAACAAATTCCTCACTTGCCTTGCAGACAATTTTATGGTCCAGAAAGTAGAAGTGGCAACAAGAGGATCAGCAACTCTTGATCTAATCTTAACAAATGTGGAAGACCTGATCAATACAGTTGAAGTCGTCGGATCCTTAGGGGCAAGTGACCATGTGCTTTTGCAGTTTGCAGTACAAAGGAATGCTGAAACTAAGACAAGTCAAACACGCATTCTGGACTTTAAGAGAGCTGACTTCCAAAAAATGAAAGAATTACTGAGCGGCATTCCATGGACGCCAGTATTAAAAAACAAGAGAGTTAAGGATGGATGGGAGTTTTTCAAAAATGAAATACTCAAGGCGCAAATGCAAACAGTGCCAACAAAGAAGAAAAATAAGACAAGTGCAAAGAAGCCAGAATGGATGTCCAAAGAACTTCTAACTGAGCTAAAGCTCAAAAGTGACATGCACAAGAAGTGGAAAAGGGGAGAAATCACCAAAGAAGAATTCAAACGTATAGCCAACACCTGCAGGGAAAAGGTTCGCAAGGCTAAAGCGCAAAATGAGCTCAGGCTTGCCAGGGACATAAAAAACAACAAAAAAGGCTTTTTTGCTTACGTTGGTAGAAATGGAAGAAAAAGGAGGCGATAGGGCCACTGCAAGGAGAAGATGGGGTGATGGCGACAGGGGACAGGGAAAAGGCAGAACTGCTTAATGCTTTCTTTGCCTCGGTCTTCTCACAAAAAGAAAGCCATCTTCAACCTCAGCAACATGGAATGGACGAAGGATTAGGGGAAATCCAACCCCAAATAGGGAAACAAGTTGTCCAGGAACACCTGGCCGCTCTAAACGAATTCAAGTCCCCAGGGCCAGATCAGTACATCCAAGAGTATTGAAGGAACTAGCGGAAGTTATTTCAGAACCACTGGCAATTATCTTCGAGAGTTCTTGGAGAACAGGAGAAGTCCCAGAAGATTGGAGGAGGGCGAATGTGGACCCTATCTTCAAGAAGGGGAAAAAAACGACCCAAACAATTACCGTCCGGTCAGCCTCACATCGATACCAGGCAAGATTCTGGAAAAGATCATTAAGGAAGTGGTCTACGAACACTTAGAAACAAATGCGGTCATTGCTAATAGTCAACACGGATTTACCAAAAACAAGTCATGCCAGACTAATCTGATCTCTTTTTTCGATAGAGTTACGAGTTGGGTCGATACAGGGAATGCTGTGAATGTAGCGTACCTGGATTTCAGTAAGGCCTTCGACAAAGTCCCCCATGACCTTCTGGGAAATAAACTAGTAAAATGTGGGCTAGACAAAACTACGGTTAGGTGGATCTGTAATTGGCTAAGCGAACGAACCCAAAGGGTGCTCACCAATGCGTCGTCTTCATCATGGAAAGAAGTGACAAGTGGAGTGCCGCAGGGCTCCGTCCTGGGCCCGGTTATGTTCAACATCTTTATTAACGACTTAGACGAAGGGTTAGAAAGCACGATCATCAAGTTTGCAGACGACACAAAACTGGGAGGGATAGCTAACACTCCAGAAGATAGGAGCAGAATTCAAAACAATCTTGACAGACTAGAGAGATGGGCCGAAACTAACAAAATGAAGTTCAACAGGGACAAATGCAAGATACTTCACTTCGGCAGAAAAAATGGAATGCAAAGATACAGAATGGGGGACGCCTGGCTTGACAGCAGTGTGTGCGAAAAAGACCTTGGAGTTGTCGTGGACAACAAGTTAAACATGAGCCAGCAATGTGATGCGGCAGCTAAAAAAGCCAACGGGATTCTGGCCTGCATCAATAGGGGAATAGCATCTAGATCCAGGGAAGTCATGCTCCCCCTCTATTCTGCCTTGGTCAGACCACACCTGGAATACTGTGTCCAATTTTGGGCACCGCAGTTGAAGGGAGATGTTGACAAGCTGGAAAGCGTCCAGAGGAGGGCGACTAAAATGATTAAGGGTCTGGAAAACAAGCCCTATGAGGAGCGGCTTAAAGAGCTGGGCATGTTTAGCCTGCAGAAGAGAAGGCTGAGAGGAGACATGATAGCCATGTACAAATATGTGAGGGGAAGTCATAGGGAGGAGGGAGCAAGCTTGTTTTCTGCGGCCCTGCAGACTAGGACGCGGAACAATGGCTTCAAACTACAGGAAAGGAGATTCCACCTGAACATCAGGAGGAACTTCCTCACTGTGAGAGCTGTTCGACAGTGGAACTCTCTCCCCCGGGCCGTGGTAGAGGCTCCTTCTTTGGAGGCTTTTAAACAGAGGCTGGATGGCCATCTGTCGGGGGTGCTTTGAATGCGATTTCCTGCTTCTTGGCAGGGGGTTGGACTGGATGGCCCATGAGGTCTCTTCCAACTCTACTATTCTATGATTCTATGATTCTATGATTATCTTGAGTCCACACTGCCATATAATCCAGTTCAGTGTGGATTTTATACAACTGTGTAGAAAGGGCCTCATATAATCCAGTTCTAAGCAGATAATATAAGATTATTAATATAATATTTAATAATTACTGTGATATAATAATACAGTACAATATAAAAAATCAGGATAGTAAATAAAGAGCAACACTCTGAAAACAGGGAAATTCCAGAAGGAAACATCCAAGGCCAGCTAACACCTCCCAACAAAGGATTCCCCCAGGCAGGAAGCAAGCAGGCTTTGAAGCTGCAAGGCCATTAAATGTTAATCAAGGTGGCTAATTGCAGGATTCATACTTGCTATTCAACCTGGCCAACCAAGAATTCCACAAGGTAGAAAACCCTCAGGTTTTGAAGCCACTAGGCTATTCCGTCCCATTCAACTTACCCAAGGAAGGATGCCCCTATATAGAAAATGGCCAGGCTTTGAAGCAGCGAGGCTATTCAGTGCAATTCTAATTGGCCAAAAAACCATTCTCCTAGAACGCAAGTACCCAGCCTTCCAATCAGCAAGCCTATTCCATTGTATTCCAGCTCACCAAACAAGGATTCGCATAAGAAAATGGCCAGGCTTTGAGGCTGCAAGGCTATTCACTGCTATTCCACCTGGACAACAAATGATTCCCATAAGCCACAGCAACGCGTGGCCAGGCACAGCTAATATAAATGCAATCTCTGTTCCCCATTTGCTGCTAGTGGAATAATATCACCTTAATCAGTGCACAAGAGAAATGTTTCAGCTGTCTCATCCTTTGATGTATACTGGAAGTGGGGAAAAGATCCTAGAAAAGCACTGTTCAGTGGCTGAAGAAAGCTGTTTTCAAGGGATTGGGGACAAACGATAAGAGTGAAAGTGAGATTGGAATGGATATTCTGCAAATGGGGATACTGGCTGGTTATTTGGAAGCAAAAACAGATGCCTTGAGAACGGCAACATTTTGTTGATGGTCCCAGTTGTCCCTGTTGAAAAACAAAATACAAATTCAATAAGCAATTTCAAAAATGCCAAAAAAGTGACAATAACAAAAGCTATTAGAGGGGCTGGCACTTAGATCATACACAAAGTGCCAGAAGCCTAGTTGTTAATTGCCATGCTTGGTAGTTAGACAAAAGTCAGTTTCTGTGCCAACTTAATACATGCAATTTCACATCTTTTTAAAAGGGCAACAACACAAGGCAATGCTTGCAAAACAAGGCATTTGACCTTTTAGTATATGAGCATTTCCTTCTCTTTTTGCATCACATCATATTCAGTCTTACATAGCAGAAATCAGACTTCCCTCTTCTCAGTTACAAAAAGTTAGTGCTATATAGTTTCTTCCCTAAGAGAAGAAAGAAAATAGTAAACAAACTAAGCTTACAAACAGTATGATTTGTTCCTTCCCATTGCATATTCTCAAAACTGAGATCTAGATTTGAAGAAATATGAAAAGATTAATATAACACTCTGAAGATTTTCTAGCTCTGTATTGTTTAAAACATGTTTGTAGGAAGCACTAAAAAAATTCATAATGACACAATGACGCTCTAAGTTTAAATTAATGCATCGTTAGTGTTGCTCAAGACTTGTCGTGAAGATAAGAAAGGATGTCACTAGACTGATCAGTGCAAGGAAGTCTTTAAATTTAGGAGTGGAAAATAATTGTCAGTATATGAAGTTCTGTCTCTTGCATGGCATTGTATAACATTTGGAATTGGGAGTTGTCATTTCCTCAAAGGTCAATGCAATGTTTTATTCTTGGAAGTGGTAGTCCCAGTACTTCTGTGATACTTCATTTGATTTTTCTCACTGTTTCTAAATTGTTATGTACCATACACAAATATTCATCCTTCTGGGACTGTCAACAAAGCTGTGTTTACTTTACTTTTTAAAAGTAACTTTCTGAGCTCTGGACAATGCTCTCCATGTTAACCATTTCAATCAGGATATTATAGTAACTAAACACATATTGTGGGATACATTTTTTAAAAAGCAGAATTTGGGCCAATAGGTAAACATTATTATACAATTGTATTATTCTTTTAAATTGTAAGCTGCTTTGATCCCCAGTTTTGGCAGAAAACAAGAATACAGATTAATAATAATAGGAAGGAGGAAGAGAAGGAAAAGTACCCTTTCTTATACCACATGCTCCTTTTCACATTTACTGTGTTTCATTTGATAGGACAGTAATATCAGTTCTACTGTATCATTTCACATGAGACACAAGACTCTGATGAGCCCTGGAACTGACCAAACAACAAACAATAACTTTGGCCAAAGGGCCCACCAAACCCCAGCACTGCTTTCAGTTCAAACTGGCAGATGAAGTTTGTTGCAAGTGTTTCAGGGACCTTCAAAGTTACACAAACAACAACAATGTGCAAATGAGCAATATATAATGCACATGAGGTAACCCTTATCTAAAGACTATGTGATCAGCACATAATGTCTTTAGGACTTCTTGATAGTGATGATGTTTCTCAGGATCTGGCTTGTATGTGGCCATAACATCAGGTTGGTGCTCCTGGGCACATAATTTTGCGGTCACAGCATTTTTAGCATAGCACAAATGACAGCTCAGCAAACAGTCTAGGCCCCAGGGAGACATCAGCTAGTGTCAAAATCAGTCTCAAAATGGAATTTATCAGGCTCGCTGAAACAGGTCAGCATACAGCTGAATCTTTAATCCTTATTATATTCCAAAACTCGATTTTGTGACTTTATTTTGTTGTTGGGAAAAAAACTAAATAGGCTTCAATTTTCAATCACTTATTCCAAGGAAACATTAGTGTGAGAGGGAAAATGTTTTACTCCCAGGGAATACATATTCCCCTTATCACAAAGAACCCCTAGTTTGACCGTAAGAATCAGTGTTAGCAAAGATTATTGTTGTAATGAAAATTTTCTACTGTTACATTTGTTTGCCATTTTTCACACAAGGCAGGAGGTACCATTTTATCTCAGAGTTCAAGAAGCAAGCTTTATTGGGCTTGCTTAAGATTGTGCAAAAGAGTTGTACAAGTGGAAAAACAGTTTATTTTGGTGGAGAGAATTCCTTAATTTTGAAGAAGAAACATTGACAACTCCCAGAAACAGGAAGTAAATTTGAGCCAGATCAAAAGCTTGCATTTTACTAACATAATAGATTTGGCAAAGAAACATAACAAGCAGAGTACAATGACATGTTACAAAATTCAGTGTAGATTCTGCCCTGTTCCTCATCAATAGCAGCAGCAGTTCATGTTAAAATTGTTGATTTTAGAGTTTGGATTTGAGGACTGTGCTTGTTTTCTTATCTATCTTTGTTAGCCACTTCGTCATCTTTTTCCAGGTAAGTCAAGGATTTTTTCCTAGCTAAATCAAGGAGCAGATCTATAAACAAATAGCGAGTACAGAACACATTTGTAGAATCAATATTATGTAATGGCAAATCAGAAAACAACATCTTTGAATAACCAAGAACCCAAGCTGTGATCCTCATGATTCATGAAGGCTGGCCCTATGCGGGTTGAGGGAATATTTAAAATACAGCACTCTTTTCATGTAATCAATCCTAATCATCATTGACTCAGCCTGTGTTTTAATCAATTTTCATTAAAGGTACTTATCTGCTTCTTAACAGGAAGATATGCTGTAAACCTCCGCCAGAGCTCTCCAAGAATTTCTAGGTCTTAAAGCAACATTAAGAGCTCAATAACCAATATTAAGAGAACTTGTGAATATTTCAGGCCTAGCATCCCTTGGACATAATCCTAGAAGAGCTGGCTGTGTGATGTACAACTACACATTAGAAGCCCTTATCTTTATCCCCCACATCCACATAAAGTTTCAGTGTACAATGAATGCACTCCCAATAATTATCTATTTATTTCAGTATGTTTGCTACTTAGTTCATCAGCACTCCCAAGGCAATGGACAACAACATGATTTGAAAAGAGTTCAAAGAAATGACTTGATTTTTTTAAAAAGACATAACTTAAGCAATCAAAAGTCCTCTCTAGATGTTTTTTTTAAAACAATATGACTAAGCAACCAGAACCAAAGGTCGCAAGAAACAGTACAGTCTTGGCTGTCCATTGGAAATTTAAAAAGGGTGAAGAAAATCTCACTTCCTTCCAGAGAAAACTTCACATCCAAGGTGAAATCCCTGCTTCATATATTCACAAGCTTAAAAATAGAGAAGCATGCAGCAAATCCTCTGGTAAAGATTATGAATTTTTAAAGTAAGTTCTCTTAGTTAACCCTTGTCCATCAAATTTCTATTTATCCATGAAAACGGAAAATGAAATTGTCGGGCACTTATTTGCATATCTCACTAATATAGTAATACATTTTAATTACTGTAAGAACAGGGGAAAGTTGCATGCATTAAAAAATCCACATCATGAAACATCACGGGACTGGAGAGAGCCAAGGGATAAGACTGTGTGAATAACACACACAGCCACACACAGGATACATTGGGGCTTTCATCCAAGGATGGACTGCAGCCAGCCTTTGCAGAAGTGGATTCACATCTCCACCTTTCTGTTCCTCTGCCAGCTCTCCTGGATAATAATTACATTGCTTACGGAGGCGGGCAAACACAAGCAGAGATGAATGTAATAGTGGGTAGTGAATTTGCTTAGAGCTGCTGCCTGAGTTCATCCCGGATGATTTGCTGGATCTCATGTCTGTTAATAGTTTTGCAGGGACCTTAATACAGGTTGAGTACCCATTTAGCCAGACTTCCAAAACACACCAAAATCTGAAATTATCCACTTGGGTGGCTGACATAGTGACACTGTTGCTTTCTGCTGGTTGGGTATACACAAACTTTTGTTTCATGCACACCATTATTTTTAAAATTGCATAAAATTACCTCCAGGCTCTATGTATAAGTGCACATAAAACATAAATGAATTTGGGGTGCTGTGAGTTTTCCAGGCTGTATGGCCATGTTCCAGAAGCATTCTCTCCTAACATTTTGCCCACATCTATGGCAGGCATCCTCAGAGGTTGTAAGGTCTGTTGGAAACTAGGCAAGTGGATTTATATATCTGTGGAAGGTCCAGGTGGGAGGAAGAACTCGTCTGTCTTTCCTCTTGGCTTCTGTTTTTAAAAACCTATGCCACTATGCCATATTCTTGGTAGTAGCTCAATAAAACGTTTTCTAGAGGACAAGGCGGGGAGGGGGGCGAAACACGCGCGCGAAGGTTTACTGAAGCCGAACAATGACAAGCGAAAACGTGACGGGACCTACGGCGCATGCGCGCACCGCGTCTCGCTTTGCCGAGTGTCATATACCGGTCTGTGCCTCGATGGCAGAAGAAGGGGGCATCGACGCGGCCGGTTGATTGGCGGGCCTTTTCCCCCGCCCCTTGCGCTTCTGGTTGGCTGAGCTTCAAAGCCTTCCATGGTGTTCCGTCTTCCGATTGGCCCATCTCTCACTCTGGCCAACTCCCCGCTGTAGTTTTCCTCGGCTGGTTACTAACCCTTCCCAGCCGCTCGAGGAGGTGTTCGGCTCAGGGATTGGCTGCTAGGGAAATCCTCCCCCTCCCTCTTCCCCCCCCGAGGAGCGAATGAAGTTTGGAGGTTTGGAGAGAAGTGTGGCGCGGCCCGCCTTGCTTCTTTCTTTGGCCCCACCCTCCCAACGCGCTTGGGCTACTTGCCGGGAAGAGCCCCTCCTTCGCCTTCAGTTGCTCGGGCGGGAGGGCGGGAGACGGCTGGTTGTCTTGCGTGCAGTTGAGGGAACATCCTTCCCCCTCCTCCCCGGCTGCCACGCGACGGCAAAGGCGCGCGCCCCCACAGCTCCTGGGGAACGGTAAGTGACGCGGCGGGGATGGCCTTGCGCCTGGGTGTGCGCGTGCGTGCGTGTGTGTTTATGTGTATGTATGCGCTCGCGCCTCCTTGACCTGCAGCCTAACGGCCAGAAAGCAGCTCGGGAAGCGGGTGGTCATATTAAGGGGCTTTTGGAGGGGGGGGGGGTACAAGAGGCCGACCCCACGAAACCCCCTTTCCCTCCTCTACCTGCCGTGTTTCCCTCTCTCTCGTTTTGTATCTATTCTGAGGGGGGAAAGAGTTGCGTATAACCAGGTCTGTTCCTCGAGGGAGAGCTGTGTCGGAGTGTCAACAAGAACAACAACCCTGGAGAGTTAGGCCCCATTCTTCTAAATTGGGACTCTGAGAAGGAAGGTAGTGTCACATCCACCAAACTGGAGTCTCAGCGAACGCACGCACTCGCATTAACATTCGCTGTCCATGGTTAAGGTGTAATTGTGCTACTCTTCGCAGTGGTGCCTTCACATTTCTGACTTACAGCAAACCTATCGCGTTTTTTGGAGGGCAGAATCTGTTCAAAGGGGACTTTCTAATTGCCTTCCTCTAAGGCTGAGAGATTGTGACTTGCCCCAGGCCACTCAGTGGATTTACACAGCCCTGATTGTCCTAGTCCCAACACTTAGTGGCCTCATAGAGTTGGAAGAGACCTCATGGGCCCTTCAGTCCAACTCCCTGCCAAGAAGCAGGAAAATCGCATTCAAAGCACCCCCACAGATGGCCATTCAGACTATGCTTGGAGCCTCCGGTGGCCTAGGGGATAAAAGCCTTGTGACTTGAAGGTTGGGTTGCTGACCTGAAGGCTGCCAGGTTCGAATCTCACCCGGGGACAGCGTGGATGAGCTCCCTCTATCAGCTCCAGCTCCATGCAGGGACATGAAAGAAGCCTCCCACAAGGATGGTAAAACATCAAAACATCCGGGCGTGCCTGGGCAACGTCCTTGCAGACGGCCAATTCTCTCACTCCAGAAGCAACTCCGGTTGCTCCTGACACGAAAAAAAAGCCTCTGCTTAAAAGCCTCCAAAGAAGGAGCCCAACACTTAAGAGTCACCAAACATTTAGAATCCCAACACTTAAGAGTCATCTCTTCCAGTCGTAGAGTTGGAAGAGACCTCGTTGGCCATCCAGTCAAACCCCCTGCCAAGAAGCAGGAAAATTGCCCCCGACAGATGGCCATCCAGCCTCTGCTTAAAAGAAGGGGCAGAGAGTTCTACTGCTGAACAGCTCTCACAGTTATTTATTTATTATTTATTTACTATGTTTCTACCCCACGTTTCTCACCCCGAAGGGGACTCATCAATAATAAATAGTATGTTTCAGTAAGCTCAGTCATCAATGATAAACATGAGCCAGCAAGAAAATTAAGAGAAGTCTCCATAAAAAATAAAATAAAACAAAAGTTCTTCCTAATGTTCAGGTGGAATCTCCTTCCCTGTAGTCAAACTGTAGACTTCCTTGTAGTCAAAAGCCATTGTTCTATCTCCTAGTCTCCAGGGCAGCAGAAAACAAGCTTGCTCCCTCCGCCCTATGGCTTCCCCTGACATCTTTATACATGGCCTCCTCTCAGCTTTCTTTTTTGCAGGCTAAACATGCCCAGCTCTTTAAGCTGCTCCTCACAGGGCTTGTTATTCAGAACCTTTATAATTTTAGTCGCCCTCCACTGGACACATTCCAGCTTTATGCCCCTCATCCTGTATTTTAGAGCCAAGACAGGCAAAGTCTCTTGTGTTTTTCCCCCAATCTTCTGGCCTCTTTCAGAGCACAGGATTATTCTGTGAAGTACCTAGGAGGAAAACCAGGGTGGTCGTGCTGTTGAATTGTGTGATCCATTTCATATATGAGTTCCATTCAGAATGGACAAGGGCAGGTTTTGCTCTGGCCATGAATGCTTCCTTTTTCTAAAAACTGTATTCAAAGACAAGGTGGACCTCAACTTTTCACCGAGGAGATCAACCTCTAGAAATAGAATCTAAATAAAATATGCTTTCCTTGTATGCTCCCACAGCTTTGTGCAGTTCCTTTACCCATGTATCATAAGGGATTTAATTTGGTCCTATCTGACTTTCTGAGAAGTGAAGTCAAGCTGGTCTGTGCCTAGTTCTGAATCAGACATTCAGATAGATAAACTTCCTTTCAGTTTGCCTTTGTCATTCATTAAAGTGTGGATCACTGGTAGCCTCTTTGCCAAATGATACACTGAGTTGGTCGCTGTTTTAAGATGTGGCTTATGTAAATTTAAATTACATTTACCTGTCTCGATTATTTTGACTCCAGATTAAATATGTGTAAGAGTGTTTAAAGAGAGGGGAACAATGCCTTTTATATAACTGCCCCATGACTTCCCATAGTGAATAGAGATGATAGTAAAAGCAGCTTTATGAACGAATAGTTAAAATACCATGCCAATTAAACACATCATGGACATAGTAATAGCATGACTTCAACTGTTTGCAGATAAGAAATTGGGGTTTGAGAAAGTTTCCCTTTACATATGCTTGCAACATACATTAGTTTTGTTTTCCTGGATTTTTCAAGCTTTTTTTACATAGATGTTTTGGGATTATATACTCAGTAGAAGTGAGATTCTTCCTCATTCTGTAACTCACTTCCAATTGCTTGACTGGTCATCTCCCTGTTTTAGAAGCTGGTATTTAGGAGCTCCTTTGTATTAGGATATTTTAATTGATAACAAAAAGGATTGTATTGATAATAAAGACTAAGGTAGGGAGTGATTTCCTTTGTATTGTGGCTTCTATTAAAAATAAAAGTGCTCTGTAGATTTCTTGCTACGGTCAATACAATATCTTATTCTACTTCATACCAGCATGGCTAGAATACTCCTTTCTTTGTTTTTTTTTTTTTTTTGCTTGAATGTTCAGAATTTGGTCATAGACTTAATAAATGGGAAAACTAATTTTTCATTTCTCTCTCAGATACGTAAGAGAGAAGAGGTGCTGTCTTGGTCCAATTACATAATTAGTAAAAATGTCTAAAAGAAAAAAAAATCAAAACAGAAGGATGCCTTATAAGCACAGTTTGAACATATAAAACAATTTTCAGAGTGATAAAATTTGAACACCACAGTACTATCTATGCTGTGCTCTTCAAGAGCATCTTAAATATGGTGCTATATTGGTTAAATGAAGGGCATCTTATTAGGGTGTCATATGATAATTTTCTTGATAATAAATGTTGATGAAAAGCTGTTCCTCCCTAATGTCCCTTTTTGCTGCAGTTATCTAAAAGATCTAAAGTGTTTTCATTCTCTGTTGTAGATTATATTGTGATAGTTTGCATGCCCACAACAATGCAATCTAGATAGTAGCAGCATCAGTATTAGAAATCAGTTTAATATGAAATGATGCCTTTTCAGAGCTGAGAAATTCAGTTGTGTAATGAATTCAGGAATATTTATCACTAAAAAAACCCAGCAGTAGGGCTTAGACAGCGAAGTTGAAACAATAATGTATGGGGTTATGTTGACTTTGCCTTTGTTGACAGCTACTAAGATGTACTTTGCATTATTGAATTTTTAATTTCTTTAGTAATTATGATAAATTGTGAGTGATTTTAGAGAAATTACTCCTATGATATCCATTTATATCTAGACTTGCTTTTTATGTTGGTCTAACAATGAGAGTGAATATATATATTTAAGTAACTCATGTACATATGGTGAGAAGAGCTCTTAAAATGTATTGTCCACTGCTTGCTTTAAAAGTTGGAAGAAAATGCTGGCAGTCTAAGAAAGCATTCTAAAACATAAAGTTCAATTTACATAATTTGTCTGAAGGGCTAACATCAAACCTGGTTTTATTTAACTCAACAGATGCAGTTTATGTTGCTTTTTAGTCGTCAGGGGAAGTTAAGACTTCAGAAGTGGTATGTCCCATTGTCTGACAAAGAAAAGAAGAAAATAACAAGAGAACTTGTTCAAACAGTCTTAGCCCGTAAACCGAAAATGTGCAGCTTTCTGGAATGGAGAGACCTGAAGATTGTCTACAAAAGGTTGTTTTGCCTATATAAATCTTGTAATGAACAGACAGAAGAGACCGGATTTCCTGCCTTGACTGTATGTGGGGTGGGGGGTGGGGAGGAGGAAGAGAGGATTTACATTTTTTCTTAAATGTAATTTATAACAATAAAGAGATTACCTATGTCTAGAATGATTTTCATGCAATTAGGAATGTGTTGATAAAACAATGAGATTATTTTACCATGCATAAAACAGGTTTATATGAAACTTGTAAATGAGATATACATATTTGAAATTGCTTAAATGATAAAAGTTCATCACATTCAGTTTTTTATAATCTCGGCATTGATTTAGCTGAAAGATGGAGAGGTTTCAAATGTACATAAATTTATTCTTCAACCAAGTGGAGCGTGAACCACAAACTGTACTGACAATTCTAAAACAGTGAAATTACTTCACCCATTTTGTTTCACTATATACAACTTATACTTTAGTCCAGTTATAAATCTCGCCTAGTTGAAAATTTAATGCCATACAAATCAGCTTGTAGCACTTATTGAAAACAGGAAGCAGAACTGGGGATTATGAAGATACTATATCTAGTTAACAAGTATACAGTCCTGACTGAATTGTCATATTTAGAATCTGGAGGGATTGCTTCCTATAATTCAGGCATGCATAAGATCAGAAGCTTACTTCTGTTTAGTCTTCTTGAATATATATGATCTTGACTGAGAGTGATGACTTATAGTAGCATAGTAAATGTCTGATATAGGTGTGTTTGGAGCCAAAAAATTACTCAAAAGGAATCATCATCATACAGTAGGCCCTCAATTTTTCTGGTAATTAGGGGCATAGGACCGCTACAAAACCACAAATAAAAAGCTGGTTTTTTTAAACGCTTAGAATCGGTATCTTCCAAGGTTACTCTCATCAACCTCTGCTGGAAGTTGACCATAGATTCACGCTGAAGGTTCTTAAAGAGAACATATTAATCAAATTGCAAAAGGTAAACCCATTAATGTTTAGGGCGAACTGTAATACTTGTTGCCCAGCACTCCTTATGTTAAAGGAGTATATAAAACAGATATATATGAAGGACAACCACTATAAAGCTTAAGAGGCATGATTTAAAAACCATCTGATAAACCTACCAAAAGGGGCTGGTCTTTAGTGCACTATATCCAAATGTTAAATCTCTTCCGCTGGGTCATTCCACAATTTTGGGGTGGCTGAAAAAACCCCCTTCTGGGTAACAATTGCTAGTTTATATGGGAGGTAACCTTAGGTAACCTGGACCCAAGTTTTATAAGGCTTTAAAAGTAACAATTTGTAAAATGCCTAGAACTAAGTCAGTAAAATTATTTAAATATCTATCTAATATGATTACTTATAGACACACCAGCGACAAGTCTGTCATGCTTAGCTAACTGAAGTTTCTGAAATTGATACAGAGTAGCCCAATGAACAGAGCATTGTAGAAGTTCAGCCTTGAGGCTAACAGTATGTATGCTGTTATCTTTAGATCCTATAACTCTAGGAAGGGGTTGCATCTGGTATAGTCACTAAAACGGATAATAAGCACTTTGGGCTATGTAGCTAGCTAATGTGTCAATTGGAGCCACAGTTTCATAGGTACTCCCAAGCTGTGAACACAGTCTTCTAGGGTAGTGTAACTCTGTCCAGGCCTAGCTGAGAAACCTCCAAGCCCAGATTAGGATCTTTGGCAGTAAATAACCCCATCTTGTCATGATTCGACATCAGTTCACTTTTCTTCATCTAGTCCATTATTTCCTTCAGATATTCATTCAGAGGAAACATACTTTCCCTAGCGATCAACCATCGTAGAACAATGAAGATGGAGGGAGGAAGTAACCCACACAGACAAAATACTACTGGGGAAGCAACATGTGGAAATTGATAGCAGAGAGGAATGTGTGGGCATGTAACTTTGGTCAGTGAAAAGTGAAAAGAAGAATGTGGCCTGTTGTTTACTTAAAATGAGCCTGGGACACAAAATGAGGAAACGAATTTTGGTTTGGGAAATCCTGTGATGTATATCTGCTAAATCTAATCATGTCTACCTTGTAAGAAGAGTCTGAGATGTTGAGTATTTGTTGAAGGATGTATGCCCTTGCAATATATTCTGTGTGGTTAACTTGTGCTCCATTTCAGTTAAAATACAAGAATGTAGTTTAAATAACTACTGGCGTTTTAACAGGTTAGAAGAGGGATACAGTCCAGATATAAGTTGTCATTTAGCAGACTGATCACCTAAATGTGCTTATTTCTTTGAAACAGGCCAAACATCTTCCATCAGTCTAACCTCTCCCATTTGTGAGAAGTTATATCAATTGCTATCCAACAGTTTCAGGAGGGCCCCTCCCTTAGGACAATATGAGCCTCTTGTTTCATTGTGGCAGAGCAATTACCTTTACTAATCAGAGAGATTTCTGTATATACGACAAGACACACAGTTCTTAAGTCTTAATAGCCATCATTTGCTACTAACAGTGAAGTGAAATAATTCCTTATTATTGTTATTTTTTTAAAAAAAACAAATCATATAGATTCACTTTTAAATTGTAAATCAAGTTTGAGTTCTGAAATGGCTACTTCAGTAATTGAATTTGAGTATTTGAGGCAAAAATGTTATTGCTTTGGCTGAAGCTGATCTCAGAAGAAACTGCTGTTGCTGACTTTCATTTATATTTAGGAATCAACATTTTTTCTTCTCTGCATATCTGTTAATGACTAGAATAGGGGTTAATTGAAGAATTAGCCAGCATAGACAACATCACTGGAGTCATGCAGCTTCTTAATCTTGAGAAATATTTCTTCACATTGTGATGCTATTATATTACAACTAAAAATAGCTTGCTATTTAAAAAGTACTTTAAGATCCAATGGATTTAAGAAGGTTTAGATTACCATGCATACTTGTGTATAAGTTGAACTCATCTATAAATTGACGGCAGGTTTTGGAGCCAAGATTATGGATTGTCCTAAGGTCTTGTGGATAAGTTGAGGGTCATTCTATGGAGAGATAAAATGCCACCTCCCAGACCAACACCACCATTTTCCCAGCCCTGCATTCAAAAAGTCCTTTTGCCATTCTGTTCAGAAAAGGGGGTGGTTCCTTTTTAAAACAAAAGGTACAATATTAAAAAGAGACAACCTTTTGCCACTCTACTGGGGAAGCAACATGTGGCAAAAGGTGAGAACTGTCTTCCTTCTCAGTGAGGCTTAATAATAATAATAGGATAACTTTATTTTTGTACCCCACCTCCATCTCCCTGAGGGGACTCCGGGCAGCTTACATGGGGCCAAAGCCCAGGCAAATACAATAACAAACATAAAACAAACATAAAACAAATAACAGAAACCACGCGTGAAATGGGAATTAAACATTAACATAAAAGAATAAAATAGCGAACATTAGTAAAACATGAATTAAAACACAACAATAGAAATGAGCTGGACAAAAGTGCACTAGGTGAGTTTTGTAAACATGAGGTAATTGATAAAGTGCTATAAGATCATGGGAGAGCACCTTGGAGTGGGGTGGACCCTGTGGCTACATCAGAGAAATTAACAATGCAAAAGTACAACTGATCAGGAAGTAGTCACCGATACAAAATTTATCGTGCAGATGGGCAGTTCTTATCCAAAAGCCTGAGTGAAAAGCCAGGTTTTCAGGCTCTTCCTAAACGCTACCAAGGTGGTAGCTTGCCTAATTTCCCTGGGGAGTGAGTTCCAGAGCCGGGGGGCCACCACGGAGAAGGCCCTCTCCCTCGTCCCCACCAACCGCGCTTGTGGCAGAGGTGGAAGCGAGAGGAGGACCTCCCCCGACGAACGAAGAGATCGTGCAGGTTCATAGGGCGAAATGCGGTCACGAAGGTAGGTGGGTCCCAAACCGTTTAGGGCTTTGTAGGTGATCACCTGCACCTTGAATTGGGTCCGGAAGATAAATGGCAGCCAATAGAGCTCCTTAAACGGGGTAGACCTGGCCAGCAATCCGTACTCATGGGTCAACTTTTCATTAAAACTTGTTTAAGGCAGAATCTTCAAACTTCTAAAATGTTATGTCCATTGCTCTCTCCTTGCCTCAGTTTTTAAAATTCCGGCCTAGCTTTTCTCTCTCTTTCAAAAAGTCAAGAAGTGATGCTGCAATAGAGTGGATGAGTGCTTTTTAAAAAGTTCTCATCTTTGCCATCCAGGGAAAGCGATGATAAAAGTTAAGGTCTAACGCTTACATTCACCAATGGATATGTCCTCTCAAGTTTTTGGGGTCAATTTTTTGACTGAAGATTTTAGATTTATACATGTGTGTGTGTGTGTGTGTGTGTGTGTATAGTATACATTTTCACAAGCATTCTTATACATAAACAGACATAGGTGTAATTCAGAGTAATAACAGAAAATAATACAGGTCGATTATCTTATATCCAAAATGGTTGCTACCAAAAGTGTTTTAGATTTCTGATTTTGGAATACCGGTTTTTCCATATGGATAGAATGACAGATTTTAGGGATTCAACCAAAGTCTAAACATCAAATATATCTTATATTCACATCCTGAAGGTATATAATATTCTTAATAATTTTGTGTACGAGGGCTATCCAGAAAATACATTATGTTTTGGAATTAAAAATGAACTAAGTATAGGAGAAAACATTTACCATATGCAGTTGAAAGCCACACCCAAAAACCACATCTCACGTAGTCGTCATTCAAATCTAGGCACTTCTCATAGCGATAAATGAGCTTGGAAACTCCTTCCCCACTAAATTCTGCCGCCTCTGTTGTCAACCACTTGTTTCCAACAATGGGGGCGTGGCTGGCAATGCAGCGTTTTGGCGATGCTGCGCAGCTGCGGAAAGGGGGAAGAGTTGACAACGGAGGTGGCAGAATTTAGTGGGGAAGGAGTTTCCAAGCTCATTTATCGCTGTGATAAGTGCCTAGATTTGAATGGTGACTACGTGAGATGTGGTATTTGGGTATGGCTTTCAACTGCATATAATAAATGTTTTCTCCTATACTTAGTTCATTTTTAATTCCGAAAGTAAGACCTAGCAAAGTTTTTGTTTGGAAGCATCCCTGCCGAACAGAAAACCAGAGCATGTAGGATCGATAAATGTATGTACCATAGAATGTATGTACCATAGAATGTTGTACATGGAAATAATGGTAGTAACAAGAAATTCTTGATAGGATTCAGTTTGTCTGGTTATGCTGGTTTGTGACGACAATTACTTTACAGAATATAATAAATGTTCCTTTTTTTTTGTTCAACAATAAATGTGAATTATTCTTTATGGAAAAATAAGACATTCTCTGAAAATAAGACCTAGCGCATCTTTGGCAGCAAAAATTAATATAAGATACTCTTATTTTCAGGGAAACATGGTAACAGCTATTTTTTTCATGCTTACAAATAATGCTCCTTATAGATTACGAAGTAAAAATGAATTAAACTAGTTTTAGGAAATTCATAATGTGAATAAACAAAATACCTTTTGAACAAAATACCTTTGCAGGCTATAGGGAGCGGTCAACACCCCTCTTTAAGCAGCTCCACTGGCTACCAATAAATTTCCGGGCCCAATTCAAGGTGCAGGCTATCTATATATATAAAAGAGTGATGGCATCACGGCGATTCACAAAACAACAAAAGTACAGGCCCCCCAACCTCAAAATTTGACAACACAACCCATCATCCACGCCTCAAGGTTGATACAACAAAAAGAAAAGAAAAATAAAGTCCTAATTAGAGGGAGAGCAATAACTTTTTTTATCCAATTGCTGCCAGTTTAGAGGGCTAATCTCTGCCCACTTGGTTGCCTAGCAACCAAGGGACAGCCAGGTTTCAGTTAGGGGACAGGCAGATTTAGGCCTCACTTAGACTTCTTCCACAGATTATCTAATTTGCACTGGATTATATGGCAGTGTAGACTCAAGGCCCTTCAACACAGCTATATAACCCATTTATAATCTTATATTATCTGATTTGCACTGGATTATCTTGACTCCACACTACCATATAATCCACTTCAGTGTGCATTTTATACAGCTGTGAAGAAGGAGCCTCATATAATCCAGTTCTGAGCAGATAATATAAGATTAGAAATATACAGTAGAGTCTCACTTATCCAACGTAAACAGGCCGGCAGGATAAGTGAATATGTTGGATAATAAGAAGGGATTCAGAAAAAGCCAATTAAACATCAAATTAGGTAATCGTTATACAAATTAAGCACCAAAACATCATATTATACAACAAATTTGACAGAAAAAGTAGTTCCATGCGCAGTAATGCTATGTAGTATTTACAGTAGAGTCTCACTTATCCAACACTCGCTTATCCAACGTTCTGGATTATCCAACACATTTTTGTAGTCAATGCTTTCAATATATCGTGATATTTTGGTGCTAAATTCATAAATACAGTAATTACTATATAGCATTACTGTGTACTGAACTACTTTTTCTGACAAATTTCTTGTCTAACATGATGTTTTGGTGCTTAATTTGTAAAATCATAACTTAATTTGATGTTTAATAGGGTTATCCTTAATTCCTCATTATCCAACATATTCGCTTATCCAATATTCTGCCAGCCCGTTTATGTTGGATAAGTGAGACTCTACTGTACTGTATTTACAAATTTACCACTAAAATATCACAATGAATTTAAAACACTGACTACAAAAACATTGATTATGAAAAGGCAGACTGCGTTGGATAATCCAGAACATTGTATAAGTGAATGTTGGATAAGTGAGATTCTACTTTAATATGAAATAATTACTGGGATAGAATAATGCAGAACAATATAATCTCTAAAACCAGGACAGTAAATAAACAGGGGAATTCCACACAGGAAACAATCAGGGCCAGCTAACACCTCCCAACAAAGTATTCCCATCATCAAAGTCTGGCAAATCCTCTGTTTTCTCAGGGCCACAGACAGTAGAAGCACATAAAATATCGCAAACAACACCACTCTGAAAACAAGGGAATTCCAGACAGGAAACAATCAGGGCCAGCTAACACCTCCCAACAAAAAATTCACTCAGGGAGGAAACAGCCATGCTTTAAAGCTGCAAGGCCATTACATCCTAATCATTTTTCCTAATTGCAGCATTCATACTTGCCTCCAACAAACAAAAAAAACCATTCAGAAATATTGTATATTCACAACCTTTAGGAAATAATATCCCCTGATGGCGCAGCGCGTTAAAGCGCTGAGCTGCTGAACTTCTGGACCGAAAGGCCAGAGGTTTGAATTGGGGGAGCGGAGAGAGCCCCCACTGTTAGCCCCAGCTTCTGCCAACCCAGAAGTTCGAAAACATGCAAATGTGAGTGCATCAATAGGTACTGCTCCGGCGGGAAGGTAACGCCGCTCCATGTAGTCATCCCACATGACCTTGGAGGAGTCTACGGACAACGCCGGCTCTTCGGCTTAGAAATGGAGATGAGTACCAACCCCCAGAGTCAGACATGACTGGACTTAATGTCTGGGGAAAACCTTTACCCTTGACCTTAACTACCACCAATTCCTCAATACTTTATTTCCCATACCACCAGACTTCGCCACAGCAACGCGTGGCCGGGCACAGCTAGTTACCTATAAAGCCCTAAATGGTTCAGGACCTGCTTATCTCCGTGACCGCCTCCTCCCCTATGAACCCACGCGGGCCTGGAGATCTTCTGGGGAGGCCCTCCTCTCACTCCCACCCCCGTCTCAGGCATGGTTGGTGGGGACGAGAGAGAGGGCCTTCTCGGTGGTGGCCCCTCGGCTCTGGAATTCCCTCCCCAGGGAGATCAGGCTGGCACCCTCACTATCCATCTTTCGAAAGGACTTTAAAACATGGTTATTTCGATGTGCATTCCAATAAATAGTTCCAGTTAGTTATTAGTTGCCATAACTATGTGCCATGCACTTTATCACACTCCACTCTTATTGATTGAACTCTGTAATGAGATCCTTAATTCCCTCTTGTAGAGTCTGCTGAATTTTATCTTACAGTTTGTATATTATGTTCAGACTCTAATGTTCTAATGTTTTGATGTTGATGTTTTATGCTGGTTTGTATGTTTATACTATTTGACTTGTTTTTCATTGGTTTAATTATGCTGTATTTTATTGTATGTTGAAATTGGGCTTGTCCCCATGTGAGCCGCCCCGAGTCCCCTCTGGGGAGATGGGAGCGGGATATAAAAATAAAGTTATTATGATTACCTTCTATATCCACAGATTCAACCATCCATGAAAATGTTCATTAAAAATCCAAAAAGTAAAATTTCTCGCTATTTTATATAAGGGACACTATTTTGCTACATCAGTATTTATAATGGGATTTGAGCATCCTGTGTTTTTGGTATCTACAGGGGGGGGGGGGGTCCTGGAACTAAACCTCAGTGGACACGAAGAGCCCACTGCAATACAAAGTGTATCCTTTCAGATAGCTTTAAGAATTAATCACAATGTGGTATTTCAGAAATCAAATACAAAAATCAAAACAACAGAATGTTCCTAGATAAACTGGCTAAATATACAGTTGACTCTTCTAGAAGCCTGTTTGAATAAGACAGAAATGTCATACATAGTTATTTCGCAATATACAGAGTTTCCGAATGTTTCATATAGTGTATGTAGAAAATGAGAAATTGTAGCAAAATGTATCTTTATGTACAAAATATTATTTACAATTGTAATGTATGAGATGGATGGTGTGAGGTGAGGCAGGGATGGAATCCTTTTTGATCCTACCACTGCCACCAATTTGTGATGTGGATGATGGTGTGACAGGGAGGAATCCTTTTTGATCCCACCGCTGCCACCAAATTGTAAAGTGGATGATGGTTGTAATGAAAGATGATGTTTTTGGGATGGATGTTAAAGCAAATGGTAAATGCTGTTTCCACTGCTGAGGGGATTTTTGAATCTTTTAATCCCTCTCAATTATATATATATATCACCTTTATATGAGGGGAAGGATTACAGGGGGTGATCTTTATTCCAAGATCCCAGCCTCTGTTTCTGTAGTTAGGGATTTTGGTGTTGTGGTTCCCTTTCTGAGGTAAATGTGTCTATTATTCTTCCCCAATTAGGTGATTTATTCAGGTAACTGCCACCAACGTGAGGCTTTTGAATTATTACCGATGAAATTTGGCTCCACAGACGCAGATGAAATGAAATGAGTCAGTTGTTAACAAAGAACAACAAGTTTATTGCGTACAAAGCTTATGGTTGCAGGTTGATTGATTAACTTATGGAACTTTAAATAAACAAGTGGTTTGATAACTCTTATAACCACCCAACAGTAGTCTTTGGTGTAAATCCACTCTCACTTTCCAACTGATGTTGGAATTGTAGCGAACTCTAACCTCAGCTGAGTTCCTTAGTGGACAATGTCCCAACTACAATAAAACTGCTAATTTGATCTTCTACCGATCAAATCCCTGATCACTAGTCTTTTCTCAACTAGAGATCTTAACTAGGCTCTCTTTAGTCTACCCTGACTAAAGATTCTTGGCCAGGCCTGTCTCCTCAGCCCTTCCTGACTGAAAAGCCTCTAGCCACGCTCACGCGCTCTCTCACACTCTGGCTTCTCTTTTTAAAACTGCCCTTTTTTCCTTTCCTTGGCTCCGCCCACTTCTCCCTCTCATGAGCTAGCCAGCTTCGTCTCCATGGTAACAGCACCACTGTGGATTGAAACAAAATGGCTTCTGTTTCAGCTACTGTCAACTAAACACAAATACATACTCCAACAGACAAAATTAAACACAATAACTATGACTTCTCCACAACAATATTTTACAAAACACACACACACACACACACATATATTAGTTTGTTAATTTTTCCTGTGCATAGAAACATTTGACACATCCTGTTGAATTGCATTATTAGACGAAAGTTCATTATATCGAGTTTTAATAGCCCTTGTGAAGGAACTGACTGTAACTAACATACCTCTTTAGGGAGGGAATGCCAAATAATGATAATTGTTTTGGCTTGTATGTTATGGTTTGTGTTTATTAGAGTAGGAAGTGTAGAGTATTTTAAGGATAATTTGCTTGTTAGTTTGAATAAAGATGCAAGAGAAATAGACACAAAAGCCTGCTGGGAAACATTGGAATTGGATACGTCTGGTAGCCTGTCCCAATAGCATTAGGTTTCTTGTGTTTCTAACAAGTTTGTTCTTGAAACTGCAAGGCTGTTCTACATAAAGTAGAGCAATTAAAGACATAAATATGTAACTGCTAATATTGAAAATTCGCCCAACCATTTTCTTTGTAATATTTTTTTTATGTGGTTCATCTGGAGTTTCAGTTGTCTTTTCTTTCCTTTGCTTTGTGAAGCTATTTTTTCTCTGGTTTTGACCTTTTATTGCTCTTGCGTTTTTATACTAGGAACTTGAACAACAAGAATTCTGGCTAATTAATATACTGTTAGAGAAAGGGCAGTCCTTTAATTACTGCCTATAAAGATGAAATAGAGTGCCTTTCATCTGATAATTCACTTTAGAAAGTCATAGGCATGATTGGAGAGAGAGTCCTCTCGGTGGCTGCTCCCAGACTATAAAATATCCTCCCTTGTTTTCTACTGTCAGAAAAAGCTTTTTTTCTTTCTTTTTTTTTTTTTTACAACTCAGGCCTTTGATTGTTAACTGGTCACTACATAATGTCTTTTAATTAGGATGTGCTGGTTTTAATCATCATTATTATAACTGCTCTTAGAATTAATATTAGGTTAATTTTTAATATAACTTCATTTAATTGTTTTTGATTTTGAATTTTGCCTTGTACTCTGTTGTAATTTACAATGTCAGCCACTTTGGATTCTATATTGGAAGAAAGAACATATTGACTAAAAATAAGTAAATATATAGAAACAAAACGAACCCAGTCCCTTAAAATAAAATACAGGGTGTTTCAAAGGGATGGATCCAATTTGAAGATAAAACTAAATGGTAATACAGTATGACCCCATATCTGCATATCATATATTCCCAGACTTTGCATGAATATGCAAAACCATGGATAAGCTATTGAAATTGACCTCTATAATAATAATAATAATAATAATAATAATAATAATAATAATTAATAATAATAATTAATAATAATAATAATAATTAAAACTTTATTTGTATACCGCTCTGTCTCCCCGAAAGGACTCAAGGCGGTTTCCAACATAGGTAAAAAATTAAATTACCAACACAAAAATATATAACACAACCATAATAAAACATTGACATAATTACTATGACACAACATATGCATACAAAATTAAAAAACCAATTCAATACTAATCCCTTGGATGAAGTTCAACTATCAATGGACAAGATTCCAGGGATTAAAAATACCATAGAGTTGCTCTGAAGGCCTAGAAAATACCTAGAATCTGCTTGATTGTTGCATATGATCAGTATGCCACCTTATTACATGGCATCTTCCTGTGCAAAGGTGTATTTTTTAAATGGAGATCATCCTTCTGCTAAGCATATTCTGAAAATCCCAGGAACAATGAGCCTTAGAACATGATTACATAAGAAAATTGAGAGTGATAGTGGTTTTATTATTTCTTTGTGTATTTGTACATGTGTGTATTGGGGAGAGTAAGAACAAGATGATATCTTTGAATGCGTCAGTGGGACTAGTCATTCCTAAGCATAAAATATGTATTCAGTGTATGGTACAGAGGAGCAGTTTATGATCATTTGGAATATATCCTCTGCTGCATGTTCTAGATCCAAGAGCAGTGGTGCCCTTTCCTGTCTGTTAAATCTGCTGGATTTCTCATCTTCTCTGATGTTTTGAGTTCTGCCTTGATTATGACAGGAAAAGTCACAACAAATTCTTTTAAAATTATGTACTTTAATGTATAAAATAGTTTATCCCTTCCCTGTATTTAGTTTTGGTTAACCTGAAAACCAAATGCTTTACGCTTAAGGAAGGTCGAACTGTTAACATATGCAAAAGTATGTGGGAGTATTTTAATATTTCAGAAAATAATTTGACAATGATGTATAAGATTCTGCAGCTGTTATATTAACATATATTTGTTACAGATATGCAAGCCTCTACTTCTGTTGTGCCATTGAAGATCAGGATAATGAGCTAATAACACTGGAAATAATTCATCGTTATGTAGAATTGCTTGACAAATATTTTGGAAGTGTAAGTTAACTATTTTTCTTGCATTTTAATCCAGATTTGTATTGCTCTTTTAAGGCAAGGCAGGACAATGATTTTTCAAAATACGTTTTTTTGGGTTGTTTTTTTTTGCAACTCTCTGCAAATAGTTCAAAAGAGTTAGGGGACCAACTAGAATTTGGTGGAAACTGGTATTTATGACTGCTACAGAAAAGGGAAATTTGGCTGTGTTTCTTTTGGTGAGAAATCTCTCCTGATCCTGATTCCTTTTATGAACTGATATGTTTGTAAATGTAAAGGTAAAAGTTTCCCCTGATGTTAAGTCTAGTCATGTCCAACTCGGGGGGTTGTTGCTCATCTAAGCCGAAGAGCCACTGTTGTTTGTAGACGCCTCCAAGGTCATGTAGCCAGCATGACTGCATCTACTCAAATGTGCATGTTTTTGAACTGCTAGGTTGGCAGAAGCTGGAGCTGACAGTGGAAGCTCTCTTCGCTCCCCGGATTTCAACCTCCAACCTTTCGGCCACCATGCTTGTAGAGGAATTCAATTTATATCCATATATTTTATCACATTTTTACATTTGTATGCAAACTATCCATCCTCTAACTCTTTTGAAAGAACCTTTGTTCTTTCATATTCTGCACCTGAAAATCTTAACATTATTTTGCACATTGACAAAAATGCAGAATAAAAATATTTAGTTTGACTTTATTTTATTACTTTGATGACAGAATCCCTTGGCTAGCATGATATGAGTAAAAATATGTAATAGCTTAGACTAGATTACTTAACATTGTTTTCCATTTTCCATTTGCAACTTTTTTGTTGGAAACATATAATTTTGTTGCTAGGTGGGAAAGAAATTGTCATCCTAATTATTATATGTTTTCTAGGTATGTGAACTTGACATCATATTCAATTTTGAAAAGGCTTATTTTATTTTGGATGAATTTCTCTTGGGAGGAGAAGTTCAGGAAACTTCAAAGAAAAATGTTCTTAAAGCCATTGAACAGGCAGATCTATTACAGGAGGTAAGCAAATTTTATTTATCTGTCAAAGCACACCAGCATGCTGTGCTCTTGTCTTCGAAAAGCTTTATTCTTGTAAAGGTATAGAAATTGCTTTTCAGCATGTCTGGCATGTAGCTTTTACTTAATATTCTTTATATAGAATTGTGTTGTTTTATTTCATTCTCACTCTATTCATTGTGTAACTTACCTAGAGTAGTAATAATACTTTAAAAATAGCCTTATTTTCATGGCTTCTTTGGACTATGTGTTGTTAGGTGTGCAGCTGTTGTCTTTATATGTGTTTCTTGTATTTTAAGAGCTTTTTTTGTTTTTCATTCATAGTCAATTATGATTTTCTTTTTATTAATGGAATGATAACTAATTTTGTTATACCTGATGCATGTATGCCTCTTTACTATTTCATTGCTGAAATGCAGAAGCTAGACTGTCTTTGACACTCTTTCAGGTATTTTTAAAATTAACTTTGTCTTTAAAACAAGTTAGAATGCCATAGCTAAATAGATTTGCACTAGGTGCTTAGGAAATAGTTATATGTCTAGTCTTAGAACTATATAAGATAAAATGTCTGGTTGAAACCTTTTCTCTCAGCTGCCATCAAAATATATAAATATTTGAGTATCTGCTGCCTTTAGTCCACTGATTCAGAATTAAATACAGTAGTCAAAAATGCGGTGGGGGGGCATATTTAAAGTAATTTATATTACTTCAAAATCTGATAACCTCCCTTGAGGGTACTGAAGGTAGCAAATAGACAAAATAAAATAACAACCTTCCCTGCAAGCTCTCTACATTTCTTTCTGTGGCACTATAATCCTAAAGTGGCAATATAGAAATAGTAGTCAAGATGTTTTGCTACATAAGTCACTTTCAGTCCATTTCTTTGTGGAACTTAAGTTAATATTGGTTGTCTATAGAAGTGCAATCTTGTAGCTTTGCTATATAGACATTAACTTAGATGTATATGTGTTTTGATCTGTTATGGGTGTTTTGTTTGACTCTGTCTTGTGTTCCCTGTGTGCCCATGGTACCATTCATCAGTGATATTTTAAGGTAGCGAAAGAACGACTTTTTTTGAAAACATTTGTCATCAAAAATCTCTTCGTGGTTAATATACCAGTATCTGCATATAGAAGAAAAGGCTAAGCTTATGATGAAAACTTTCCACATTGAAATTGATAGTGTAGGAGTTCAGTGTCTCTATGTTTTGTTCACAATATATAAGAAGCACTACAAAAATTTAACATTCCTTCCCCCAAAGAAAACATGGAATGAGAGACACCAAACAGTACATTGCCATCAATCACGTAATGGCTGTAGCTTACTTTCCTTTTTTTTTTTTTTTTTGGGGGGGGGGGGGTTTGAAATGTTTTATGCTGGTTATTAAACCTACATTTTAATCAGTAGCTTGGTTTGTTAAGAAACATGACTCATCGTTTTCTGGAGAATGCAAAGAGGTGATTTGCCTCTTATTACAGTTGAGAAAGTGTAATTCCTCACTATTGACTAAGGATGCTACAAATTGCCACATGACATGATTCTCATTCGTACGATTACTGCATGGAGAGCCTTCCAAAATCTGATATGTAATAATTCACCACCACCCCTTATCTAACAGTTTCCTCTTCCTCCTATAAACTGTAAACTGTAGATCGATGAGGGTGGGATCCTGCAACAAAAATGGATATTTCACATTGTTATAATGAGGGGCTGGTATCATTTTTGTTTTCATTTCTTCTGACCACTCTTTTGAACTGCTGAGCAGATTCTGAGCAGTTTTACCATAGGAAAAAATCTGCATGTTATTTTATTATCTTTTGATTTCAACCAGCATTGAACATTGGAAAGTTCTGTATATATACATGTATATATAAATCTAGAAGTGGCTGGCTCCTTGAAACAGCACTAGCACTTTTCCTTTAGAGTAGTAATTTGAAACCCCAAATACCTGGTCCTCCAAGTATTTGGAATTTCAGTCCCAGAAGCCCCAGCCGGCCTGACTGTAAGGAATTTTGAGACCTGAAATCCAAAATACGTAGAGGAGCAAAAATTGGGAACCATTGCCTTAGAGCAACATTCAGCTTATCCATGGCTCATTTCAAATTCCATAATTGTGACCCCAAAACTTGTGAGATTGATCTATTCACAAGTATATAATAATAATTCTTGATTGAATTTCATAGATTCCACATTTTGTACAGAACCTAGTTGAAGTTGTTGTTTCATTTCTTTTCATTTAATTAGTTTAGACACTTTTAGTCCCTAAAATGTGACCCCACCCCACCTACCTACTTACAGAATTATTTTCTTAAAACAGTGTTTCTCAAACTCTGCTCCTCCAGGAATGTTGGCCTTCAGCTCCCAGAAATCCCAGCCAGCTTATCGGTTGTAAGGAATTGTGGGAGCTGAAGTTCAAAACACCCGGAGTAGCACAGTTTGAGAAACTCTGATTTAAATTGACAGTCGCAGAATAATATTGCATGAAAGACCTAGCTCAGTTGTTCTCAACCTGGGTTCCCCAGATGATTTTGGCCTATAACTCCCAGAAATCCCAACCAGTTTACCAGTTGTTAGGATTTCTGAGAGTTGAAGGCCAAAAACATCTGGGAACCGCAGGTTGAGAACCACTGACCTAGGTTGTTATCTACTTCCTCAGAATTCATGTAGCAATAGAATGGTAACCTCGTGAAACCTAATTACAAATGCCCTTAATTAGTTTTTATATTTGGTATTATATTATTTATTTATTTACTTTGTTTTATATACCACCCTCTCTCACTCATAGATAAATTATGATCAAACATATAACAATATTCATTGATCAAGATAAAATTCTCCAGTTGTTTTAACTACAGGAGCAAAACAAAACAAAAACAAAAGATGGTCATAATTCCCTCAGATTTATTTAATGATAATTTTTGAGAGTTGGGATTTTCATTGGTTTGTTAAATTATTGCACAGTTGTTTACTAAGTTCTTTGAAATTGTATTGCTGTTGTCAGTGCAGTTTTGTATTTGGTGTAGGCAGTAGCAAGATGCATTCAGGAAAGGACAGAATTTGGCTTCTACAGAGGGAATATCTGCCAGCTCTGGACAGACTTTTTCACAATTCCTAGATTCCGGGTGAAGAGAGTTGTTAGAGCTGAAGTTCCCAGGGTGGGGTGGCTTGCATAGTCACCTGTGCTACAAGACAGATGACTGCCCAAGTTGCACCTCCCAAAATGCATTTGTTCAGGATAAAACAGGGAAGTATGATTTTTAATGGCAAAAGCATCAGGTGAGGGGTGGGGGGGGGGGGCTACACCCCTGTCATCAGACATTTCTCTGGTACTCATCTTCTGATACGTTTTATTTCCAGCTAGGATTCCCTGGTGCTATTTTTCAGTTGTGAAAGTGGGTGCAGGGAAAAAAACAGTAGAATGGTTACATATCTATATATATAAAAGGGTAATGAAATTTTGGCCAAGGACAAAACAACAAAAATACACATCCCAGAAACACTAAACTTGGCAGCACAACCCCTCATCCATGCCTCTACGTTCATACAACAAAAAGAAAAGAAAAATAAAGTCCTAATTAGAGGGAGGGGGATAATTGTTTTTATCCAATTGCTGCCAGTTAGAAGGCTAAGCTCCGCCCACTTGGTCTCCTAGCAACCCACTCAGCCCAGGGGACAGGCAGAGTTAGGCCTCACTTAGGCCTCTTCCACACTGCCAATAAAATACAGATTATCTGATTTGAACTGGATTATATGGCAGGGTAGACTCAAGGCCCTTCCACACAGCTATATAACCCATTTATAATGGACTTAATGTCAGGGGAAAACCTTTACCTTAACTACTACCAATTCCTCAATACTTTATTTCCCATACCACCATATTTCGCCACAGCAACGCGTGGCCGGGCACAGCTAGTACATACTATAGCCCTCTTAATCTTTCCCTTTAAACATGCAACTTCTCCAGTTTTTAATCCATTTTGAAAACCAAAGGTCTTCCAATCTGAGTCAGCTGTTAAATATCTCATTCAGCCAAAGTGCAATAAAAATATTTAATTGAGAGTATCTAAATTGTTTTTGCATGTCTCTTTTGTAACTTTTGTACAGGCATGACATGGAAAAACTATATCTCCATTTCAGGCTGCTTTAGTATTGAAGCTCATGTTAAAAAACTAGAGTCATATACGAGCAAGACAGAATTCTAATATAACGGGTTTGTGTGTTTCTGTGTATGTATGTGTTAGAATAATATTTTCCTATATCATCTTGTCTTACATACATTATTTTGCATTCTTGAGACATAGGGTCAAAGCCTAGGTTAATGTGAAAAACATTCCCTTAATATATGTATTTGAAACTTACAAAAACTTCTTAACTGGTCACTGGGAGTGTCCGGGGGAGATGTGTATTTTTAAACTGCTTGCGTAATACATGAAATAAGTAGTTCCCTTGTGAAGCAAAGCTGTTTAATCCTCGTTATAAAGCTTATGCTTTGAGTTAGGTAACTGGCAATAACCAGTTTTGGCGTTTTTTTTTTACCACTGATGACAGAAATATTATTAAAAATATGCCATACAGAAAAGGATTTTGAATTAAAACCTTCAGTATTCAATTACATTGTCTTGCTACTCGTATCTTAATAAAATAACAGTAAAAGGAACTACACATTTATTTTGATTAATTAAAATATTTATGTACCTCCCTATATCTAAGATTTCAGGGTGGCATACAGTTAGGGTATGTTTGTGTCTACATGTATACATTTTTCTGTTTCTTGTTAATACATACAACTCTCAACACTTGCAGATTTTAACTTTTGTGGTTTTGATTAATATGTTCTTTTAAGGACTCTCTAGATTGTCCAGTGCAATTCTATCATCAGCTTTAGTCAGATGTTGACCTTAGAGTCCACCTGGAGAATCTAGCAGTTCCCAAGATGTGTTTTCTCAAATAAAAATATTGCCTTTTTTATTCACATTTTTCACATTTTAAAATTTGCCCTGTTTCCCTTCCTCCCATAAAATTGGAGGTTCTATTATACTAAATAGTTCATTTATAGTTTCATTGCCATTGCTGAGTACTAACAATTATATTTTAGGGTGCATGTTGTGTGTTTGATGAAAAGTTTATGTGAGTGAAATATTTAAAACAGTACATTGAAAGTAAATCTGATTCAGCAGTGTCTTCATAACTTTTCAAGCAAAAGGCAGATTTGTAAATAGTGAAGAACACTGAATTTAATGTGACTTTTTGTAGTGTAACGTTAGATGTGATGGGAATCATTATTCATGTGTCTGTCTTAATCTTTTGTAAGAGTGAGAGACTAAGAGTAAAATGAGCTCCTGGGAGATGGATGTTCAGCTTCATTCATCTTTTAGGATAAAAGGAAGCAAGTGTCTGCAGCCATCATGCATAGTTTGGCTTTTACACATGCACTCATTGCGTTCAGAATAACTACTATAAACTTGAACTTGAATTTTGCTATGTTGAATCCTTATTTTTGTGTGTGGAGTTCACTGCAGTTTTTGTCTCGTTAGTGTTTCCATTGTTTTGAAAACATTGATGTTTTAAGCAGCAAAAGCCAGATGCCTGAGCAGTCATCATTTGTACAGATTTTGTGACAGTGGATTTTATTTTATACATGGCTAGTTTTGCAACATTAAACATGTTACACTATGAAATTTTCATTATGCTTGATTTTGTTTGTAGAGCCAGAATGAAGACTGGGGAGGTTTGTCTGAGGATATCTTATGATTAAGAGCAATCTAAAGGCTTAGCGTTTTGATCCCATCCGTTCAATTGGTAACTACCAAATTTACCATTTTGGTGGCATGGATAACATGAGTGCTTTGCAGAGTTTTGCACGTGTAACAGAGCCCTTGCCTGAAGTATAAAAGAGAGCAGAAAAATGACAAGTGATGGGCTTCTGCAATACTTGCATGACAGTACTGAAGTGTGCTTTGGGTGCTGTGTCTTGTTTTCCTTTTCATACTAACGGCATCAGTTTGAAGTGTGTGATTTATGGTTTTTGTTTTGGTGGTCTTTGTTTTTAGGTGTAAATAGAGCTTGGAATTCCCAAAGCCAATTGCTAGGCAGATGTTGACTTTATAAAGTGTGTTTAAATATATCCTGGAAAAGTTATTTTGTTTGCTGTGAAGTGTACACAATCTTTCAACAGAGTAATTTCTGTATATTTTAAACAGTTGATTGTATATGTTACATAGTAAGACAAGTCTAACCTAAGCATATAGGGATCGCAATATATTTTTTGTACAAAGCATCAAGGGACATGCTACATGAAAAGGTAAGTGTGTGAGACAGAAACACAAAGTGAAAATTCAAATGAAAACAGCTCAGAAAAAAGAAGCTTGTTATTTGTCATCATGTTGACATTTCTTTTTGCAATCTTATGAATGCAAGGCCTCCCAAGAGTCCTAGTCATAAACTGCCCTACTCAGAACTTCCAAACTCAAAATTATAACAAAAATTATATATTAATTAACACGGATGTAAGAGAGTCTTGAATTTGCAACATTTCCCTTTTTTATGCTTGCATTGACATTTCTGAAATTTAAATATAACTGGATGTCATCTACATAAGATTGTCTTTCAATTAATACAGCCTTGTACAATTTTTAGAGTCATACACATGCAAGTGGATGAATATCAGAAAGTTTTTAAGCAAAACTATTTCTAAACAGATTTTTAATAGATTTGAAAAATAAATAATAATTTCTACTTAAATGTAAAAAAATGCAAACTTACATGTTCAAATCTGCAGTAAAACTAAATATATAATCATTTAGCACACATGTTTAGAAATGAGAGGGAAAAAAGAAAAATATCCCTCATATTATTCACTGATTTTCCCTTTCCCATCACAGCCTTTTTACTACATTTCCTGCTGTTTGGGAACATATTCAGATCCCTAGAGTGGCTTTTCAGAGTTGCAGTGGAGAGGAAGGGTGGGGAAATATTGAGCAAAAAAGCTCTTCACATGCAGTTTGGGATCCACACCGTTCAATATGACATGAATATGCAGATATGAATCACATGAATTGTATTATTATCAGCTAAACAGAATAAATACGCCAAGGAAGGGAGCATCTGAAGGCAAACAGTTTTCAGTTCCATTGGTTTCATAGGAAAGTGGTCAAATCCATTGTTTTCCCTACTGCAAAACAAATGGAACAAAATTTAAAATGTTAAACATGTGTTGTGCTGCTTTTATGTTAAGCAGCTTTTACATTTGAGGCAATGACTCAGGGGCAAACCTAAGACGATAAGCAGATTTTTTGGGGAGCAGCATTAGTCTCCAGTGTTGAGTAGCACTTGGTGAAGGCATTTCATTCTGGGGCTGTGAAATGTCACCCTTAATGGGAGCACTGAAAATCTTCAGCTGAGAACAGATGGGATAGCAGCTATGCTTTTATATTTCATCTAATGGAGCACCTGAGATTAGAAGGGAGATCATCTTAATCCTGCAAGGATAGTTCTCTGACTTTTTGCAATGATTTATGCCCTGAGCTAGGGTCTAACAAGATTTTTTGCTGATTCTCCCTGTAGCTTTGTTTCCATTTCAGTCTATTTCAGACAACTGGGAAATCTTTCAGATCAGGTTTTTGAACTTTACAGAGAGGTTCAACGGGATGGAGGAAGAGACAGTCTCCTTGTCATCCATTAAATTAAGTCTTGATGCTTGAATTCTGATTATCTTCCTCTTTGCAAAAGATTTTGACATCTAAGTGTATTTAAACTGAGTTTATTGTCCTGTCTTCTGAGTGGATTAAGAAATGCAGTACTCTTGCTGATGAGGCTAAGTGTGTTTGGCATATTTGTACCAGATCATGCCATCAAGTGAGTTGGCCTAATAACAGTACTTCATCAAGAGTTCAATGAATTGACTTTTAAAATACTTTGTCATAACATTCTAAAGAGGATAGGATAATGTATAACTGTTCAGCATTTTGAAAATGTGCATCAGGAAATATTTGAGATTTATAACTGCCAGTTGAATTATTGATCTATGAGAAATACCCTTGGATTATCTTTATTTATACTTCATACAGTTGGACTATGTTGAACTCAGATCATGAGACAAACCTTGTATGAGAAAAAAGTGTATGCTGAAGTTCTAGCAGTAATGTTTCAGAGAAGAATTTCCAAAGTAGTAAATACTGTCAGTCACTAATGAGACAACTGATGTTTTTAGCTGGTATTGACAGGCAGGCCAGTTTATATTCTCTAATAGAAGAAAGTAGCCAGAGAGAACAAGTGGAATTGGCTAGATCGGTAGCAGCTGATTTCCTTTCAGTCCTAGTCCTGAAAACAAATGCTGGTTCTGCAACACAGAAGATCACAGGGAAGACAGCATTCAGGTTTTTGTGTGATAACAAATATAGGATCACCTCTAAGTGCTGAAGACTTGTTCAGCTCATAAAAAGAAAAATATGATGCAAATTGATCAAAAGTTTTCGCAGTTTAATGTGGAGTTTCCCCCTCAGATGAGATGACATGGGAAATGGTTAACATAAGCTTTCCCCCAGCCAGGTGTCCTCCAGATATGTTTTACTCCTCCTACCTGATCAATTAACATTAAATTAGACCATGAAGTTTTTTATGGGTAGTAGCCCCATCCATTCCCTGCAATCCACATTAGCATGCTTCTCATATAAACCCTAGTTCCTTTTTGTATGCCTCTGCTGCAGCATTAGATAGCTGCCTTATGAATGTTTCTTTCTAAATCAGACTGATTCTTGGTTTGACTTGGACTAGGTTTGATTCAATGACTCTTTTTGGCTTTTACTTATGCTTTTTCTGCTCTTTTTCCTTGCCAGTTTTGATGTTTCTGCAACATTGGAATCCCTTTTAGTTTATGGTTTCTTTTGCATACTTCAAAAGCTGTGTCTCTTGTGAGGTTAAAATTCCTGAGAGTGATAGACACTTTAAAGTGTCTCCTTTGTCTGCGGGAGGGCCACAACATTGATGCCTGTTCTCATTGCTAGACCTTCACCTCACAGCCCATTGGAACCATGTTTCATTCCTCATGGCCTTGTTTGAGGTTCATGAGCCTTCAGACATTGCTGTGGAGAATAAGGCTGTCCTTATAGCCTCAATGTCAAATACAAAAGCTTGGTCTCATTGAGCACAATCTTTGCAGAAAATACCAGGTTCCTACCTTTATGCAGGATTCTACTTCATATTTGGAACATGTTCTTAACTGTTTGGACACTTTTAGTGCATTGGTCGTATACATCTGTCAGAAACTGGCATCCTTAGCTCAGAAAACAAGCTCACCTTGAGATAGTAAACCTTTATTTAGGAAAACAAAGGTACGTGTTTCATGTCATGGTTGCCAGGACTGCTAACCATCACAATCAGGGCCATAGCCAGAAAAAGAATTCGGAAGGAGGGGGGGGGGAGGTGAAACTTTTTTTTAGTGAATCATGAAGAGTAGTTCCATAGCGCAAAATAATTTAGAAATCAAGCTCCATGGATAAACTTCAGTGAACACTCAAGACAGACAAACTTCAGTGGACACGCATGGGAATTTGGTTAATCAGTTAAAATTCATGAGTAAAGCAGGGTTTTTGAACCCCTAACCCCCCCCCCCCCCCCCCCTTGGCTACAGCCCTGATCACAATCACCATACATTTATAGGTAACATGATTAAAATAATTTGTGGGCTTTCACCCCATTACTCAAGTTATAGTATATGTTACGCTTTTTGTGATCCTTTCTTTACTGGCCAGGTAATCAAAACATCTTTGGTTTTCCCCTATACTGCACTTCAAATGGAAAAGGCTTAGATTGCCAGGCTCCCATAATAGGCCCATAAATCAGCCTAAACACTGTAAACATCCCCAAGTTATGAGGCTTACTATACTAGCCAGTAACCAAGCAATTAGTGTTACCAAAGCACTGCCAAACACAACCTATCATCACTTTAACACGTATGAAGCATGAGAAGTATATAACAGAATAGCTCAGGGGTCCCCAGACTTTTTAAACGGGGCCAGTTCACGGTCCCTCAGCCTATTGGAGGGCCAGACTATAGTTTTTAAAAAACTATGAACAAATTCCTATGCACACTGCACATATCTTATTTTGAAGTAAACAAACAAAATGGGACCAAATACAGCCTTAATGTTAATAATAATCATTATCAGCAGCATCATAAAACTAATATAGAGGGTTGGAAGAAACCCCTTGGGCCATTTAGTCCAACCCCTTCTGCCTTTGTGCACCAAGAGCACCCCTGACAGATGGCCACTCAGCCTCAATGTTGTTGTTAATAATATTATTATCATTATTAAGAAGAAGAAGAAGGGAAAAATCATTGAAAGTGAGGACATAAATATGCCTAATGGCCAAACAATAAAGTGTCACCAGCCAGAGGCCTATAAATATCTGGGCATACTACAGCTGGACAACATCAAGCATGAACATGTGAAAACTGTGGTCAGCAAAGAATACACACAAAGGGTCAGAAAAATTCTCAAAAGCATGCTCAATGGAGGCAACACCATCAAGGCCATAAACACCTGGGCCATACCTGTCATAAGATATACTGCTGGCATTATAAATTGGACACAGGCGGAACTGGACAATTTGGACAGAAAAACAAGAAAACTCATGACCATTCATCATTCACTGCACCCTCGCAGTGATGTTGACCAGCTATATCTGCCTAGAAGATCAGGGGGCAGAGGACTCTTACAAGTAAAGCAAGCAGTCAAAGAAGAAGAACATGCCCTGGCAGAATATGTAAAGCAAAGTGAAGAATCTGCTTTGATTGAAGTCAAAAATCAGAAACTCCTCAAAGCACAGCAGACAGAATCAGTACAAGAAAACCGCACTACAAACTAGAGCTGACAGCTGGCACAACAAAACATTGCATGGAAAGTTCCTTGACAAAATTGAAGGAAAAGCTGATAAGGAGAAGACCTGTCTCTGGCTCACAAATGGCACACTGAAGAAGGAGACAGAAGGCCTGATCCTTGCAGCCCAGGAGCAAGCCATCAGAACAAATGCAATTAAGGCCAAGATCGAAAAATCAGCTGATGACCCAAAATGCAGACTGTGCAAGGAAACCGACGAAACCATTGATCATATCCTCAGCTGCTGTAAGAAAATTGCACAGACAGACTACAAACAGAGGCACAACCATGTGGCCCAAATGATCCATTGGAACTTATGCCTCAAGTACCACCTCCCAGCAGGAAAGAACTGGTGGGATCACAAACCTGCAAAAGTATTGGAAAATGAGCATGCAAAGATACTGTGGGACTTCCGAATCCAGACTGACAAAGTTCTGGAACACAACATACCAAACATCACAGTTGTGGAAAAGAAAAAGGTTTGGATCATTGATGTCGCCATCCCAGGTGACAGTCGCATTGACGAAGAACAACAGGAAAAACTCAGCCGCTATCAGGACCTCAAGATTGAACTCCAAAGACTCTGGCAGAAACCACTGCAGGTGGTCCCGGTGGTGATGGGCACACTGGGAGCCGTGCCAAAAGATCTCAGCCGGCATTTGGAAACAATAGACATTGACAAAATTACGATCTGCCAACTGCAAAAGGCCACCCTTCTGGGATCTGTGCGCATCATCCGAAAATACATCATACTTGGGAAAATACATCATACTAGACACTTGGGAAGTGTTCAACTTGTGATTTTGTGATATGAAATCCAGCATATCTATCTTGTTTGCTGTGTCATAATAAAATAATAATAATACATCACACAGCCCTAAACACTTGGGAAGTGTTTGACTTGTGATTTTGTGATACGAAATCCAACATCTATATCTTGTTTGCTGTGTTATCCTGTGTATTTGTGTCAATAATAATAACCCCCTTCTGCCTTTGTGCACCAAAAGCTGTCACGCCCAGGGCAACGGAGCACTAAGAACCGACACACGGAGGCCAAAAACTATCTAATATCTTTATTAAGGAAATATGTAAGAATAATAAAAACAAGTAGGAAATATAGTCCAATAAAAGACCTTTCAGGGAAGGTCAGAAATAGTCCAAAATTATATTGTCCAATATTTTTTATTAGAGTCCAAAGTTGCAAATCCAAACCGAAACACACTCTATTTGCAAGCAATAGAGTGGGGAAACGTCCAAAATCTCTCCAAAGTTCAAAGTAAGTCCACAGCAAGAACTGGAAACAAGGCTTGATACTAGAAACAAGGTCCAAGGCTGGAAGCAAGGCAAGATAATTCTTGAATACTTGGCTAGGCAAGGCAAGGCAAGGCAAGGCAAAGGTATTGGAGTTGCAGACTTTACGAAGTCCACACTTGGCTGGAAACACGAAATCACTCCTGAAGCTGATCTGTTGACTCCGCACGGAATCCTTCGTGTCGGGCACTTTTAACTCAGTCTCATTTCTCTGCAAAGCAGGTGTCCTGAGCTTCCTTTCCCAAGGGAAAGGAGAGCGAAACACATCTCCCTCCAGATGCATTCCTCCCTAGAATTTCCCAGGGGAACATGGCTAATTAACGTCTTGTTTAGCTGCTAATCTCAAGCTTCTCCGAAACTGCTCTTTCTCACCCCGGCCCGCTGCATAGAACTGTTTCCTAGCAAAACGAGGGGAGGCAGTGGAAAAGGCCTGTTCAAGGTCTTCCTTAATGGGTTCTCAGGTAGAATCATCAACAACAGGCATCTGGAAAGATTCCGGCTCTTGCTGAGCCGGCAAAAATCCCCTGTTTTCATCCTCATCAGCCACGATGGCGCTGGGATCAGAACTCCAAGGCCCATGAGACATCACAAAAGCACTGGCAAAGCACCCCTTAATAATTAATTATTAATAAAATAATAATTAAAATACCATTATAAACAAGCAAAGCTTTGGAAGGCGTGCACCAGGCGAGGGAGGAGGCGGGAAAGCTGCGCAGTTTTCCCTCCTCCCTTGCGGCACATGCACCTTCCTCGGCAGAGAAGGAGGGAGCCGCCGCCATGGGGGCCAAATAGATTGCTTCAATGGGCCACATGTGGCCCCCGGCCAGGAGCGGCTCTAGGTTTTTCCAGGATGTAAGCCCCCACCCGAAACTGTGCCCCCCCCAAACTTACCGGCAGCGGGCGGTGGCGGCGACCATTGGATTGCTTGCCGCGGAACAAGCAAGTATTTTGTATTTTCATGAGATCTCGCAAGATTTCGGCGAGACCTCATGAGATTTCTGTGAGATCTCGCGAGATCTTGCAGAAATCTCAAGAGATTACAAAATACTTCCTTGTTCCGTGGCGAGTGACCCAATGGTTGCCGCTGCTGCCGCTGCCGCTTCGAGTGCGCCCGGGAAGGGCTGCGCCCGAAGCAGCGGCTTCAGGGGCTTCAATGAAGAACTGGGCCTGCCCCCGGCCCTTAGTTTGGGGACCCCTGGAATAGCTGATACATTGATACCGCACAGTATAATAGGTACACAATGTGGATACACATAATATCAATATGTGGTTATCCATAGGCGAAGTCTCATGTTTCAAAAGGAGCATGGTAGGACTTAAGCATAAGATCCTGACAACATTGACAGCCTCTTTTATGAAATCACAACAGCTATAGAGCATATCTATGCTAAGGGTATTACAACTGTGCAATTGTCTTGAGCTGTAGCAGCTGATGACATATCCCACAACAACCCTTTGCTCACCCATTGCTTTTATTTCCATATTTGCATGTTGAGGTGACAGATTAATATATAGTTACAATGCAGGATAATCTTTCAGTAAAAGTCTTTTTTTCATACTGTGATGGAATGAGAAATGTATTCTGATCCTACATGAGACATGGAGTGACTGGTTCAGGCATGGCACAATCTGGGCTGAGAGAGGGTAGTGGGAAGGCGAACCCTGCTCTCTTAGACTCTGTCCTGCATATAGTACTAGTGCACGGCTAGGTTTAGATCTGATTCTGATCCCTATATGACAGTTTTACTTACCTGCACCAGTTCTCATGTCAGGCTGTCAATGCAATAGTAGGGAAGTTAGGGGAAAATGTATCTGAAGCAGTGGAGAATTAATTGTGAGGAGACTTGGAAAAAGAATAACTGACAGGAATCAGCAACAGCTTAATCATTGTGGCAGAGAATTTATGGAGTATACTCTTGAATATAAGGATCTCATATCAGCTGTTACTTTGGAGCTACTATGCCGGGAAAGGATGGGGTATTCTCTTAGAAATTAACTCCTTTTAAAAACTGCCTCCTGATCTGAACTGTGGGCTATATTCCAATCTGTTTCATTAGAGTTTTAATTTAAGGCACCTGTACACATTGATGCATGGTAAAGAAGTTGATAGTTGATAGTTCTTTTCAAAGTTGTATCCTGTGGAGTTTTCCTTTTGCTCAAAAAGATGGTTGAGTTCATTGTTAAATCACAAACAGGTTTACATACTTCAGTAGAAATAGACATTCATACAGAATTTGTTAATGCATGACATAAGGTAATGCCTGTTGGGTTGTAGCAAGAAGAGGAAAGAAACAACCATAAATCACTATGATCCATAATATTTAAATGCCTTATTTTTTTAAAAAATGAAGCAGTTGCTTTCATTTTTACAGTAGAAGGTGGCAGTGAACATCAGAGGAAGGGGAATATAGGCAGGGCCGGTTGTTACTAGGCGGCCGCTGACGCGGCCGCCTCGGGCGCTGGCCGCTAGGGGCGCTGTCGAGGCGTCGACAGCGACCCGTAGCGCCACCGACGCCTCCGGTGTTGGCGCGGGCCCGCGGGGCTTCAATCCCCGCGCCCACGCCAAACCGCGACAAGCAGCTAGGCCATTTTGCCCTTAGTCAACAAACTAAGGGCAAAAATGGCCTATCTGTGCTGTGCGCATGCGCACAGCCAGATAAGCCATTTTTGCCCTTAGTTTGTTGACTAAGGGCAAAATGGCCTAGGTGTGCTGTGCGCACGCGCACAGCACAGCTAGGCCATTCGGGCCTTACTTCCTGGTCGCGGCCGGTGATCGCCCGGGCGATCGCCGGCCGCGACCAGGAAGTAAGGCCCGAATGGGCTATCTGCGCTGTGCCCGTGCGCACAGCGCAGATAGCCCATTCGGGCCTTACTTCCTGGTCGCGGCTGGCGATCGCCCGGGCGATCGCCGGCCGCGACCAGGAAGTAAGGCCCGAATGGCCTAGCTGTGCTGTGCGCGTGCGCACAGCACACCTAGGCCATTTTGCCCTTAGTCAACAAACTAAGGGCAAAAATGGCTTATCTGGCTGTGCGCATGCGCACTGCCAGATAGGCCATTTTTGCCCTTAGTTTGTTGACTAAGGGCAAAATGGCCTAGCTGTGCTGTGCGCACGCGCACAGCACAGCTAGGCCATTCGGGCCTTACTTCCTGGTCGCGGCCAGGGCACGCTGGGCGGGGGCGGGGCCAACTCTGGCCCCGCCCCCCGCACTATTCGCCCTGGCCCCGCCTCCCACACAGCGTGGGAGGCGGGGCCAGGGCACGCTGGGCGGGGCCAGGGCGTGGGAGGCGGGGCCGGTGGCGGGGGCGCTTTTTAGCACCCCCGCTTAACATTTAAAAATATCTCCGGCCGGCCCTGAATATAGGAGTTGATTAGGAATGGATGCTAATGTTTAAACATTTTAATGCATATTTTGAAGATGAAAAGCCAGAACAGAACAATTTTAGATGCCTCATTCCTGTGGTGTTCTGTCAAATCACCCTACTCATTTACACATACATATGGAAACAAGTATGGGTGAAGCCAGCAAGTGATGAAAAGTTCCACCTGGTTTCATGCCTTTTTCAGACTGCAACTTCTGAGAGAAAATTATAGTCCTATGATGACTCAATGGGAGTTAGTTGTTCAAATCATGCACAGGCAGTGGCTACCCTCTATTTTTCCTTATTCTCAGATAATGTGAAGGAGCAATTTATGACATGTGATTAACCCCTCATACCAACTTGATCAGTACAGGAGTGTACAAAATTCTAATCTGTTGTATCCATTGACCCCCTATACACTGTCCGTTCAGTTTATTTCCTTCTGCCTTGCCAAGCAAACTTTCCATTCTCCCTCTTCTTTTTTGCATCTAAATTTTATTTAAATTCATAAACTAGTAAAATTGACAGGATTTAGCTAAGTAGCAGGGTTAGTCATAGGTACTGGTTTATTGAAGAAACATGTGAACAAAACAATTGGGATGGAGACAAAGAGGATTCCCACTTGCCTTCTGAGAAGATAAGACAACAAGTGGATAATGATTTAGTGTCAGTAAGCTTCCCCTAGACCTTGAGTCTTTAGGTCATGGAGGAAGAGCATCATAATCTACCACAATTTCAGATTGTTAGTTAGCAATATGTCTCTGAGTCAAGACCAGAGTGGCTATTTCAGAAAACATTTATGATGGCAGACAAAAGTAAAATGGAGTGCCATTCTCTGCAACAGCAAACATATCCAGAAAAGCCGACAGACTCAGGGTAAAAGCAGTGGAATGGAAAAGAAAAGAAAAAAAAACCCTAAAGTTTAAAAGTGTATCTGGCAAGCCTCTGTAAGGTGACAAAAGAATCTGTAGAGGTTGCTAGCTCAGATGTAACTCCCAGGTGCCATCTTTAAAAGCTAGATTCCACTCAGAGAGATGGGACAGAACCAAGGAAGGCGATCACCCAGTCTAATGTGTGGTTGCATTGGCAACAATTATGCAGTGAAATACGGCAAGTCGTCTTAGTGAGCCCAGTTCTGCAACACAAATTTCTTAGTTGTGTGCAGTGAGAAACATCAGAGATTTAGTGTGGACAGGTGTTAAAGCAAGAATTCACCCATCATTACATAGACCGCATGTTGTAGTCCAGGTAATAGTGATGTGTCTGGAAAAATAGCATTTTAAGAATTGGATTCAGATTCTGGAGATGATGATGAGTCAGAGAGTGAAAGTGAGAATACCTCTGAGGAAAAGGCAGGAAAGGAAGGTAGTGGAAGTAGGTTTTAGTTAAGCATTTCAAGTGATTGTTAAGAAAAATTATATTAGGCTTAGATTCAAGTGGAAGTTCAGGTGAGGAGAGCCTTAAGGGACAGCAAAGGGTTAGCAATTGGCTACAATAATGCAGCAAGTACCATTGCTAGAAATGTTTAGAAACTTAATTGATTCTGAATAAAAAGTCCTTTTTAATACTAGAAGATTTAGTAGTTATAGCAGGAAATTATATGTATATGAGAAGGAGTTGAGGACGACCTAGCTGTGCCCTTTGTCGATGGTCCAATATCGGTTCTGACCCCAAACTTGGTACTCGCAGGAGAAGGACATACAAATGTTGAAAAACAAAGATGAGAAAATACTAATAGATGCAGCATTTAAGAGAGCACAATTGTTTATTTTTGCCCAGGTCCTTTCTCATTCTTCCTTTCTTTTATATATTCTCAGTAGTAATATGAATTTGTAGAGAAATATGGAAAGGTATTGCTAGCTATGTGCTTTAGTCCCTTCTTAGATTTAACTTGAATAAGACTACAAAGTTAAATATTTGATTTGAGTAACAGAAGGATAGTGTGGATACCAGTGATATGGGATGAAAACCTTTTTATTACTAAATAATTTTACAGCAGTTTTTTCTGATACCTTAAAACACATTTTTATAAACTGAACTAGGTGAATGAACATAATGCCAGCAAATTGGGGAATTTCAAAACTTTAATATTCTTCTGATGATTGGGCTGGGTGGGAGGACACACGTGCTCACATGAATAAAAAATTACAATTTCATACATTAATATTTTCCAGTAACTTCATTACTAATAAATAATGCCAAGAGTATTCATTGATTTGTCAGAGTGTTGCAAATACTAAGAATAAAAGATTTTATTTGGTGTAACTGAACTATATCCAATGTTATTTCCAACTGGAATATCTATAAAACGAATTGGACTAAATTACTGATTAGATCCCATTGATTTCAGTGGGCCTATTCAAATACAAAGTATTTTTGAGGGAAATACAGGATATACTGTGTACAGGTCTATAGGAACATCAACAGACTAAGTACTTGCGGTCAGGTTTTAAAGTAATTTCTGTGTTTTATGTGTTTTATGCTGTTGTTTATTTATTCAATTTATATTGTTTTAATTCATGTACTGTGTTTTTAACCTATATTTTGTTGGGCTCATCCCCATGTGAGCTGCCCGAGTCCCTTTGGGGAGATGTTGGCGGGATATAAGAATGAAGATATTATTATGTTATTATTATATGTATGACTTAGCGTGCATAGAAACACTTTCTTACATGTGAAAATTCTCTAAAGCATGTTTGATCTGATTATACACAAGCTGCTTCTAGGACAAATCTGAGAAAAAAATGAAATAATTTAAAATACTATGTATGTTTTTAAGTGATAGAAAATCCACAAGTCCAAATCTCCATCTCTGTGTAGTTGGATTAACAGTTAGCTGGCCTGGAATGTTAATACAGGTGGTTTTAAAATGGATTAAAGAATGTGGTCTTGTGACTTGTGCTTATAAAGAATCCATTCATAAGATTATGCTTGAAGACAAAAAGTAAAGATTCCAAAATTTACAATTGAGCAGTACTTTGAGAATGAACAGAAATGCCATAAGAAGGTGTGCCACAATTAACTATAGTTTTGATACTGTGTAAGAAACAAATAAGTAGTAATACAGTTGGGTGTAGTTAGATGCAAAGGCAGGCACAATTTCTCTCCCAGAAATAGAATTAGATTGCTGAATGTACAAATAAAATATGATGGTGTTGTTTCCAGTTCAGCGGGGTACAGATTTTGTTCTTTCTTTTCTTACTAAACTTGGCCATATACAAAAAGAATATTCTCTGTGGTGGTATACATGTATACAGCAGATCATCCTGAGCATGGTGTAGGAGAAAAATCAAGAAACATAATCATACAGCACTATTTCTTTAGCCCTCGGTGATGTGTATGTGTATATGTATGTGTGTGTGTGTGTGTGTATGTGTGTGTGTGTGTGTGTGTGTGTGTGTGTGTGTGTATATATATATATATATATATATATATATATTGCATATAGCTTGCAAAACTATTATGGAAATGTCCTTTTTCCAGAATACTGTATGTAATTTTAAAAATTAGATAATAAAACAAGAATAGCATTAATAAGGTAAACAATAATAGCATTGATGTTATTAAGCATTAATAGAAGTACTAAATAAAAAGCCATTTGTATATATTGTATGCATGCAAACTTCTGTACCATTTATAAAGAATCTACACATTTTTTTTATAGCCACGTCATGAATACTTTAATGTCCCAGTGTACTAAATGACTTCATTCATCATGCATAAGAGAAGCGATAAAGCTGACTTACTCATGGCAGAACACTTGTCCTCAGCTTGGTGAATCCAATCATCTTGAACAAATTAGTGTATATCACACTGTTATTTGTTTGCTGTTTGTATATTTTCCTGTCTTACCATTTGCAGTGTCTGTGTTTTTCCTTTCATTTGTCTTGTCTTGTCAACATGCCATAATTTTCATTTTAAAATATTTAAATCTATAGTTAGCACTTGACATAGTATGTAATATTCAAGCTGAAATACTATGTGGAGCTTAGTTTTACAATTTAAATACTGGAATCCTTTGGTACAGTATTTGTCAAACTGGATATAAATGTGATATTTGTAGGTGCTAAATAGATATGCACTGACTTTTTCTTAGGCACATTAAACAAAAAGTGTTTAAAACACATGGCTTATAGACAGAACATAATTTAAAAACCCTTGAAAATTACTTTTTTAAAAAAACACCCCATATTTTACAAAGTAATATTCAGTACTTGATGTTTGTATAAAAATTTAAAAAATAGATGCTCTGGTTTTGCATTTTTAAAAGCTTCAGTACACACAGTACTCTCTAGTGTTTGAAAGTGCACAGCTTTCCCATTCACTGCAATGTTGGAGTTGCTTTCCAGGCCTACTAATAGTCCCAATCATTGCATGTATAAGGAGACATCCACAGAAATGTATATTTCTAGAGTTTCTAGAAAGGATAAACCTTAGCCCAAGGATAAACAGTGAAAGAAAGGGTTATTTTGTGTAGGGAAATTATTAATGTATGCAGTAGCTATGTTTCTTTAAAAGTTAAATAAATAAATATAATATAAATAAACTCTATTTATAACCCACCCTATCTCCCCAAGTGGACTCAAGGCGGTTTCCAAACAACAGTGGAAAACATTCAGTGCCATAATAATGAAACCAAATTGAGACAATACATAAAACAACTTCAGTAAAAACTTATAACTAGCCTGAAAATAAGTAAACATAAGTAATTAAATAAAACATAATAAATCTAATCAGACACATTTACACCATAATAAAATCTAAACAACTAAAATGCATAAAATTATAAAATAATTTATAGCAGCCTTAACCATTTTAAGTTGATTAAAATAATAGGGAATAAGGGTTAGCTCAATCAATTATATGCAATATAAAATTTGAGTTAAGTGGTATTGAGTGATATCAAGATATATATCAAAACCCTTTCAACAGTGAGGCATTTAACACATTGATTCTACAACATTCCTACATTTATAGCAAATAAATTATAGGAAATGTCTGTCTTATCAATTTTGATTTTTTTTTAAATGGTATTGCTTCTATGAATGTATCTGGTTGTGCTGCATTACATACCCTCAATCTTTGAAGTGCTGTGCATGGAATGCTAATGAGCTGTTGTGGCCTGTTACAGTTTTATACTCTTGCATGCTTGCAAATTATTGTGAATTAGCTTTCCTGGCATGTCTTTAATAAAGTATTGCATGCATTTCTCATGTGAATGGCTTTTTTTTCCTCCCATCTCTTCTGCTGTGATATATTTCCTCTTTGTGCAGTTTAGTAATTTTGCTCAGGAGAATTAATCTGTGAAACACTTGACTACACTGTACAAATTATTCCTAAAGTATTTCCTGAGTTACATATTTCCAAACAGCCGCTCACATTTGTTTGTACACATGGGAGTTGCTACAAATATATATTTAAATTTCTCTGAATAACATCTATGATACTCAGTATTGTTTGTAGAATGTTTTTGCTCATAATGTATATTTGTTAAAAACTGAAACATTTTCAGATATCTAGAAGTAGACAAAATTAATAAGCTTTTGTCTATTAGTGTGTCTACATTACTTGGTTTTATAGGATCTGTTCTGTTATCCAGAAGAGCATTAGCCTCCTTGTGAATAGAGGGCAACCTTTGTGGTGCCAGGGGTTGGACAAGTGTTAGAATGCAGCAGACTTTAGCAGTTCTTTCACACAAACACACTCCTTTTACTGCATAGGGACTCAGAAAGGTGCAACATTTAGGTACATTTTTAAAGGGGAGGGGGAAATGAAATAGTAGAAATAGTCCATTTATATTATATACTGTATATTGCAGTTCAGTTATTAACAAATAAATATCAGTTTTCAATAGATTATTACTTGGAAAGATGTACTTGCTTCCTAAAAAGTAACTTTTCCATGCATTATTATTAAGTAAAATCCCTCCCGTTTAAACTTTATTAAGTGTTACGAAATTATATATACTGTATATCCAATTTTCATATACTTCCAAAACTATTGGCATTTTTTCCACAAGCACAAACTAATCATTTGTTCTTTTTCCTGTGATTTGTGGCTGAATTTTGGCAGAGTTTTTCAATTTTAATTTTGTTTTTAGGGTGCTCGGTAGGTCACATGTAGCTCGCAGAATGTTCTTCTCCCACAGTGCTAGAGACCTACTGGCACAGAAGGAGCCCTGGACTTGCTTTACCTGTTTAACAGTGAACTGTTGCAATGGATCCACAAGTGGGAATCTGCTGCTGCCTGGCTGGATCCATCTGTGGGTAGCCTCATAAGTTGCAAGGGTGGTGCTTTTCCTAGTATAGATCTTCCTATTAGTAAACATCTTTCCGCACAAATCATTTAGCTGGATTAGAGTGCCAAAGGGAAAGATAGGTTTCTTGGGTTTAAGGTTCTTGACAATACATTTATCAACACGGTCTGGCTTCAGTGACAAGACTGAACATCACCTGTGTTTTGTACTGAAACCAGTGCACTTATTTTAAATACCGTGTTTCCCCGAAAATAAGACAGTGTCTTATATTAATTTTTGCTCCCGAAGATGTGCTAGGTCTTATTTTCAGGGGATGTCTTATTTTTCCATGAAAAATTCACATTTATTGTTGAACAAAAAAAATGAATTTATTATATACTGTACAGTAGTTGTCATCACAAACCAGCATAATCAGACAAACTGTGCATCCTGTCAAGAATTTGTTACTACCAATATTTTCATGTACAACACTCTATGGTACGTACATTTACCAATCCTGCATGCTTTGGTGTTCTGTTTGGCGGGCATGCTTCCAAACAAAAACTTTGCTAGGTCTTACTTTCGGGGGCGGCCTTATATTTAGCAATTCATCAAAACCTCTGCTAGGTCTTATTTTCTGGAAATGTCTTATTTTAGGGGAAACAGGGTAGAAGATTTTAAAACACAACATCTGAAATTTTATGAGCACTTTCTGTTTCTCTGTGGGAACTCTATAATTCAAAATGTATGTTTATGCATATCCTTAACACTTCCTTTTCTTAGGCATTATTGCTAAATTCTGATTCTCTCTTTTTTTGGCTATGCCTTATTTAGGATGCTAAAGTAAGTGTTCATTCTGTTAATATAAAACTTATAAGTTGTCTTTTTAACAAACATTTATTTTTGTTATATAAGAAATTATCAGGAAAATGTATTATTACAGTTTTGCTGCCAATCATATCCAAATCACTTCCAGCGTATTAAAACGTCTACCTGAGCATTATATACAGAGTATGGAAACTGTAAGTATCAACAGACAGGACTGATATTTCCAAAAGGCTTTGGGCATATCATTCCAAAGATACTGTCTTGAGCTTTTTCCTGTCTGCCCAATTGACTCAAAGAATAGGTGGATGGGGCTGCAGGGAGTAAGAGTGTGTACAAAAGAGAGAAACTTCCTGAAACGAATGGTGACTGTTCAGGACTTTGTGTTTCAAGTCATTTATTGGCCCCATGAATTTCATAGTTTCCTTACGCAAGGTGATTTTGCAAGTTGCTTCCTTTCCTGTTAGAATGCCTGCAATGATTCCATAGGAGCCCAAGATCTGTTCACTCTCTAATTTTCCTTCCACAGGAAGCGGAGACTCCTCGTAGTGTACTTGAAGAAATTGGACTGACATAAACCTTCTTGTTTGCCGATGTCTTACATGGTGTTTCATATACCTGTAAATGTTCACTGCCTCCATTTAATGTTAGCTAATGGTGTTATGATGCTATTTGTCAGTATTACTGTTCTGCTGAGCTACTTCATTCAGACCTACAAGAAAAATTCCATTTACTGTTAAGTTGAAAAAGGGAGCATACTTTTTTAGGGAAAAAAATAAAAAGGGATTTAAACTACAGTAATTTAGAATGAATCCATAAATTAAAATGAACCATACATGGTAATTTATGTGATATTTTATAAACATTACTTTACCATCATGTAATGTGTCAGGTACCATACATTATGCCATATACTAAAAAAAAGTTACATATGGCAAATAGGTGAAATTCAGTTAACATAGAACTTGGCTTTGTGTAACCAAAGATTCTTATTCTACAGTCAGACTCTTGTTATACATTTGTTAAAACTCAGTTTAGGTTATTACATAAGATTGCGGGGAAATAACTTTATGGCTATTTCATTTATACCAAAGAATCCTGCTAAGGTCAGTAAAGTCAAACTGTTGTGAATTGCCATTGTAACTTCATTTCTAATAACTGAATTGTAAAGGATTTCATTAGAAATTCTAATGAATGATATCACAGTGAGATTTTAAATTGAATCAGAAAATGGAGTTAATGCATTACAAAAGGAAAAAGGCTGAGATCATATGAAATTTCTTTTGTAAGCAACAAGCTTTCTTTTTAATACTAAATTGAAATGCTTCCTTAATTGCATACTTGGTCTTTTTGAAAGTATAAAGGAGAATCAATTCAAAACACATTGAGCTACAGTGATATAATCTCAAAGGGAAACATGTAAAAAGATGATTTTCCCAAGCACCTGTTCTTAACTTTTTTACCAGTATACGTTTGAACTAGAACTCAAGCAGCTGCTTGTAGTTTGAAAATATGTAGTTACACATCAGTTTTCATCTCACCTCTCACAATGTTAGATTTCATTAAAATACATTTCTTTACATAATAGAAACAAGCCTTAAAATGGGAACTTAGTTTAAATCACTGCCATGTTTTCACAAGACACAAAAAGGCTGCAAGTGTATGCACATTTCACTTGGTAGTAAGTCCCAATAACAGGGCTTGCTTCCAAATAAATATGCATAGGTTCAGGCTGCAGAGGTATCACAAAGCCATACTCTATTTACTCCGATGTGTGTTTTTGCTGTTATATCCTGTATCCTACTGCTAAAAAAGCTTCAGTACAGAGCACATGCTGTGAAAAGCAGTGTAACTCCCCCCTCCACATGTGTAATATCTTGTGTGTTCTCACTTGGCTACTTCACCAATAATGTAACTACTTGCTGTGATTGGTGTGATTCAAAGCATCCAAATGCTTTACTTTAAACAGTACCACAGATCTGAAGTAATCATGTCTGCTTAGGGTACACAGGAGTTGTGTTCACCCTGGGGAAACATGGACTCCTGAATATGACCTCTTGTGTGACACTGAAGTGACATAATTATTTGGCATTTTTAAATGTCAACCGAAAAGCAACTTTTGTATGTATTCAAACCATGTTTAAAGTTTACACCGTTGCCTTGTATGTGCTTGGTTGGAAAAGCTTTGTGACTGTGACATGCACAATGTGGACACTGTCTTAGTATCACACTGGTTTAGTTGTAATAAATGTCCATTTCTACTCCATTACTATGTCTGTGTATTCTAATCGTTAATGGGAAGAGTTGTTTCTTTTGAAATGTAGTTAAGGGTTTTTAACTGCATAAATATATTGTCATACTATGCAACTATTTTTCTAACAAACACAGAGGTATGTCATTGTTTGTCAAAGACCCATGTTTTTAAGAGTATTTTATCATGGTAAACCTCTAAAAACACAAAACAGTTTTTTAGAAATGCACTTTGTTCTGTAATACACACAAACATGTGGGGTAAGCTGAAGTAAGCTGTGATACGTCAGAATTAAAAATAGTATAGTAACCTAGTGGGTATAATTCAGAGTAGATACCATTTTGAATAATTTTACCTGCAATACCTGCAATCGCCTCAATTCTATTCGATTTTGCTTACTCAGAGAAATGTAATGTTTTTAGAGACTGGCTAAATTTCTTACTTTTCTTGCTACTGTTCCCCTGGATTTGGGGGCAGGGATTCAGGATGGGCCAGACTGTGTCTAACTATGTAAGTACCCTAATTAGAATGCAAATGTAACTAATTCAGTGAATTAGCAGTGCTAAATTTTGGTTTTGACAGTTTTATAGTAGAATATATTTACTTGTGTGGTAAATATTTTGTTGAAAACAAGTCTCAAGTTAATCCATATTATGTACCAAGCAGAACTGGATTGTGACCTGAATTAATTTTAATCCTTGAGTTTTACCACATTACTACCCTTTTATGGGATTATTCAAGTTAATGAAGTCATATCCCACCTGCATTTCTAGGTTTGAGGTACATCCACACACTTTAAAATCACAGTTGTGTCTTCAGATTCTGCTCACATCTAGTTCAGTTGTACACTCTAGAAGTGTACCATACAACCTGACTAGGATTGGGAAAAATCACATTCATATAACTACCTCTCTGAAGTCCAGAATGACCCTCGGTAACACTGCAGAGAAATGCCCCTATGAACTGCCAAGTGGTGCCTTGCCTTGCGTTTCTCCCCCAACTTCCTGTACTCTTTCGTACTGAGATACATTAGTAAATTAGATTTCCTTAGGGTAAGCAACCCTATACATTTCTATTTACTTCCTCAAATTGAGAAACATTTGCTTAAGACAAAATGAAATAGTCTGCTACTTTTAACAGGTGTGGAAAATGTGCAGATGTTGGACTGCAGGTCCCACCAGCCCTAGCCAGCATAGCTAGTGGTGAGGAAAGCAGTTACTCCCAGGGCCGTAGCCAGAAAAAAAAATGGGGGGGGGGGAGTTTGAAAATTTCGGGGGGGGGGGGGTTGACCCCCTAGCACCCCCCACCCCCGCTACAAACCTGTCAATATCTGCTTGAGATAGTGCCTGGAGGGACTCTTAATGTTTTACGTCTCATAGATTTAGCATGGGGATTTGGTTAACCAGTTAAAATTCATGAGTAAACCAGGGCTTTTTTTATAACCTGAAAATTTTCGGGGGGGGGGGGAGGTTGAACCCCTAACCCCCCCCCCCCCCTCGCTACAGGCCTGCATTCAACCATATTTGAAAGACCACACAAACTCCATCTGCACAATACAGATGAAAATACAGAGTCCAGTTGTTGGATTCCAATCCCTTTCACCCTTAATTAGTAGAGCCAATTGTAGAAAAGAACTGCAGTCACCACAGCAGGAAGGCAACGTGATTCCCATATCTCTAACTTGTGAAAAAGGTATAAGGGTGTTACAAACACATGCTAGCCAACAAGGCCAAGGCTGATGGGAACTGCAATTCAAAGACACCAAGCCAAGAGATGTTTAGTAAGCCACTACAAAACCATGGCTTTTTACATGCTGCATTACCTAAATGGCAGTGTAACTATAACTTGTGCAGTCAGTCAAAACTGTTTTGATATAAAAACAAAACACAAATTAGAGGCAAGGCAATGGGAGTGTTATCAATTAAATGCTTACAAAATGATTAATGGATTTGTAAAGAAGATCAAGTTTCCATAGCACTACAGCAAGTAATCAGCAGATACTAAGAGATGCACATTGTTTTAAAATAATTTATTGCAAAAAATAAGATTGGGAAGTGCACGTCAGGTTTATTTTTGAAGCACAGCAATACAAGATGGGGTCTCTAGTATGCAACATCTCCATAAGTAATAATTTGGTTGGATTTTTAACTCAAGCATTTTACAGTCACTCAACTATTTCTTCCTCTGCTGCTGGATCTCTTCCTGCCTCGACTCCTTGATCGAGAGGAACTTCGGCTACGGGTCAAGCTCCTGGTGCGACTTCGTCCCCTTTTCTTTTTCGTATGTGACCTATTCCTTCCACGGCTTTCTGACCTCTTGGAAAGGTGTCTTTTTTTATGCTTGTGGTGGCTCTTTTTCTTCTCAGATTCCCCATTTCTTTTGTTGTACGCACGATCTGGACTTGGACTGCCTCTTCTCCTTGACCTGCTATAATGTTCTTCATAGTAGCCCAACCGATTCCTTCTTTCAGAGTTTTTACTTCCTTCTTTAGTCCATTCAGGGGATATGTGAATATCTCTGTTGGCCTCCCAAAATTCATTGTTTGGATTTCTGAATACATGTAAGAAGTTGCAGTGCTTCCCTCTTGGACACTTCTGTCTTTCAAACAAGCCTAAAATATTTTTAAAGGGGTTATCAAAATCTGAAAGTTTAAAGGGGTTATCAAAATATTTAAAAGTATTGCTGCTCTACAATATTGATTTCTGCATACAGATTTGGTAGGGAGACAGTTGGTCATTGCTCTCAGCCGCAGAATTATAGCTGCATGCTCTGTACCTAGGAACTGGTGTTACATTCCACCCCATGTGATGTAGGTTCTTTACCAACACTTGTTTTGTTGTATTTGAAAGCCAACATATATACAGAAACTATTTCCAAGTCTACTTTCTCAGATACAAATTGAGGGGGGAAGTGGTATTCCTTGGTAAAATACTACAGGTACAGCTTTAGATATTTTGGGAAACTATGCCTCCGGTGGCGCAGTGGGTCAACAGTTTAAATGTAGGGAGCAGGGTGAGCTCCCACTGTTAGGCCCAGCTTCTGCCTACCTGGCAGTTCGAAAACATGCAAATGTGAGTAGATCAATAGGTATCGCTTCGGCGGGAAAGTAATGGTGCTCCATGGAGTCATGCCGGCCACATGACCTTGGAGGCGTCTATGGACAATGCTGACTCTTCTGCTTAGAAATGGAGATGAGCACCAACCTCCAGAGTCAGACACGACTAGACTTAATGTCAGGGGAAAACCTTTACCTTACCTTTACCTATGCCTCTTGAAATAAAATTATGCTAAGAAATCCTGATTTGTGACCCCAGCTGATGCTATTTGTTGCATTATTTATTTATTTATAGCATTTATATCCTGCCCTTCTCACCTGAAGGGAACAGTTTATCATCCAAAAAACCTTGGATTATCTTATTAAAATAATACTTTTTGAATACTAAGAGAACATGCAAGTCATAAGGGGTTTTTCAAATGACATACCACAAATCGCTGTTTTCCATCTCGTTACTGGACAGAATTCACACTGAAGTTGCCGACCTGCATACCATCGACCATTGAATAAAGTAAGAGCCTCCTGACATTCTTGTTCTCTTTTTAAAAAAATGAAATGGTGTTACTATCATCACAAAACTACTAAAAACTCATGTAAGCATTTTTTTAAAAAATTGGGCAGTGGGACCTTGGTTTCTACTGGGATTTGGTTCCAGACGCCCCCTCCTCATGGATACAAAAATCTGTGGCTGCCTAAGTCTTGTTATATAAAATGGTATAATAAATTGCTGTCCTTTTTATAAAGTGTCAAAATCAAGGTTTGCCTTTTGAATATTTTTTCTGTTTTCCGGCTATAGATGGTTAATTCTATGGATATGGAGGGCTGACTACAGCTGAGAAGATAACCTTGGAGAATAATCAAACACTAGCCATAAATATGCAAATTTCGTCCAGAAAATGCAGAACAAATGAGAGAACAAAGGCAGGAAAGAAGCAGATGGGCTGTGAGTGCCTAAATGGCCCAATCATGGAGAATACATTGTTTCCCTGTCTTTTCTGGGTGATGATACATCTAACCTACTTTGTATGGATTCTTTCTCCAATCATTCCAAAGAAAGAAAGAAAAAAATGCACCATTACGGAGAATTAACTACTAGAGTAGGGCCCGATATTTGTTTCATATGTCTCATTCATGCTTTTATACCGTACCGTTCATTCGTATTGCATGGTACAACAAACCCCTCCCCACATGGATGAAGCAGTGAAATGAAAATGAAAGCAGCACAAAACCATTTGCTTTGTTGCTGTTTGTTCCTCTGCCTACCACGCTTCTTGCCTCGTGCCTGCCTTGCAGCCTGCTTATTCTTTAAGCTCAGGTCTCCTCCACAGGCAGATCGAGAGGGTAATTGCTCAGAATCAGTGGTGCCTTAAGCCCCTGCCTTTAAGCTCGGGTCTCTTCTGAAGACTGAGAGTAAAATGTCTCAGAGTCATTGGTATCTTAAGCCCTTAGGTTAGAGGGCGGGACCAGTGGGGAAAGAGGGAATGTTTTAAAGGAGATTTTATTTATAGAAAGAAAAAAATTACTAAAATTCGGGGGATGACCGAAACCCTTTAAGAGTTGGAGAGCAAAAAGTGGTAGATATGCCCTCCATATGTGGTGATTTCACCTCTCTAGCCCTAAAACTGAGCAGAAGGGGAGCCTGGGCAGCCTGACCATGGCTGCCAATGGGACAAATGCATTTGTATATTCAGATGGTGAAACAAAAGAGCTCACTCGGATGGGTGCCAGTTTCGGAAATGGCAGATGAATACGGAAAAGGGGCCATACGACTGGAACAAACAGAATAGGTAGCGATTTTATACAAATGCACAAGACTATTAACTAGCTTATTAGGAAACACTGATCCATGGAAATATAAAATAGAATCATAGAATAGTAGAGTTGGAAGAGACCACATGGGCCATCTAGTCCAACCCCCTGCTAAGAAGCAGGAAATCGCATTCAAAGCACCCCCGACAGATGGCCATCCAGCCTCTGCTTAAAAGCCTCCAAGGAAGGAGCCTCCACCACGGCCCTGGGGAGAGAGTTCCACTGTCGAACAGCTCTCACAGTGAGGAAGTTCTTCCTGATGTTCAGGTGGAATCTCCTTTCCTGTAGTTTGAAGCCATTGTTCCGTGTCCTAGTCTGCAGGGCAGCAGAAAACAAGCTTGCTCCCGACAGACCATCTTACTACATACTATGTTTTATCTATTAACAAAATTCATTTATAAATACTTACGACTGATACTGAACATACACATTTCCTCGAAGGTGAGGCTCAAAGTTGCAGCTGACCTATGTAAAAAGTAAATAAAAACTAATTAGCCAGCATCTAGAACAAACACATCTCAGGATAACATTTCTAGTTTGACTCTGGAAGCACCTTTGATACATTTTTAGGCTGTGCTCCTACAAAAGCTTAACTAGGAATACACTCCACTAATTTTGCTAAGTATTTTGAGAGATATGCAAAGGAGTGCATGATGACATGACTTGCATGCCTCAACTATAGCACATAAAGTACTGTCAAGCTAGTTGTGCAAATAACAAATGTGCTTATTAACCTGATTTTCTTGTGTGCCATGAAGTCGTTTCAGATTTAGCATGGGCTTTCTTGGCAGAATTAGTTTGGAAAGTGTTTGCCCTTGATTTCCTCTGAAGCTGAGAAAATATGACTTGCAAAATGTCACTTAGCGGGTTTACAAAGCCAAGTGATGATTTCAGCTCCGTGTTGGACTGTACTAGTTCAACACTCAAATCATGCTGGCTCTCTGATTTTAGTTTAGCATGTATCTATCTGAGCCAGAGGTTCTCAAAAGTGTGCTCCACGGAGCCCTTGGGGCTCAATGAAGCATCCTGAGGGGCTCTGCACTTCTCCCCTCCCCTCCCCCCCTTATGATTAGTAGTATTGCTACTACTACTACTACTACAAAGACTGGGTGGCCATCTGTTGGGAGTGTTTTGATTGTACTTTCCCTGCATGGCAGAATGGGGTTGGACAGGATGGCCCCTGGGGTATTCCACTGAAATACTGTTAAGTTTATGGTGATTAAAATTGTTCTTCATTTTAAATATTGTATTGTTCTTTCTTTCTTTTGCACTACAAATGGGATACATGCAGTGTGCATAGGAATCTGTTCATGTCTTTTTCAATTAGTTCACATAAACACTTTCCATCCATCTGGCCTGGCCCATCTGTCAAATTTTAAAATGCAATACAGTAGAGACTCACTTATCCAAGCTAAACGGGCCGGCAGAAGCTTGGATAAGCGAATATCTTGGATAATAAGGAGGGATTAAGGAAAAGCCTATTAAACATCAAATTAGGTTATGATTTTACAAATTAAGCACCAAAACTTCATGTTAGACAACAAATTTGACAGAAAAAGTAGTTAAATACGCAGTAATGTTATGTTTTAATTACTGTATTTATGAATTTAGCACCAAAATATCATGATATATTGAAAACATTGACTACAAAAATGGCTTGGATTATCCAGAGGCTTGGATAAGCGAGGCTTGGATTAGTGAGACTCTACTGTATGTCCAAAAGTTTGCCCATACACAATATATATACATTTATATATAATATATAAACATTTATTGGGTCTTCACAAGAAACATTTACTTCAAAAAGGGCCCGGCAGCTGAAACCGTTTGAGAACCCCTGATCTAAGCCTTTTCACCTCAAAGCCTGTATATTCAAAGTGTGTAATCCGTTATATCTACAATAAACCACACCAGAAAATACATTTTTGGATTCAGCAAATGATCAAGAATAAGGGAAGCTATAGATAATAACTAAAGATTTAAAAGAAATATATAGATATATAGAACCGCCAATATCTTTTGTAATGAGTGTTAATGGGGTAGAGATGACGATTTAGTTGTAACAATAACTTTGTATACAAATCCCCCTCACGTCCCAACAAATCCCACTTTTTTGTTCTCTCTTTGCAATTTATTTAATATTTGTAAAGGGTTAACCAATTCTGGCTACCAGCATTAAAACCCAAATCTGGCTACCAATATTAGAAAACTCTAAAATCAGAACAGTAAATGAAGAACAACACTCTGAAAACAGAGGAATTCCAGATATGAATCAGTCAGGGGCAGCTAACACTTCCGAACAACGTATTCCGCAGGCAGGAAGAAGCCGGCCATGAAGTTGACAAGGCAATTAATGCTAATCAAGGTGATTAATTACAACATTCACACTGGCCTCCAACAGACAGGAGTTCTTTCTCCCACCCTGGACCTTCCAGAGATATATAAACCTCCCTCTCTTAGTTTTCCAATATACCTCACAACCTCTGAGGATGCCTGCCATAGATGTGGTCGAAAACGTCAGGAGAGAATGCTTCTAGAACATGGCCATACAGCCTGAAAAACTCACAACAACCTAGTGATCATGAAAGCCTTCGACAACACAGTTAACCAATTAATAACAACTCTACTATCCACATTTAAAAAAAGAAGAAGAGAAGCTGTAGTCCAAAAGCATCCAGAGGATAATTGGATTGTCAATCCCTGAACTAAATTCTCCAGGTGTAATATTAATAGCACACTTTATAGGTAACACTCCTTCACATGTTCACTTTTCTATAAAATGATGTACAGTTAATTTTACTAGAATCTAGAAAGTAAGAGTTCTTTCTAGTGCAACCAATGGCACTTTCTAAATGAGTGTCATGATGCTTTAAATGTGGCATGACACTATTGTTGAAGTATGATGATATACAAGTGAAAGTTTTCTCAGTGTTAAGATCTTCAAACAGGACCTAGCAGGAGAACCCTTTGTCTTGAAGGAATATAGTCTGCAAGGACAGTTAGTCTAAGCATGCATTCCTTTTAAAAGCCATTCAACTGGGACTAAAGAGCAACTGGCACAAGGACTATGAGGAGCATCTCTCCGCCCACTTGGTAAGAGTCAGCAGGCAAAAATAGGCTGACATGGGGCAGAATTCCCTCACATAGTCTCTACAACAGTTTCAGGGTCAAATTCTGACATCACCATTGGTGTCATTACAGAGCCTGCTTAGGGAATGGATGCTGCTCCAAGATGCACAAGCCCATATCAGATTATCAAGAGGAGTAATATCTTCATTTTTCCCTTGTAAAAGTTGATCACAGATTGGTCAGTGAACTCATCAGAAAATCTTTTTGTTTTCTTCTTGGAATCAGAGATTTCCCACCATTTTTAATGGGGAGGGTGTCTTCGAAAAACCTTTTTCAACTCTTCACTTTGTTTCAGCAAGTACAAGGACTACAAGCAAGATAGATTTCATCCTGTTTTGCAGACATCACAATTTCGTATTACATTCAAGAAGAGAATTTAACAGAAGTCTGCTAAAATGATTTTTAAAATCACAGTGTACCTTGAACTGGACGACTTTCCCTACATTTTTGAATTCGGGAAGTACATCTTCATAGAAGTCTAGAAACTGCTGGTAGATTTCTTCCTCACTGTATTCCAAGCTTGCATCTGTATCATAGTCATCTCTTTTACACTGTTCCATCCCAAAAGTAACAAACATGCCCCTAATAAGGAGTGTTTGACTAGACGTTGGGTAATTGTGCTTCCGAGAACATCTTTAAAGAGAGAAAAAACATGTCATTCTTTTACTTCCATGGCTAATGTTACATATTATACAATTTAACATAAGCAATTAAGAATGGCTATTATTAACCACCTCATATGGGCACCCTATAACACAGCTGTCAGAACAATGTACAATAAAAGTTTTGAATGCAAACAGGTTAATATGTTGACATCTGACCAATATGTAAGTTTGATCTACTAGCACCCCCCCCCCCCCCCCACACACACACACTTTCCAGGAAGGCACAAAAAGAAATGGCAGTTTAATTCATGCTGGACAGTGGAAAAGGAAAGAAACGGCATGGAAGAGATTCCTGGTATTTTTTGTTTTTGTTTACTTAGTCTAAAATACAACACAGTATACAGCATCAAGTATGGTGAGGGGCTGGCCACTCAGAAGATGCAAGTTCAAAAATGAACCCTTATATGTACAACCAAAAGCAAAGATTCGTTTATTTTCATTTTAAATTTATTCATTTTATAAAGGACTAGCTGTGCCCTGCCACGCTTTGCTGTGGCTTATGGGAATCATTTTTTGGCCAGGTGGAATAGCAGTGAATAGCTTTGCAGCATCAAAGCCTGACCGTTTTCTTCTTATGGGAATCCTTGTTTGGTTAGCTGGAATGCAATGGAATAGGGTTGCTGCTAGGAAGCCTGGGTAGAGAGTAGTATCACTGCTTTAAAGACTGGCCTTGATTGTTTCCTGTCTGGAATTCTCCTATTTTCAGAGTGTTGTTCTTTATTTACTGTCCTGGTTGTAGAGTTTTGTAATGCTGGGTGTGAACTCATTTTCATAGTTCACAGCAACTTAATAATAATAATAATAATAATAATAATAATAATAATGACTCAGAAGTGGAGGATGTACAGAGAAAGAGGGCAATTAGCATTGAATGGCCTTGTAGTTTCAAAAGCCTGTCCGTTTCCTCCCTGAATAATAATGAGAAGAAGAAGAATAGTAATAATAATGACTGAGGTGGGAGTTTCCAGAGAAAGAGGGCATCTTAAAGGGATGAATAATCCCTTTGAGGGGCATCTTAAAGTGCTGGGTCTGTTTACCTGTAGAAGAGAACGTTGAAAAGAGACATGACAGCTATGTAAATAGCGGCTGCTCTCCCTCCTGAGAACAGTCGCTTACCGCAATAGTACAGCTGTATTTCTCTTAGGGCATGCTCTCTCTCCTGAGGGGGAAAGGGGCCGAGGAAAGGGATGGCGTGGCTGTCAATGGTTGCCAGCCACAAGCCCCGCCCACCATGGCAACGTTTTGAGGAAGTGGGGTTAGGCTCCGCCCACAGGTGCGAGGTCCTCTGGGTAATCTAGTTGTTTCAGTTCAGGGGGGGCTCTGCGCTTGCATGGTAAGCAATGGGAATTTTATTTCATCTTCATTTTGTTATTTGGTCTTTATTTTTTCTAGGTTTTTTTTAAAGACATATTTTGGATGACCATGTCTTTTGTGGCCAAATTTGGTGTGATTGCGTTCAGTAGTTTTTCTGTTTACTCCAAAACAAAATAAACATAACATTTTTATATATAGAGATTTCTTTTTGAAAGAAAATACAATAGCTTAAAATGTACCCTATGTGCCCTTTTACCAAAGGAATGAAGTATGATGTGAGAAATTTAGTGATTTTGGCCTATTTCTCAACACCAAGTTTTCTAAGTTCTTCGCCTAGGCAGTCTTTTTAGCAGAGGAAAAAGAAACAAGTCTGATAAAGAATCTCTGATTCCATATTGTCATTTTCTCTTCTGATGTCATTTTTTGATCCACAGGAAAAAAGAGGATGGTTTTATCTAATAATTTCTTAAATTTGAAAGGACTCCCCTCAATCTAATTAGCCAAGTGGAGAAGTTGTCCGTTTTCCTGCCACTGTGTCCCTTGGGTAGTTGTTGAAATCACAGTCTCTGTGTAAAACATACTTTCTCATGGGTTACATTGGTGGCCAAGCTCTGCAGTCACCATAAAAGTAGGAATCATTCTAGCCCTTCTAATGCGGACAAAAGGATTCTCAGTATCGGAGGCCACGTGATACTTGCAGTGAAAAGAAAAACACAAATATCAACATAGATTTTCATTCTCTAAGCACTGAAGTAGCTTCAGTAAATGTTTGGAATGTTCAATACTGCTCTATGTGCCAATCTCCTTCCCTATTTTGAGGAACATGGTATGTAGTGGAAAATCTTTAAAAGGGAGGCCTTCAGTACCAGCAGAAACAGCACTTAAATCTGTTTGCTTAAAATGCATTAGTGATGCAAACAGCTTCAACCTCACATTTTCACATCATGAACAGAAATCCCCATTTACAGGAAACAGAACACAAAAGAAGTCAGTCAATAAGCAGAACTCTCCTTCCAGAGTGTCAAATTCAGTTGAATTCATCAGGAAAACAGATCCCTCCTTCCTGTTGCTCACTTCCAAAATATGTACCAGAGTGTGAAGGGACCCTTAAGATCAGGTATAAGAAAAGAGGGAGGAAGAGAAGGAATGTGCAAGTGGAAATCTGCATGCACAATACTGCACTCTCAGAATTTAAGCAAAAATATTATTTAACCTAGATGTTTTTACAAATGCCAATTATTATAGAGATCCATTTAGAGTTTAATTACCTGTCTCCAAATCTGCAAGCTCCAGTTTTAATGTAGAAAGGGCAATTGGCTCGATCTTTCTCTGTTCCAATATTCTCTGGGGGTTCTGGATTGTGCCACGTAGTTCCATTTTCTAGCTGTTTTTAAAAAAAAGAATTAACGTGTTGATAGAATCAAAACAGTGTTTATTAATAAGCACCAATAACTAAATTTAACAATCAGATTTCCTGGATAGATCAAAATTCCTGCAATGGAGAAGATATGCTTATTACCTAAGGTTTATGGTAGGGGTGGACAAATTAAGAGTTAATATCACATCCCCCTAGAGTCCTCTTGATGCCACCATGAACCACTTTTTCTATGGGGGAAAAATAATACCATTGAAGATGAGATAAGAACTTTACATGAAAGCAAAACTGATGTCCCTGAAGACTTCAATGAATAGCATTTAGCCATTTTCCTTTCTTTTTTTACAGAGGGGGTCATGGTACCCCAATACTAGCCTTGGGATGGAGAGAACATGATTTCCATGACTAAGTTTTGTAAAAGGAAAGCTAAATGAGCATTGGGAAATGCTGACTTTATTGTTTCTTAATATTAGTGTAAATAGGTGTCAGGATCTATCTCTACATATTACTTTTTAGCATGTGGTACCTGCCACACACTGCCCACGCTTTGACAGAACCTCATAAACATAGAGTCCCGCTTATCCGACACACCATATTATCCGACACCCGGGGTGCCCTCCCTCCCTTGCTCATCCCCTGTTGGACCAGCACAGCCATTTCCCCCTGCTCTCTTGCTCACTCACCAGGCCGGATCCTGGGTCTACTGCTGCTGTTGCTGCCGGGACTGGCTTGGTGAGTGAGCGAGCAAAGGAGGGTCTTTGTTGCCCACCCTTGCTCTCGCTCACTCACTCATTCACCGGGCTGGGTCCTGGTTCTGCCCTTGCTGCCGGGACCCAGCCCAGTGAGTGAGCCAACAAGTGAGGGCGGGTGGGCAGGCAGCAAAGGAGTAGTGGCGACACTGCCCCTGCTGCCTATCCTCTCACTCTTCCTCCTCCTCTCCCTCGAGAGCCAGCCTGCTGCGGGAGAAGAGCAGGAGGATCGCAAGGAACAGCAGCGGGGTACCCTCCAAGCCTTGCTTGTCCTCTTCCTCCTCCTCTCCCTCAAGTGCCAGCCTGCTGAGGGAGAAGAGGAGGATTGCGAGGAACAACGGCAGGGCACCCTCCAAGCCTTGCTTGGGGCTGCACTGCTCCTGCCACTTGTCCTCTTCCTCCCCCTCCTCCTCTCCCTCCAGAGCTAGCCTGCTAAGGGAGGAGGAGGAGCCTCTTTCCCAGCAACAGGGGAAGAGGCTCCTTCTTCTGCCACCCTCCCTAATCCGACAGTTTCAATTATCCAACAATCTGTCCGCCAGTTTATGTCGGATAATCGAGACTCTACTGTAGTTTCGAATGGTCACTTTTCTATTTTTCTTCTAACATACACTTGATCCCTAAAGGCCCTTCCGCACAGCCATATAATCCAAAATATCAAGGCAGAAAATCCCACAATATCTTCTTTGAACTGGGTTATCTGAGTCCACACTGCCATACATCCCAGTTCAATGCAGAAAATGTGGGATTTCATTTAGTTGTGCTCAAGTGCATCCTCAAGAAAATATTGTTGTCAATATTGTTGTCATATGCTGCACTGCTATTCAACTAATCTATGCATTGCAATATAATGTATTATATATGTAGCAATAAGAGAGGCTGATACGAAGATAAAGAACAGTTCAGAAATTCATTGGTCTGTTCCATTTTAAACAGTTCTAACTCACCTGACTTTCAGCTTGGTCCAACATCTTCTGCACAGCTTCCTATAAATGGTGCAAACACAGTACTAGTGAAAACCCTGAAATCAGACATCACCTGGGTTCTTTAGTTAAGATTGTAAAAGTTTTTTTTTTAAATTCATGTTCTTGAGTATCTTTACTTTAGTTAAATTACAACTAAATCAACTAAGTCTTACATAATTAAGACTCCCAACACAAAATTACAGGCATTGTGGCCTAAATCTAATGTTACAGTTGCAGAACTTTCTCCACCTTCTCCTCTCATCTGTAACTGAAAACTTCCCTGCTTCTGAAAACTGTCTCTGAAGTGTTTTCTAGGGAGCAATTTGACAGCTGAAGATGGGAGATGGAGGCTACTGGATTCCACTCTTCCAACAGCAAAGTCCACTGTTAGATCTTGCCAACTGTATTTAGAATAGTGTCCTTAATTTCTACCATCACTCAACAATATTCCCTTTCTCAACAATTAAACAGAGAAACAAAATGTAAAAAAATTAAATGGAAAGGAAGACAAAAATATTACCAGTTTCCTTATTTCTTTAGACTGTTTCTCTTTATTGGAACTCGTTGGCCTAGAATTGCTGTGTTAGACGTATTACGCCAGATTTCATTCTGCAGGATTTCATTCTGGAAACTATTGTGAAGGAGCATGACTGGAATGCTGGCTTAAAAACAGTCTCCTTAGTGATGTCCTGAAGATTAAGTGTGCCTAGATCCACCACCAATGCAGCAGCATCTTTGAGTGGAACACATACTTATGACATCTGTGTAACAGTTCATGTTCCATTCAAAGATGTTGCTGCATTGACTGATGCAGCATTTGAGTTCAGTGTTTCAGTATTATATATCTAATCCAGATACAACAATCTTTGCAACATTCACCCCCTCTAATTTTTCCATGTTTGTTGTGCTACAACCTAATGTTAAAACAGATTTCACAGATATCACTTCATGTACAGTCAGTTCTCCATTCCCCAAATTTCTGCATCCACAGAGTAAATCAGCCTGACTAGAAAAAAGTAATCCAAACCTTTATTTTACTGCTCACTGTGTTTTTTGCTGATGTAGAGGCACACCCCGCTAGATCTGCCACCATTTCACAGATCTCAGGTTCCCTCCACTTCAGCCATTTCAGTTGTTTTCCTTTTTTATTTTATGGATGTCATATTACTATGGCATTGTATATAGTGAGGTCTAAGCACAGATATCCTGGAAAGTGGGGGATGAACTGGAAGCATATCCCAGTGGATACTGAGGACCAACTGCACCTAAGATTCTCAACACTGAAGATGCAAAACAGTTTTATGTGGCATAAAACCCTGCTTCAATCTGTAAGGTATTTTGGACTGGAGCAGAGAATCATCTACAAAACCAGTGATCTTAAACACACAGCAGAATAACACAAGATAAAGTTTAAACAAGAATGTGAACATTTTGCAACTTGGAATTTTAATTATGTAGAGCTTAGATGTATTTAGAATGGTCCAGTAAAGTCCAAGCCTCAATCCAGTTATGTAGAACTTAGTTGTACTTAGAATGGCCCAATAAAGTCTAAGTCTCAATTCACATATTCTTCAGAATATGTGGCAAGAATTGAAAGCTGATGTTTGCCAGCAGTCCCCATCCAAATTGACAGTTGCTGGGGCAACTTTTTTTAAAAAGAAAAATTGGCAAAAATGGCAGGATCCCGATGCACAAAGCTGAGAGAGATTTAGCTGAGTAAACTAATAGAGTAGTTATCCAACCAACAAGGCTGTATTTGCTTACTTCTTTTTCACAATATTTTTAATAATGTTGTGCATGAAACAAAGTCTGTGTCCACTGAACCATCAAAAAGTGAAGATATCACTATCTCAGCCACCTATGTGGACAATTTTAGAATTCTGATAAGGGATGTGCAACATGTATTTGGCATTTCATTGTTTTCTATGAATGAAATATATATGTCAAAGTAAATGTGTCTGTCTTTCTGTCTGTACCACAAAGGCTGTTGTTAGGTGAAGTGACCCTCTGTGATGTCACTGGGAAAGAAAGGTGATATGTGTATGAGGGGAAGAGAGGAAGGAAGAAAAGAGCCACCAGGAGAGACATGTTGCAATTGAGACATTGTGAGTCCCTCTCAGGAGCTGGAGAAGAGTGAAAGACCAGCAGAGGGGGAGATAAGGAAAGAGAAAAATAAGTGAAAGGAAGGACGAAGGGGAGAAAGAAAAAGGAGAGAAGGAAGGAAGAGAAAGGAAAGGGGGAAAGGTATGAGGGGAAGAAGGGAGACAGAAAGGATGGAAGCAGGGCAGCAGCCCCTCTGACATGTGAGCAAAAATGGGTTGATACGCTAGTAAATACATAAACACACATTTGAGATATAGGATACCCAAGTACACACACATTTGAGATATAGGATACCCAAGCAATGAGATCAGCCATGGCACTTTTTGCTAAAATTTCTGCACCCCCACCTTGTTTATATTTCAGTGGTCTGGAGCTTTTTTTTAATTTTTCTTTTTTTTTTTTTTGCATATTCCATCCCTACAAAAAAACCCTAATTCAGAGCCTATTACAACATCCTAAAGAAAGAACAGGCATCACATACAGCTGATTTCTTCCTACACACTGATTAAAAGCTGATTAGGCAATACAAATCTATTTTGATCTTGTAAACAAGAAATAAAATATCCAATATAAATTGAAGCATATGTATGTCATTTTTGGCTATCTTAACCAAACCCAGCTTGCCATATCCTTAAAGAGTCCCCTTGGGGAGATGGAGGCGGGGTATAAAAATAAAGTTGTTGTTATTATTATTATTATTATTATTATTTAAAAAACCCATTTGGTTCAATCAAAGTGTTCATCCAAGTTATCTATTTAAATGTTATTCATATTAGAAGAAAGGGGTAATTATCTTGAATCTCCTTGTAATGTTGAGGAAATATATGCTAACTGCATATCTATTTTCAATTTTTAAAAGTTCTTAGGAATATTTACTCAGAGCTTCTGCCTAACCCTACTCCAGCTGACATCCAGAATAGTATGAGAAAGTGCTATTGCTCTAAACAAGGTTAACCAAGAAATTTCCTTAGCAGAAAAGATGTTCTGTTCTAAATTTACTGCATAGTGGTCAAAGATTAAACTATAAAAAGCAGAGTGTTAGCAGCTTCAGTTATCATATATGTTCCCTTCCCGCACCCAACAAGCTACAGAAAAAGATACATCTTGATGAATGAGTCAGGTAATGATGAGCTGCAACATCTTTGAGTGGAAAAAGTGGTTAAGGAATCGGGAGAAGCATAAGTCAAGGCTGATTCTACAATTAAACTAAACACAGATATAACAGTTTGTAACTTGGCCCACAGCCTCCCAGTAAGAATTCTGTATATCAGAGCCAACTATAATAAAGATCTCAACTATCTTGTCAGCGCGAGAAAGGGGATCCTGGCCAGCTGCGATTCAAACAACCAAGTTACGGAGAGTTAGTTCCCCTTTATTTCTCTCTCCCTTATGAAGAAGTGCATCATAATTCCAAATGTATAGAAATAGGAGCTGCTAAGTATAATTATATTTTGGGGAAGATTTCAGGAGACATTTTAAAATGTCATCTTTATTTCTGCAAAAATTATAATTGGTTGAACAACCAAAGTAGCTCTGTCCCCTGCAATACATTATGAGGAGTTGAAACTATATATGTTTACAATGCAATTCTGTTGACATGTACCTAGAAATAAATTCCACTAAGTCCAATGAAGCTTACTTAAGTAGATGGGTAAGGACTGCAGCCTAATTTATTCACAGAATGAGGACTGGGTTAAAACTATGTTATGTAGTCTTCCAAATGTTATTATTAACAGCTATTTTGCACTTCAGTAAATAATATTTTGAGAGGATATGCACTGTGTTTATCCTCCTAGAGCAGGAATCACCTCTCTTTCTTTCTTCACTTGCTGTTTCCGGTCCTCTTCCTCTTGTTCTTTCCTTTGCTGTTCCTCCCACTCTTCTTTTATTTTTTGCTTTAAAAAAAGAACAGACCTTTTATCAAAAAAGTTTCATTTAAAACTATGAGCATATAAACTTATTTCTATTAAGGGAGTAAACGGAAATTGAAAAATATTTGCCACTGCCTTTTAACCAATAACCAAAAAAATATAGGTTTGCCTTTTCCCCAAGCTCAATACATCTGCTCTTTCAGATATTGAAGGAAGTTCTGTAGCTTTGTTATACTGGATGTGTATTGATTTAACACCACTTGTCTTTGGGTTTTCATTGCCAACTTGCATATCTACTCAGCAATATGTCTCACTAACTTCAGTGGGACTCACTTCCAGGTAAATTTATTAAAGACCAATTTATGGCCAATGACTGGAGAGTGAACAGGAGATCTACTGGCAAGACAACCATCATATAGTAAATGGAAAGATAGTTGAGAGAATGCTGTTGACATATATAAGCGTATGGAGTTACAAAGGGCCTTCAAAATCAGCTGCCAATGCCTTTTTGAGCTTTTTGTCAGTGTGCCAGAAGACTTCCAAAAGTGTATCAACCACCCAGTACACCCAAAACCCTCCTGGTTGAGTGCGTAACTTTCTCAGGCTCTTCAAACTGGGATCAGAACTGCTACCTTAGCTAATATATGCTGTCAACTTTAATTTTAATGTTGCATTTCTCAAATTTGTCAAGGATAAAAACTGCTTGACTTTATGATTTGTTCTGTCAATCTATTCTTTTTATGTTAAGAATACTGGCTTGAGAAAGAAAGACAAAAATGTATACACCACACCTCTTCCTCTTCTTGTCGTTTTCTTGCAGCTTCTTCCTTTTCTTTCCTGATCCTGAAAGCTTCTTGAGCTCTTTCCTCTCTCAGCAACCACTCTTCATGAAGTCTTTGCCTGCAAATATAGTCAGAGTAACACAATTGAATATGAGGCTTTAAAAAAAAGCTCTGTTATTTATATTTGAAAAGCAAATTTAAATATTCTACTAAAATTTTAAGATCACAAAACAGCTTCATAAAGTTTGCAATCCTACTTGTTTGCAAGCCTCACTAAAATCAGTAGGGCTTATGTTTGAACAGATGTGTATAGGACTGCACTATAAAAAAATTTAACAACCCAATCATCTTGCAAGATAGAAAAATAAATTAGATGTTTACTATTAAATACTTCCTGAAACAAAACAATCTGGGCCTCTTGCTAGAAACAATAGAGTCTTGCTTATCCAACGTTCTGTATGATCCAATGCAGTCTGCCTCCCACCTGGATCAACAGCTGTTTCTCTAGGCAGCAACATGCAGCGGGCCAACATGCTCAATAACAACACAAGTGCAGCCACACTCCCAAACAAGTGGCAGACTTGTTGTATAACATGATGTTTTGGTGCTTAATTTGTAAAATCATAATGTAATTTAATGTTTAATAGGCTTTTCCTTAATCCTTCCTTATTACCCAACATTTTCGCTTATCCAACGTTCTGCCGGCCCGTTTATGTTGGATAAGCGAGACTCTACTGTATATTAAAGATGAGACCAAACTATTCTCTCGGGTGTCTGGTCTTTTTGTGTCACTGACCACAGCTGAAATTTTGAATAAATTTAATGAGTACCATCACAAAATACTTGCTATGGCAGCTATAGTCACTGAAAATACCCATTTCACACAAAGGCAAACTAATGGCAAATAATGCTTGGATGTGAACACTGTGGAAGAATGGACTGAGACCTCCCAGACAATACGCATTTCTACTCCACTATTCTCCCTTCCATCAGATTTTCTCCCATACTTCCCAGATTTCACATCACCATCTCAAAGTTTCATTTGTTACGAAGCAGTGGAGTCTCTCCCTTTTTTTCTTCCAGCTGCCCAAAATGAAACACAGGCTTCCAGCTGCCTACCGTCATTAGCTAAGGATGCTTTTTGGTCTATAAGGAGCCCAAAGGCAGCTAGAGGCCACCACTAAACTTTTAAACCTTTTTGTCCACCTGTTGTTGATTAAATTTAAAAAATAAAAGCCATAGATTTCAGCTTTGATGAGCAAAGGCATGCTTAAGAGCAGTGGACTATGTACTTTCAAAGTTAGTAATACAAAAAGGAAAACCAAACTACACTGAAATAGTATTCTATGGCTACAGTCCTGTTCTCTAAATTGATACTAAAGCAACTTTTCTAAGCTTATTTACTTCCAAGTAAACATGCAATAAACTGGGCTGTCAATTGCACATTAATATTTTATTCACCTTTCTTCTTCAAGTTGTATTTCTTCATCATCCAGTTCTTCTTCAGAAATGTGTTCATTTTTATTTGGTTTCTCTACAAAAAAAAAACACCCCTTAATGCAATTGCTCATTATAATTTAATAACATCTTAAGATCCCAGCCGCTGGCACATTTTCTCAAGTTTACCAAACAATCTTTCCCTTTCCTAATTTTCTGCTTCATCTCTCAGCACTTTTATGACACTGGGCAAGCTCAGGACACACTGGACTGTTTCTTTTAATGCATATACATTTCTCTACTTCTACAAATATTGCAGTTTTCCTAAACCTATAGATATTGTCTCCTTAAGCATGGACAGTGATACTTTAAATACTGACAACTCCCTACTTTGAAAATGAGTTAATGACCATTTAATTTCTGGATCCTATTTACTGTTTTATTAAAATACATTAAATAAATTACTAATGAGTTGAAATAATATATCTTATTCTTGTATTTGTACCCAAAATCATTTATAGCTTTTGTGGATATTTCAATATGTTTTTAAAAAGTAGAGAATAGTGATAGGTGTCATAAACTCATGGAAATGGAACTATAAAAGTCATTTAGTGCAATACATTGTCATGCAAGTATACACAACTACAGCACTCCTGAAAGACACCAATTTGTCCATTGTTTATAGACTTCCAAAGATTCCAACATCAAACAGTTCTTGCAGTAAACAAATTCTTCCCAATGTTTAGGTGGAATCTCTTTTCTAATTTGAAACCATTGTTCCATGTCATTATTGTTCCAGAACAGCAGAAACAAGCTTACCCTTTCCTCAATATTTAAACATAGCCATGATGTCCCCTCTCAACCTTTTCTTCTCCAAGCTAAACATCCCCAGCTCTTTAAGCTACTCCACATAGGCCTTGGCTTCCAGACCTTTGATCATTTTGTTCATCTTCCTCTGCACACTTGTCAATATCCCTCTTGAACTGTGGCACCCACAATTAGACACAGTATTATTCCAGGTGAGATCTGACCAAAGCAGAATAGAGGGACACCATGACTTTCCTTGATCCAGACACTATACTCTTATTGATGTATATCATTTTTGGTTATTTTTAAAAAGTCTACTTAAATCTTTGTCTGCTGAGAGCATCAAACAGAAAAAAGATATTTACATGCCCCGTGATCTTCCAATACCCAATAAACTAAAGGAACACTCCTGAAACTCTGCTACCCAATACGTTATGATCCTAACAGGTCATAATCACCAATAGGTTATGATTGTAACAGGTCATAATCAAATAGTCCAACACACTGACCGAATGTTTCACCTGATCCAGACACTATACTCTTATTGATGTATATACATTTTTGACTACAGCATCTGTCTTTTGGGAACAGCTCATGTCTTACAGTGACATCCTTTCTTTTATATACACTGACCAAATGTTTCACCTGCATCTCTCAGTTTTGCCAGTGTTTGTCTTTTCTTCTTCCGTTTCTCTTTCTTCAAAAGTGCTCTGTATTTTTTGTGGCTGAAAACAAAGAAGGAAAAATATCTTTAAAGCAGAACAATAATTGGCCTCTTTAAAGCGCCAATACACACAAGTATGTTTTACAACAACATCTTCTTACTGGCTTACGGCTGTAGTGTCATATAATCATAGAGTTGGAAGAGACCTCGTAGGCTATCCAGTCCAACCATCTGCCAAGAAGTAGGAAAATTATATTCAAATCACCCCTGACAGATGGCCACCCAGCCTCTGCTTAAAAGCCTCCAAAGATGGAGCCTCCACCACACTCTGGGGCAGAGAGTTCCACTGCTGAACAGCTCTCACAGTGAGGAAGTTCTTCCTAATGTTCAGGTGGAATCTCCTTTCCTGTAGTTTGAAGCCATTGTTCCACATCCTAGTCTCCAGGGCAGCAGAAAACAAGCTTGCTCCCTCCTCCCTATGGCTTCTTCTCACATATTTTTACATGGCCATCATGCCTCCTCTCAGCCTTCTCTTCTGCAGGCTAAACATGCCCATCTCTTTAAGCCACTTCTGATAGGGCTTGTTCTCCAGACCCTTGATCATTTGAACTGCCCTCCTCTGGACACATTCCAGCTTGTAAATATCTCCCTCAATTGCGGCACCCAGAATTGGACACAACATGATTCCAGGTGTGCTCTGACCAAGGCAGAATAGAGGAGTAGTATGACTTTTCTGGATCCAGACACTATACTCCTATTTATGCAGGCCAAAATTCCATTCGCTTTTTTGGCGCCACCCTAGGGCTTCACCAGTTCATCGGGGGGGGGGGGGGGGGGTGGCGGCGGGCGGGGCGGACTACACTGTAGAATTAATGCAATTTAATGCCATTGCTCAATGCAATGGGATCTGTCCTCTTATAGGACTTTGGCCTTCTGGTGCCACACCAACCTGCAGACTTCGTGACTCCAAAGCAGGCATGGGCAAACCTGGGCATAAGCGGCTGAGGGGGGAAAAGAAGGGGCCTGAGGCTGTTAGGAATGGTGGGAGTTGAAGTCCAAAACACTCAGAGGGCCCAAGCTTGCCCATGCCTGCTCCAAAGCCTTGGGCCTAAACCTGTCCCCTCCCGCTCGCCTCCTGAGCTCCCATGGTAACCCTTCCCCTTCTCCCCCACCAAGCCCGGCCGCCCCAGCGTCGCTCGCCTCCGCAACCCGGCGTTACACCCGACGCCGGACTCCTCTCAGACCTCAGTTTGGCGGCTCCCTCTTCAGGCACCAACGGCGACAACACGGGCGCCGCCATCTTGCACGGATTCCCGGAGAGTCACGTGACAGAAAGCCACCGGACGTGACTTCAGCGGGGAGAAGAGGCGCCGCCTGCGAAAAGAAAAATAGAGGCAGAACGCGCTCTCCCCGCCTCTCCCACGTTCCGTGAAACGGCCGTGACGTCATCCTGTGGCGGTCTGGGGCTCGCAGTTCAGTGAGGCCACAGAGCTGCTTGGCTGCGCATGATACACACCGCCTCCCTGAACTACAACTCCCAGGATGCCACAGGGTGTTGCCATGGCAGCCAAGGTGGGGGGAAAATATAGTGACTGAGGACCATTTCCCCTCGCGTTGAAACGGAACCTGGACAATTACAATAGAAAGGAAGAAACCATTAAAATCAACAAAATCTAGTTACCCGAATTAAAAAAATACACTCTAAAATCAGGACAGTAAATAAAGAACAACACTCTAAAACAGCAGTTCAAGACAGGAAACAATCAGGGCAGGCTAACACCTCCCAACAAAGGATTCCTCCAGGCAGGAAACAGCCAGGCTTTGAAACTGCAAGGCTATTCAATGCTAATGAAGGTGGTCAATTGCAACATTCACACTTCGAAACAGAAAAGAGTTTTTTCTCCCAACCTGGACATCATTCGACAGATATATAAACCCCACTTGCCTAGTTTCCAACAGAGCTCACAACCTCTGAGGATGCCTGCCATAGATGTGGTCGAAACGTCAGGAGAGAATGCTTCTGGAACATGTCCGTACCGCCCGGAAAACTCACAGCAACCCAGTGATTCCGGCCAGGAAAGTCTTCGACAACACATTTTCCCTCTTCTGTATGCCATGAAACATGTAGCAAAAGGCGTTCAAGATAAAGTGTCTTAAGTAATTTGGGGAGGGAGAGGAGGACAATCACAACTACAGATCGGAGGGGGAGGGTGCATCTACACTGCAGAATCGATGCCATCTGACACCACTTTATTTATTTACAATTTTTATATTCTGCCCTTCTCACCCCGAAGGGGACTCAGGGCGGATCATAATGTATATATATGGCAAACATTCAATGCCATTAGACAAACAATCGCCATGGCTCAGTAGTGGGCAATTCTGCAAGTTGTAGTTGTTAGTGGCTCACCAAATTATATCTCTCAGAATTCTATGCCATTGAAGAATGGTGTCAGGTTGCTTTTTTTTTTTTAATGTCTCTCCATTTTATATGAAACACCCCATCAATTGAACCCAGAATCAGAAACTTTCCCTCAGCTTAACCTACCTCTCAGGTAGAATTCAAGGGACATCTACATTGTAGAATTGATGCAGTTGGATACTACTTTTAACTTCCATGGCTGAATGGTAGGCAGTTTGGTGAGGCATCAGTGCTCTTTGGCAGCGAAGGCTAAAGACCTTGTAAAACTACAATTTCCATGATTCCACAGCATTGATCCATGGCAGTTAAAAAGGAATCGAGCTGCATTAATTCAACAGTGTAAATGCTCTCCTTGTTGTGTTGGTCTGGAACCTCAATATGCAAAGGGGTCTTGTGTACCTTAGAAACTGCCTCATTGGAGAATGAAGGTGGTACCAGAAGCCTTCTAGGCCAAGTCGACTTTCTCAGCAATGCAGCTTTGAAGTCGTAGGCTTTATCGTGTCTGAAGCAAACTGAGGGTACAGTTGTATTTAAAAACACAAGCAAAGTTAAGAAACTTGGCATTATACTAAATATTCTTTTTCCAGTAGCTGGCCACTTGGAGTGCCTCTGGTGTTGCTATAAGAAGGTCCTCCCTTGTGCATATGACAGGGCTTAGACTGCATTGTAATAGGTGGTCTGTAGTTTGCTCTTCTCCACACTCACATGTTGTGGACTCCACTTTGTGGCCCCATTTCTTAAGGTTGGTGCTGCATCTCGTGATGCCAGTGTGCAGTCTGTTCTGCGCCTTCCAAGTCGCCCAGTCTTCTGTGTGCCCAGGAGGGAGTGTGCCGTCGCGCCTGGGGCTGTAAACTCTTAGTGAAAGAGGCATGGACGTGACATCTTTCCCCAGGGGATTGCTTCTTGCCCTCCTTTAGGGAAACTGGAACTCCCAAGGACCAAAACACTGTAGTTAACTCAAAAACTGGGTTTATTCTTCACAAAGGGGGTAAAAGAAAATATACATTACAGTCTTTGATTGTTTAAGTCCATGAAGCTTGTCCAGATCCCTCTTTCTCTGGCTGTGAATGCCGGAGCAAACTCAGCCTCAGTCCAATGACCTATAGCTGAAGACAAGAGTCTTCCTCTGTTGCCAAAGGACTGATGTGAAGGCGCTTGAGACTCCTCAACGTTGTTCAGGTTGGCCCTGAACATGAAGTGTGAGTCCCAAGGGTAAGAACCTCAGAATTGGTGCTGAGAGGTAACTTTTGAAGGGCTTTTTGAGCCAAGCCTCTCTTTCACGTCCATCCGATAGAGAACTTGCTGATGGAATGAAAAGGAGGAAACACAGTCCTACTCCAGGAAGAGGTGGAGCCAAACAGTTTTGCTGAGTGAGCAATATAACAGGTACACACAACATTGATTGACAGATATAAATAACCAATCCAACTACATTTACAGGGTAAGGGCAAAATCAGGCATGATACAACAATTCAAATCTTGAAACTTATAGTTCCAACATATAGATGGCGCCACTCGCGCCGTCACAGGGAGTCTCTCATTCGGTATCAGCCATGGAGGCTAAGGATGCATCTACACGGTAGAAATAATGCAGCTTGACACCACATGAAGTGCCATGGCTCAGTGCTATTTATTTATTTACAGTATTTATATTCTGGCCTTCTCACCCCGAAGGGGACTCAGGGCGGATCACATTACAAATATAAGGCAAACATTCAATGCCTTGACATAGAACAAAGACAAAGACAAACGCAGGCTCCGAGCTGGCCTTGAACTCATGACCTCTTGGTCAGAGTGATTGGTCTCAGCTGGCTGCAGCTGGCTGCTCACCAGCTTGCGCCACAGCCCGGCCCTATGGAATCATGGGTGCTGCACCAAATTACAAGCCTCAGGATCTCATAGCATTGAGTCATGGCAGCTCAAATGGCGCCAAGCTACATTTTTTCCACCATGTCGATGCATCCTTAGTCTCCATGGCAGATACCGAATGAGTGGCATCAGATCAGCCCCCTCCCTCCTAGCCTTTAGAAGAAAGATAAAAACTTGGCTTTGGGATCAGGCTTTCAGTGAGTAGGGCAGTGCCATAACAGATCTTGAAATATGGAATTGACTATGGAAAGGCTTGGATTATGATTATGGATGGTGTGATTTTAATGTAATGGTCTTAAATGTTTAATATGGCTGTGTTTAATCTAATTTATTTTAATGTCTGTATTATATGTTTGTGAGGCATTGAATTATTGCCTCAGTGTAAGCTGCCTTGAGTTCCCTTCAGGGTAGAGAAAAGAGAGGGGGGTAGAAATAGAGCAAATAAATAGATAAATAAATAAATAACTTCTACAGCGTAGATAGACCCCAAAACAGCATAATTTGCAAATTGCTGATAAGTTGATTAGTAAGCTTCAAAGCTACTTCTTTGAAAAATAATGCTGGTCCAAAGCACTACAAGCTTTTGGTAAGTAGGAGTTCACCTGCTAATACTGAACTCTTATATTCTAGAATCTAAGGTATATTTATTTCATTTTGTTATCATGTCTTTTCATGTCATGAATTGTTCAGAAAAGTGTTATCAGTAGATAAATGTGTAACAAAAATGTGAGTGGGGCGGGGGGAGAGAGAACAAAATATTCATAAGCTCACAGAGCACAACAGAAACAGTTTTCAAAATAGGCTACAATTTATTCAGGGTGACCGATTCTGCATCTGAGTCTTGAAACAAAAGAGAAATCGTGGTTATTCTCAAGATGGCTGGGTGGAGGAATCCACCACGATTAGATTTCAACCCTGCGCTCCTATCCAGAATGGCAGGATCCAGGATTCTTTTTCAGTTGAGCCACTAAGGCCCTGCCCCCTTCTCCAACAGTCTTTTCTACCCTGCCTAACCAACCGGTCATGTTTGCCCTTCTCTGACAAACCTATAAGACAAAGATGTTAGTAAGGATAAAAACAATAATTAAAAGGGCAATGGCTTTAAAAACAGCAGATCGAGAAATGGAAGCAACCTGAGCAACAGCCACTCAGTTGACTACTTTTGAGTGAGTCACTGAATATGAGTGTGAACTAGAACAAGGCAGTGGCTCAAAAAAAAAAAAAAAAGACCAAGAGATGGCTGTAGCCTGGAAAACAAGCCATCCAGTTGACCACTTGTCAGTGAGTCATTGGAGACGTGCCTAAACAGGAATTAAAAAGGCAGCTGAAAACCAGAGAAGAACATGGAATAAGCAATGATTTCTCTCCCAGTAAACCGTGAGCACCATTTTGAAAACTGCTGCTCTAAGACATGGCTCCAAAGTGGAAAACAACATTTCAAAAGTAGTGATATATCTGCTGGTAAGTTGTGGTCATTAAAGTGAAATCTGAGAATAGCAGAAAGATTGTAGAGGACAAAGAAAGTAACAATCATCATCATCTTTATTTCTAACTCTCACTCTCTCCCCAAGGAGACTTAGGCAAACATAATAAACAATTAAAATTAACAGTTAAAATAAATTAAAATTAACAAATAAAACAACCTTGGCAAGAACATATAGTTGATCAAGCCTCATAGATAACTCATTTAAGCAATTAAGATTTGTATAAATATAAAAATAAAAATATAAAATGTGGTTATTCGAATAAGTTAAGGTATTCCTTGTCGACATGGTCAGTCGAGGTGGAAGCAGTGCTAAACTAGTCCTCTTCCTCTCCAAAGGCTAATGTGCAGATTGGGGCAGCAATTTAGTAGACAAATTATTTTACGTAATAGTACAATTAGAAAACAATTAGAGCGTGTCTCACAATGATATTGATTTTATGGATAGCATTCTTGAGAAGGGAATGAGTTCACTGGTATCCTTACCTCAAAAACGTATTGATAGAGGCATCTTCAAAATAAAAGTTAGTGAGAAATGTCTAAATGGCAATTTATGTTTTTAATCAGTTAAAATCATATTGAACCAATGATCCCAATTAGTCCCTTGGGGTGCTCTTTTTATGGCACTGGGAATGTAATAAGATGGTGTTATCTTAAAAAATGGTGGTGATGGCTGTGCATATGGGGCTGTTAAGGGGGCTAGTTCTATGGGGAAGATTCTGCTACAAAGATGTTCAGAAACTATTTAAATCTCATCAGAAATCAGTTGGGAGGAAACAGAATGGCGGTAGACAAACTCATTTTGGAAGTTGGAGTGTCTTTGATAGTAGTAGACTAAGTAAAATGATAAAATATAATTAGCTTGTTAGGTTATAATGTCTTAAGGCCATCATAACCTAAGGTTGTCAGTTTCAGATGGAAAATTCAACTATCTAAAGCTATTTTATGTAATAGTACCATACAAGATTTATGTTTTTGAATCAAGGAAATCGACACTTAAAACCATTGATAAAAAAGTTAAACTTACTGTTTTAATAGGCAGAAAGGCACTTAAATTCAAAAACAGCAATTCAATTTCCTTTGGAGGAAAATCAATATTGAAGCTAATTATTGAAATCTGAAGATGTTGCACCTATGGAATGGTGTCGAAATTTCTCAGTGTTTGAACAGCTTCAGAAGAAATTTGGACAGGTTTTGGCTTGGCCAAAAATACCAAGTCAAACAAGAGCAACAACAATTAAACAAACAAAAACAAACAAAAATATACCACAGGTTCTTCTCAAAATATAGCACGAGAAAGCATCACTGATGCTAATTGCTCTATATTGGCCAAGGAGACCTTTACCTTGGAAGACAGACTCATGGGCCATGAGGGATCGCCTATAATAGTAGGAGAATGTGCCCTTACATATTATTTGCCCAGTAAACACATTGCCAACAAAAGCACCTATATGAGACATGCTGATAAGGGTCCCTAAACAACAAATGTGCAATTATGCCACAGGCATAAAGGCCCCTATTATAGAACATTCTTTGCTTCTCTAGCTGTGCTGTAATTCATCCCTTCTGTCTGATAGGCCACTTTTTATCAATGAAAATTTAAAATGATATCTTTACAGAAATTTCTAGTTGTGTGTATCAGCAATGGCTGGGAGAAAATTCATATGAGTCACAAATTATTGCACCACCAGGTAATTTCATTACGTAGTTACCTACACCAGGTATAGTATGTTTGATTATGCAACCCAAAAATGTTCCCCTTCAGTTATTCCCTTTTAAGCAGTTTAAAGAAATCTAATCCTAAAGAGGGGTTCGTATCCATTTATTGAACCTATGCGAACTATTTCAGGGAATATGCTACTATCTGCTTTAGTGTGTGCAGAATGGCCTTAGATACACTTGAAACCTTGAAAGGGTCACCAAATGTCATTTCATTCCCTTGAAGTAAGATATTAGTTTCAAATAAAGGGAGAAATCCTTTGCCTCTCAGCATCTTTCTGGACTGCTGCATCTCAGCATTCTTCCTCATTGGCCAGGTTGGCTAGGGATGCTGGGTTTTGCAGTTCAAGAGAGGGGGAGGGGGTACATGATTCCTCTTCCTCTTTAAGGAATCTAAACCCATTTGATCTAGAAAATACCTGTATATAAAAATGATAAGAACTAATAAAAATAACAATCTATTACATGGGATATTTTCTAATGAACAGGGACAATATTCTGTTGTTAAATGGCAGTCTCTAGTATATAGACCTTAATGATTCATTTTCCTAGTGAATCCAATCTCCACGCATACCATTTCAATTTCTTAAGCTGATTTCAGGAGTCAAAACGGATTATATCTGCAGCCACAAGATATAGGCATCATCTGAGAGGTATAATATCCTCATGGGAAACTAGCCTCCAACCCAATGGCTATTGAGCAGCATGGCCTCTTTTCACAAGCCGCTCTCTGGTCCCATGGCTCTCTGGACTGGGAAATGGCATCACTTCACCTGCTGCCCAAGATCTGCTAAGAAGTATAAAAGAGCAAATTTAAGCCACCCTGAGTCCCCTGATGGGTGAGAAGGGCGGGGTAGAAATGATGTAATAAATAAATAAATAAATAAATAAATAAATAAATAAATAAGAAAAAGAGCCAGGATCACATTTGAATACAAAGTTCTTTAAAGTAAATCTGGAATATAAATTATTATTTTGTAACAGCAAAGGCAGTTGAAATCTATTCTGAAAGTAATACAGATGCTTCTATGCAGTCTTGATAAATTTTAAGATTCCATTAAAAGGTGGTCTGTGTATCTAATGCACTTTTTGAAAAACAAATAGTCAAAAGTTTTCTGTTACTTAATGCCTTTTATGTACTGACAAATTTATAGTACAAATATATATTTACATAACATTCATTTATTGTTATTTTAGAGAACTGGATGAGGAAAAGGATCCCAAGAAGCAAAAGGTAACATTTGGGATGTCCAAAATAAGAATAACAGCAACACCTACAATTCCCCAGACATTTCCCCTTGAAGACCATCACACAGCCTTTATTTCGGACGGCGGCCTTCCTTCCCTCCCCACGAGAAATGCTTCACTTGCCTCCCCATGAGGAACAAGCCTTTCATCATCAATGTGAGCAGCACCTCAATGCTGAATCCTGAAACATCCAAGAGCAGCAGACCCAATCTGAAGGCCACTCTTACAGAGTGCTTCAGCAGCAGGATGTTGCTCCTTACAGAGTGAAAACCTAAAAGTTCCTCCAGGCGTAGAACCAGAGCCATGGGACCCTGAAGCAGAACTGCATCTGCTTCCTTTAAGCATCAATAGTACTGCAATTCAAGCTGAGCCTTCTTTTTCATCACCACTTTCCATAAAGAACAGCATAGCACCAAGGCCAGACTGCCCTAGGCCACTGGCATTTTCAGCCTTTCAAGGGCAGCTTTAGTAAGGATCACTATTCCAGCACAGGAAAGAGGAGAGTTCTGTTGGATTCGTATCCACAAATGCTCTTTCCGCTTATTTTTATCACAGATTATCATGATGGTGCCCTACAGCCTTCTGGAGGATGCATGTTGAAGTCATGCTAAAAGTAGTTTTTATGCCAAAGAGGTACTAATCTGCATGCCAGGATTTACCAGCTGAATTTTTTTTTTTTTTAAAAAAAAGTATAACCCGTGCTTACAAAAGAAAAGCAAACATCCAGACATCCACCCACATTCTTATAATTCGGCTAAAAAGGGAAGTGCCCTGAAGAAGTGTGCTTCTTCTATTGAGAAAGCTCTTTTTTGCCAGATCAGCCAGAAAACCATAGGTCTCTCGCCCCTTGGAACTCACAAACCCTGCTTCAGACAAATTTGGAGAACGGTTGGACAGAGAAGAGAAGAACACACTGTTGCAGGAACACATATTCAACACTAGATGCATACAGTGGGCTGCAGGGGCTCACGGCTGAACCATTACGAGGCTGGTGATCTTCCCTGTGAATGGTCATTTGAGTGAGGCTGAAGGAGCAATCCATGCTACATGGGTCAACCCCTCTTGCCAACCAGTCCACAGCAGCATCCTTAGCATCTTAGCCCCCTATACTTGGATTTCCATCTACCTAAATGAGCTATTTCTGTTTGAAATTGATTCCAGAAGCAGCAAAGTCTCTCACAGCCATATTTTCTCAGCAACATCTGGAACACCACATTGTTCAGGCTCAGGAAGTCTACTGCTAAAATCAAAGACCCCTTTGAAAAGTGTCCACATTAAGGAGGACAACAGACATTTCTCCGCCCATTTCAGTATTTTTTTCCTGCAGCAACATCCGATGGCATTGATACAAAGGACATTTCACTGAGATATTGTTCATGCACATTTCTATGTTTCTCATCAAGGCCAGTCTCTAAATTCATCAATACTCAGAGACAGGCATCTGTTTCCACTGTCAGCCCAAGGCCAAAGATAAATCCACCCCTAGGAAGGACATCCCTTGAGAGCAGAGAACAGAAACTCCACCCAGAAACAGGGGGCAGATCCAAGCAAAAATGTGAGCCAATCAGGAGGAGCTAGAGGGGCAGATGGACAGTAGGGTTCTGGGAGGGAAGGGCAGACCATGAAAGGGGCCCCAGGAGGAAGGAGAAGGTCCCTCTGCTGCCTCCTCCTCCACCAACACCATGGAGAGGGTCCCCAGACACCGGTCCAAGAGGGATTTGCCCCATTCTCTCCCCAACACAAGTCTCGTGGTGCCTGAAGTTTGGGGTTCATGCAGAGGCCTAGGAATCGCTTTTTGGCACCAGAACCCACTTTCCTTTGGCTGTCTTAAGTATGGGATGGATCATCTTGGGGCTCTGCAATAGAGAAGGGAAAGGGAAATGCAGTAATGGGGATTTCTGCTGCCACTAAAAAAAGAATTTGCTCCTCAGCTGCAAAGACAAGGCTCTTTAATGCGGGCTAGGAAAAATTACTCTGAGACATCTAAAGGATACCTCAGCTATGCCAATTTTAACCCTGAGTAAAGCTGGAAATCTAGGTTTACTGTGGTTTTAAAAATATCTGGAAAGGTATCTCTCTCTCTCTTTCTCCCCCCTCCCTTGCTTTCTTTTTTCCTCTCTCCCTACTTCCATTTCTTTCTCTTCCCCCATTCTCTTTTTCCTTTTCCACCTCCCTCTTTCCTTCCTCCATAGGCATAAATGGCAGCAGTAGTGGCAAGGCAAAAATGGTGAGGGGGCACAAAAGGAGAAGGGATGCAAATGGCAAATAGGAATGCAGGTCAACAGGGCATGAATGGAGGCAGGACACAAATTATAAACGGTGAATGGCAAAAGGGTGCAAATGAAGTTAGGCAATGGTACTAGCTATAGTTTAGGACGGGGGCTGGGAAAATGACCTTGTTGAGCTGTATCTGGCCCACAGGCTATTTGAGGTCCCCTGCACCAGGAACTTTGGAGAGGCAATGGAGGATTTCCACTCCAAATCTCATTTTAGCAAGAGAGGAGCTCTCTCCCTGAGGCCTGTCTCCATTTGCAGGCTCCCAATATAGGTTTTAGGCCATATCTGGGTGTGTGGGGGGAACAGTGACGATACCTTTTTGGGTGACCCAAGGTCGGCCTGGGAGGGTATTAGGCCAAGCCCCTCCAAAAGGCAGTGTTTCTGCCAGGCATCTGGTCTCTACATCAGAGGGAAAACAGTAGAGTTCCTGTTGTCCAACAAACGGGTGGGCCGAATGTCGGATAACCGAAAGTGTTGGATTATAGGGAAGCCCTATTATCTCTCCCAGCAAGCTGGGTGCTTGCCAGGAGGGAAAAGCCTCCTCCTGGCAATCAACTCGCTTGAAAATGCTCTCTGCTGCCTAGAAAAACAGCTGATTTTCTAGGTAGCAATGAGCAGGGGGCTTTTTCACATCAGGGGCTTGGCTGGGAGGGAGGAGATTTTTCCCTCCAGGCAAGGAACCAGCTTGAAAAGGCTCTCTGCTGCCTAGAAAAACAGCAGTGCTCAGGGGGCCTCTCCAAGCAGCAGGTGCTTTCCTGGAGGGAAAATTCTGCAGTGCTGGACACCCACCAGGAGGGGCAAGACACCGGCACATCTGATAATATGGCTTGTCGGATAAGCGGAAGTTGGGTAACCGGAACTCTACTGTATGTTTAAAATACCAATTTCACATGGTTTTTAGGTATGTATGGAAGCAACCACCCTTGACAGCACTTTAAGTGCAAGGCCCAATGCTATGAAATCCTGTGAGATGTAGATTCAGAAAGCCCTTAACCTGCTGTTCTGAGGAGACTTGGTTCCTCCAACATCTGCAGCTCCCAGGATTCAGTTTGATGCCACTTGAACTTCCATGGCTTAATGCTATGGGACCCTTGGAGTTATACATTGCTAAGGCAACACCACTCTTGGGCAGAGAGAAGGCTTAGGCAGTGAATCTACATCACTCAAGATGCCATAGCATTGGCTGATGGCAATTAATGGGCGTCAAACTGTAAGTCCCACTGAAATCTGAATGAAATTATGATTTCAATGGTATTCAACCCATGTGAGTCTGCCTGCTGTGGCTTAATGCTATGGAATCCTGGGAGCTGTATTTTCTAAAGTTTCAACCCTCTTAGGCAGAGAAAGCTAAAGCCTCATTAGTGCTGGAAGTTGTGTGCTTCAATCTAGCCTTATCTGACCCAAAGTGCTGGTGCCTTCAAAAAATACAACTCCCAGGATACAATCTGATTCTATTCAAACTACCCTGGTTCAGTGGTATGGAATCCTGGTAGCTGTATACCATATTTCACTGCATAATAATTGCTCCCCCCCCCCCTTTTTAGGGGGGTGGGGTGGGAAAGGGCGATGCAACTATTATTTGGTGTTGACTATTATCCAGTGAAAAAAGCTCCCCTTGAGGCATAAGAGTCCCTTTGAGGGTGCAGCTGTGGAGAGGAGGGGCAGGCCCTCTGTCCCTCTCCTCCACAGCCAATTTTGGCACCCCCAAAAAGGGAGGTGTGACTCTTATGCAATGAAATACAATATTTTTGAAGACATCATCAGGAAGAATATGGAACTTGTGGATCTACATCTCCCAGGATTCCACAGCATTGAGTCATTGCAGATTGAGTGATGTCCAACTGAATCCCAGGATTCAGCTGCTATGGGTCAATGCTCTGGACTCCTGAGAGCTCTGGTTTTTCAAGGCCCTTTCCCTTATTTGTCTTCAAAAACTACAACTCCCAGAATTCCACAGCATTGGCCCATGGCAGTTCAAGTGCTGTCAAAGGAGAGGGAAGGACCAGTCTGCAGCTGTGGAGCAAAGGGTTAAATCCCTTTTTAGTGGCAGAAGAAGCGCCACCCACAATGGGCTCCCCATGTTTCCTTCCCCCCTTCATTGCGGAGCCCCACTTTCATCCATCCCAACCTGAAGGAGGCCAAAGGGAAGCGGGTTCAGGCACCAAAAGGCAATGCCTAAGCCTCTGCACGAACCCCAACCTTCAGGCTCCACGAGGCTTGTGTTGGGGGGAGATTAGGGCATATCCCTCTTGGACCAGTGTTTGGTGGCCCTCCAAGTCTGAGGAGGAGGCAGTGGAGGGACCCCCTCTTTCCTCTTGGGGCCCCTGCCAAGGTCTGCCCCTATCTTCCAAAAGCCTGCTGTCCATCTCCCTTCTGGCTTCTCCTGATTGACTTGCTCCTTCCCTTGGATCTGCCCCCTGTTTCTGGGCAGAGCTTCAAGATTGTGGCTAGAAGAGGTCCCTGTGCTGTTCAGCCCTGTATTTTCCCCCTCTGCTCTCAAGGGGCTTCCTTCCCAGGCATGCACTCAGCTTTGCCCTTTAGCTGCCTTTTCTCCTGTAGTAGCTCGGCAAGCAGCAGAGGATTTTTCTGATGTTTCAGAGGATGTGGGGATTGATGGGTTTCAAAGTGAGGAGTCTGAGATTGATCAGAGAGAATTGAGACTGATGTTTTGGATTCCTGTGCTTGTTCTCAGGCAACAGAAAGTGAAAGCTCCAGTTCCCTTGTGAAATGGCCTTGGGTCAATAGTGAGATTTCTCAGGAAACTAGATTAGGCCTAAGAAGGCAAGGAGTGAAAAATAGACAAATGAGATATTCTCAGAGGATCCGAGATGACTTTGAAGGCCCAGGCTGTTTAGCATGATCTCATGTGCACCTGGACAGACATAAATTAGGTGGTTTGGACTTCAAGCTCTCAGAGGAGACAACATTGCCATAAAGGATGGCTTTCCTGTCTCTGTTCTCAAGTTCATAGTTCAAGTTTCCTGTTCTGGTTCATGCCTTTGTTTCTTGGAGGGTTTGCCTTGGAAAAAGTTCCTGCTTTCCAGTTTATGAATTTATGTTTGAAGTGCTGCTGTGGATTTTGGTCCTCTTGCCTTTATGTACTTTGTCATTTTTGAATTACTGCTATTTTGTATTTTCTAGTCTACTGACCTTTTTAGAAATGCCCTTTCCCCCTTTTTGCCCTGCTTTCTTAAATACACATTTTTAGATAGTACTACTGGACTCTGGTGTGGTGATGGGTGAAAAGGTGTTTCAGTGCTAGATTGCAACATCTCCCCTTTAAGGCCTTTGACTTTTCTGGCTCAGAGACTGGCTTTCAGGCTTGATCTGCTTGAGGAAGGGAGGATCAAGAATGACTCCACTACTGACTCAGAGGCCTGTCAGCATTTCAGGCTTCCTTCGGGGCTTTTGCCACACTGCTGAGGGGTTCTTCCGTCTTGCCCAGTCTTTAGGGGAAGAAAAGGCATTTAAATCCCCTTCCTTTTGATGCTTTCAGAGTCTTTGGGGGGGAGGGGGGAACGTCACTTATATCCACTTCTTTTTGACACCTTCACAGTCTTGGGAAGGAGGCATTTAAATCCCCTTCCTTGTGGTCCCTCACTTCGGAGAAGACAAATGGGAAGCCTCTGAAGCCTCCTCTGTTTCAAGCGCCTTTCTTGTCTGACTTCTTACCTCCAAAGCCATGTCAGTTCCTAAAATCAAGACTGGCTTGAGATAGAGAGAGGGAAATGCTGGATTGATTGTCAAGGCAGAAATTTCAAAACTGGGGCAGAGAGATACCAGAGAACTGCAGACATCATGCACCCAAAATGGAGCGGATTTCGCCTTCAACCTCACTGAGATGGGACCTTACCAAGAATAGACCCAAATAGAGGGAAAACACAATTTTGAAGCCTTTATTCCATATCAAGTTTATTTTTGAGCAAACATAACTTGTTATGGAGTGACATCTTCACAATGGGAAAATAGACAAGAAAGAGAAATCAGTAAGTTTCATTATCCAAATTTCATTCCTTTTTAAAAAAAATTTTTTTATTAAATTTTATACTACATCGAAAGAGTGAGAACATCCAAATTACATTCCAATACATAAGACTTGAATGCAAAATACTTCATTCACGTCTATTCAGTATTTGCATGTTTCATTAATTGATAGCACTATTTTCTTTTTTTCTAAGGGTATCTACTGTATGTTATTCCTCCTATGTCTGTAATATGTACTTCTGCGTTGTAATAAAAAACAGGAAAAATAAATGTTTTAAAAATGTTTTGAGAATATCAGTATCACTGATGAATGTCAGCATACGGGCAATGATTATACTAAAGACTGGCCAGTATTTTCTAACATCCTTACATGTTATACAAAATGAGTGATGCAAATTAGTTAAAATCTATATATTTTATACAAACACATGGATCGTAGTGCATTAAAATGGACAATGAGAAGGGAATGCAACAGCACAAAACAATACACCTGACTTGTTTCATTCCCATTCACCATTTTGATTTAAATAACATTCCATAACCAAATTAGGGGAACGTAATTCAATTGCTCAAAATATTAATCCATTTTGATTGGTCACAAAGTGGGCAGAAGTGGTGGCAGTTTGTTACTTTGCAGCCTCTGAACTATAAATGCCTAGGGAGAGGGATTGTCAGTCTGGGAAAAACAAGAAGGGGTCCCAAGGCCACGTTTTGGCATTCATGACTGCACATGAGAGTGACCCCATGAAATTCAGATAGAAAGAAAACCAATGGCTACTTGTTAGCTTTTCTGGTCTTGCCACTGGTGATGTTGCTGCAGTTGGTAGTGTTTTGGTATCACGTCTTCTCATCTGCAAAAAATAAAGTTTTGTAAGTGAGGAGAAGAGGGAAAAAATGTAGAAGAAAAGATGCAACATTTACTTGGCTATCACCAAAACAACTTGGTGTTTAGAAATGCAACATTTGAAAGAGTCCAGTGCATCCACATTGTAGAATTCATTACTTAATGGGCTATAGTTTGACAAGGTCTTGAGCCCTCTCTGGATGTTGGTGCCTCGCTAAATTATAATTCCCAGTATTCCATAGCACTGAACCATGGAAGTTAAAGAGGTGCAGTGTAGACATACTCTGGGTTCACATCCAAGAAACCTCTTAAAATGCTGCACAAAGTGAATAAATACCTCTGTTCCATATAAGGTAAATAGAAAATCTATTTACCTTATACATCTGAATCTAAATAATAGGGATAAACAGAGAGGCCAATAATCTTTGTACCTTAAGAAATAAAATAACCAGTAAACTGAAGTCCCTGAGAGTATTAACTTTATAGGACAAGGACAGGTACAAAATGAGCTGCATTGCTTAAAAAAGGAAACACAAGTTGTGCATAAAAGATCCTTATGTCCATAGTCAGTTTTTTTCTGAACTCCAAAAGGGATGGGGCCTGCCGAATGTCACTGGGGAGGGAGTTCCACAGCCGGGGAGCCACCACCGAGAAGGCCCTGTCTCTCGTCCCCACCAGCCGTGCCTGTGAGGCGGGTGGGACCGAGAGCAGAGCCTCTCCAGATGATCTTAAGGTTCTCGTGGGCTCATAGGGGAAGATACGTTCGGACAGGTAAATTGGTTGCATGAGCATGAGGTTGTTGCCAAATATCATGCAGTTATGATGGAGTGCAGGAGAAGTTGAGCAGCTAACACCTCCCAAAAAAAAGATTCTCCCAGGCAAGTAGAAGCCAGGCCTTGAAGACACAGGGCCATTAAATGCTAATCAAGGTGATTAATTACAACATTCACACCTGCTTCAAAGAAGAGTTCTTTCTCCCACCCTGGACCTTCTACAGATATATAAACCCCACTTACCTAGCTTCCAATTTCCCACAGACCTCACAATCTCTGAAGGCCCCAAAGGTGGGCCCACGTGGCACGAAGGTAGGTCCACGCCGGCCGGGAGGCCCAGTGTGGGTGCCGGGAGGCCCAGCGCGGGCGGCCCAAAGGAGAAGGAGGCAGGGGTGGCGCCATCCTCCAGGGACGATGGAGCCCCCGGGACGATGGCGCCACAGGCAAGTGCCCAGTTCACCTTATGGTTGGACCGTCTCTGAGTGAAGGACTGGTCAGCTGCAGAGACGACTCCTGGAAGGGCACAGTCTGGGAAAACAAAGGTTAAGATGGGCCTCTGAAGAACTCAAATGTTTAGTTCTGCGTCAAACAAAGACAGGAGCTTTAAAAACAAATGTGCAAGACTCAAGGGACAAAGTCAATGTCCAAGTCTAAAATAATGTACTCTGAGCTTCTGTTTTTACAGGCAGCTGTTGCTGGTTTGGTCTTGATCTTCCATTGCTTTGAGCCTGCACAAGTCTGAAAAAGGTCTTTTTAAAAAGGAAAAAAAAATCATGTATTTATTTCTGAGCCCTTGGTGAACTATAAATCTTTTGGGAGGGTTACTGTGGCAGATGCAGTTGGCTGTTCTCCCATTTTTGAAATTACCATGTGCCAATTAATATTATGTTCTGCCTCCAGCCCTGGTCAGAGTACACCATTGGATAAGTTTTCCAAAAAATGTTTCGCCTCTTATCCTTGAGTGCGTAGTGACAGTAATACGTTTATACTTTTTTGTCTAAGGGAAGTTAATTTTTAGTCTGAAGGACTAGTGATTAACTCTCACAAAATGCTGAACAGTTAATATGTTGAACACCGCAGCTCAGTTTAAGTTGGAATGTAGCTGCTAATTAACCATTATGTCAGTAAACTTTTGGCAGAGTGGTCTTCTTCCTTTAAATAAAGTGACGAAGAGGAACGTCTGGCAGATTGTCCTTATTTAATCCCAAAATGAGTTTATCCTCCTTTTTAAAAAAAATCAGAGGATCAAATATGAACACACAATAGAATGTACCCCTCAGCATCCTTGAAAGCACTAATCCAGACACATATATTGAACATGCAATGCTCTATAATTCTGCCTTACATCACTCCTTCATATCCTGGTTATTATTAAAAAAAAAAAAAAGAATTCCAAGTTTTGAAGCCTTACATTTCACAGATTAAACCAGTATATGTGTGGCCAAGATGGCAAAAGTTATTGAGGAAGAACACCAAGGCGAGGAGAGGCTGCATTGGTTTGTTTTTGGCTGAGCCTAGTTGGAAGGATGAGATTCCTAGAATTAATGCAGTTTGACGCCACTTTTAACTACCATGGCTTAGTGCTATGGAATCAGAAAGTTGTAGTTTCACAAGGTCTTTTGCTTTCTATGACAAAGAATGCTGGTTCCTCATCAAACGGCAAATCCAAAGATTCAATAGCATTGACCTTGGCAGTTAAAGTGGTGTCAAACTGCATTCATTCTACAGGGTAAATGCAGCCTCTGTTTGTGGCAATGGAAGTAAGCTGAGGACAGAGGAAGAGAAGGAGGAGAGAAAAGCTGGGATGTTTTAAAAACTGAGAGGACGGAGGATTGGTAGAAACTGCACTGCCGAATTTGGACAATTGGATGATAGGTGATGTGTCTTAGCATTAATTTCAGAAGACTGGGATTGTCTTGGGAGAAAAGAAGCTTGGAGAACAAAAAATCAGTATTTGCATTGCAAATGAAACATTATTATTACGTTAATGTTTATATTGTTTATTTATATCCTGCATTTTTTCTCTACAAAAGAGACTCAAAGTGGCTCAATTCACACACATTGCCAAAATAAGCATCTCAGAGCTATATACATGTGAAAATTGTATTTGCACTGCATATTTATAATGGTTTGGTGCCACTTTGACTGTTACTGCTCTGTCATAGGAGAATTCAAGGATTTGTAGTTTGAAAGGGAGAAACAGAATTGTACTGTTGTGAACAGCAGAACTAGAGCTTCATGGCAGATATTTCTATGTACCTCAGGGACCATACTCTGCATTGATTACCTGTGATTTAAGATCATCCCACTTCTGTGGAGAAGGTTCCCTTCTCTCAGGTATTTGGGGCCATCAATCATATTTATAATGCAATATTTTCTGGGTATTTCTCCTGAGGGTTCTGTTCTGCTTGTTGTAAATTGTATTTATACAATTGCAATGCTTTGCCCTGCACTAGCTTCAGAAGCAGGTTATGTAAGTATAGTGTCTGTTTCTTTTTTAACCCTTAAGAATATTTAACAAAATGTTTATCTTAGCAGTGGATCTAGTTCTCGTGATTTGCCCGTTCTCACTACAGCCAGCTCTCTGCATTCGCTGGGGTTAAGTGTACAAGGCCCTTATGAAAGTGGGGGAAATGCAAATACAAAAACAGCATTTTTTAACCTGAGCAAATACCATTCTAGATATTTCTAGGTCCTTCAGCAGGACTGTACGGTCAGCTTCTGTCAGAAGTTTACTATAAATTTGCATTGGAGAACCTTGATATTCCTAGATAAATGTTCTCTCTAGGAATCTCTAGTTCTTCCAGATTGACTCTGTGGTCAATCTCTGTCTGAAGTTGATTATAGAGTTGCACTGCAGCACCTAGAGATTCCCAAAAAGAATATTTTAAACCAGTGATTAATACTTTGGTCTCTTGGTAAATTTTGAAAGTATTACAAGAATCCTTTGTATATTGAGAAGTGGGTGGGAGGCAGGGCTGTAGCCAAGGGGGTGTGTGTTAGGGGTTTGCCCCCCGCCAAATTTGTTTCAGGTTTTTTAAAAAAAACCTGGTTTACTCATGAATTTTAGCTGATAATTCATTTTAAAAAGTTTCAACCACACCCTTTCCTGAATTTTTTTTCTGGCTATGGCCCTGGTGAGAGGGAAATTATCCAGTCCATAGAATATATCATGGAAGGTAACGTGTACATATCTTTTGAGAAAAACAACTCTGCATTTTTCAAACAAGGGCCAGGAATAAGGCCTTCCTCTGTTAAAAGCTACAAATCCAGGAAACATAAAATTCATCTAATCCTGAGATTAGTGGCTAGTCAAAACATGTTTACTTTGTGTAGTGGGTCAAAAGCATGAAAAAATTCAGGAAGATGGATGGATGAAAACTGTTGATGGAAAACTCCTTCAAACAAGGCAAATGTGTGGTGAAGTTGCTGTAGGTTGTAACGTTTGTTGCTGTAGTTTTTTATTTTATTGTAGAAATATCCGAACAGTATCTCTGTTGTCTTGGACTACCTTTTGGCAGTACTTGACACCTGCAGCAACTTTTTATTCCCATTCTCATGTGGGATTCTTTTTAATATCAATACTTATTGGAACACATAAAGTATTCCTTATCAAATCTGATAAAAACTGAAGAAGCCTAGATAAATAGTATTGTTTTAGTGTAGATATGGGATTCATGTGGCCTCTGCCCATTCAAGTATTCCTTACTCCAGGGTACAGGATATACTGAAGGCTAAGGTTGATGGGAATTGTAGCCCAACAACAACTGGAGGTCTGAACAGTCCCCACATGTTTTAGAATATAAAGTATCAAATGCTCAGGATTCCTGTCTTCTACATTTTGACACATTAGTTGCAAATATTTTGCTGCCTACTATATGTATAAGACAGAAAAAATGTATTTATTATTTGCTTCCAAGTACATTTTAATTATTCCGGGACTGTTATCTAAAGATTATGTCATTACTATATAGATACTTAATGCATTACAGAAAAGTAAATCCAGTGGAACATAGAGCCCATTCACACAACCTCTAGAAATGTAGTAACACAGGAGGTGCTAGTTGTCAGGCTCTGCCCAACAAATCATACTGCAGGGACAGCGTTCAGCACCTTGGATAGATTTTTTAAGATTAAAACTTGGACTTGTTTACCCAGTAACTCATGGTATCATTTCTATAAGCCTCCTCCCACACTAGACCATACCACAATATTGTGGATAAATACAAGAAAATATGACAACACAAGACATAAAGGGACATAATGACAGCTCTGATCAGGGCACACGAACATTAGAAGGTTCAAAAATTAAATTAGGTTACAGTTTTAGCCTTGTAGGTGTATTGATGCAGTATACGTAAGCTGGACATGTAAAGAAAATGTATGTGTGATTGCATATAACTACAGGGATATTTTAATACAAAGTAATACACTTTTCCTGAAACACTACACATTTTTAAATAGACAGTTGTTTTGGTGTCACCTGGTGTGGTTCGTACACCCTACGCCCCCCTCGTGGTGCAACTATCCTCCAGTAATTTCAATTTCTTCTTTTCAAGCCCGTTTATGTGTCAGGTGCGTGGCTGTTCCAGGCCACTTTGCACTAGTAAAAAAATGTTGCATAGCTATTCTGTGTTTCACCATTAACTCTTTTCTGGTAAGAAAAAGGAGACAAGAAATCATAAAAAACACAAGAGAGTTATGTATAGAATCTAAAAGCTCCCCTATAAAATTTGAAGCAGGCCCTTGTACACTACTAAAAGTCAAATCTGGAAATACCAGGAGTCTTCAATATTTCACATTTAGAGTCCCTGTGTGGCAGTATAATACATGTTTTTTAAAGACCGCACTTTTAAATAAGATGGTAGGGGTTTGTGTACAACAGAAAGGACAAACTGTTCAACACGTAGGTATTACATTGCGTATTCTGAGAGAGAAAAATTAAGTCATTTTACTCCTTTTGCTGAGGTACATACCAATATGAAACGGTGAACCTGGAGGAAGACAGTTGTTTTTCATAACTATTTGCTAAAATAAGGAGGCTTAATGATTAAACTTTCTTCTCAATGGCCCTCTAGTTCTGCTGATGCTTTAATCCTGGGTCACTAAAAGTTTAAGTCTGCATTATAGTGGTGCCTTTACTCCTTTTTTGCCTAAAGTTTTCCAGACGGGAAGGATGTTAGGGAAATTGCTGCTTGCATCTGTTTGGGTTACTGTTGCCTGTACTGAACTTTGCAGACCAGGTAAGAATCTATGTTTCTATGCTTCATCCTTTAACCACAGATCTGGCAAGCTGAAAATTAGGGCTTAAGTGTAATGCATATTTACCTGGAAATCTCTCTCACCTCTGTGAGATATACATCTGATTAAACATACCACAGATTCAGACTACAAAATTATTCTGAAGTAGTGTGGATAATTCCTTTACTAGGGGGGTTAAAAGAGAAAGCCCCAATAGGACACCTCCTGGGCCATTTACAAAGGTGTACCCAAGTCAGCAACTTGGGCCAAAGTGATTTATGACTACGCTACATAAAAAACGGTCTGCGATTGTTACACAGGTAATTCCCCCCTCCCTTCCAGCAGTGTAACTATGTGGGGAGGGAAAATCAGGGTGTTGCCTCTACAGAAGGATTTCTCAATCTCCAATTTTCTAGCATTGCAGTGGTCTGCTACTTCAGTTATGCATTTAGAAACACAATTTAAGTATCCATAGGAAAAAGGCAGAATATAAACACAGTAAAGAGTTCTAGATTTAAATAATTTTCAGTATCTCACTCTTGGCAATGCCAAAAAATTTGAGAGCTGAAAAAGATTCATTTGGAAGTAGAGAATTCTTGTTTGTGGTGCAATGTTCTGATTTTTGTCCCCTTCCCTAACTTTGCCGTTACCCATTTTCCCTGGAGCATTCCCACAAATAGCCTTTCTTTTATTGATTTCCACGAGTCTTTCCCTTAGAAATACACATTAATTACAACTGGGAATTTTCATCACATAATGTCCTGATGTATACAAAGCCACTAACTCTTATTCCTTTGTCTATGTGTGAAGTGTAAATTTCAATGTATTGCTTTTCTTTGCAACAGATGCAGAGAATGCTTTCAAAGTGCGGCTTAGTATCAAAACAGCTCTGGGAGACAATGCAGTAAGTGAAATATGAACATCCACTTTGGGGAGTGAAAGTTTTACACAAGGCCAACTAGTATGAAGTGATAGCACCATCTACAAGATCAAAACTTAGACAAGAATGTTATTAAATTATCAACTGCCTACGTCTTCCAACATAAAACTAGTCATTCTTTTGACACCCAGACAGCATTGTTGACATGACTGTAATGCTTTACAACCTTTCACTAAACCAAGAACAACAATGCCTTCTCCCTGCAGCCTTTCAAGCTGTCAGTCTTTCATAAATAATTTCAGGAGTTTGTTCTCAGTATGAATCATGAGCACAATATATGAAGTTGCCAATTTCCGCCATCCTACTAGAATCCCTATTTTGTTTGTCAGTTAAACAGGGCTGGACTACTGGAGAATTAAATCAATGGTATGAAATGAGATCTTATAAACCTCCATGGAGGGCAATATATTTTGTGTCAAGTTCTGACTGCTTATAATCTGAATGCCTTTGGGTAATGCTGACCCACAAGTACTGAATTGTTTAACGCTTTGTCCTGATCCTAAACACCCCTCCTCTGAAGAAAATAAATGCTCCTTATCAGTCCCACTATTTCAAGGGAAATTTCACAGGAATCCAGAAACAGGTATTTCTTGATGGTCGCTCCCAGGTTCTGAAAGTATCTTCTTAGGCATGCTACACTGGAGTTCTCATTGCTTTCCTCTATAGACAAATGGAGATTTTGTTTTGTTTTGGCAGGCCTTTGAAGGATGATTGCTCAAAAGGAAAGACATAATGTTCTGTACTCTTTGCTTTATTTTTCATAGTAAAGCTTTTAATTGATTTTATTTTTGATAGTTTAATTATACCTTTAACATTTGTATGATTGTTTGAGACTCTTTATATTTGTATGATATGTTCAAACTTTGAAGTTCCAAACTGGGTAAATGATGAACTTTAGATAAAGATGATGGTGGTGGTGATGATGATGATCAGCCAGAACTAAATATTTATTATGATGTAATATCAATAAAATTATCCCTACTACTGGGTTTTCTTAAAAGATATTTTCAAATGAGGTTTGCCATTACCTTCTGCTGAGAGAATGGGATTTTCTCAAAGTCATCCAATGGGTTACCTTAGCGAACCTGGCCTCTCAGAGTCCTACTCCAACTCTCAATCTACTACAGTAGCACATTTTTAAGGAATGGTGTAGACAAAGGCATGTGTTGGAAAAATCATTTACATACACAAACTTTCCCAAGGTAGTTTATTTTACAAACTCAAAGGGTATGCTTCATCTTGTTTTATTGCAGAGTGATTTATTTTGTTCACCATCTTGTTGTTTTTGCTGTTGTTTTTCCTGCTGCTAATTTAATTTAAACCTAGGAGCCCTTGCTGGTGTAGTGGGTTAAAGCCTGTGACTTGAAGGATGGGTTGCTGACCTGAAGGTAGCCAGGTTCGAATCCAACCCGGGAGAGCACAGATGAGCTCCCTCTATCAGCTCCAGCTTCATGCAGGGACATGAGAGAAGCCTCCCACAATGATGGTAAAAACGTCAAAACATCCAGGCGTCCCCTGGGCAACGTCCTTGCAGACGGCCAATTCTTTCACACCAGAAGCAACTTGCAGTTTCTCAAGTCGCTCCTGACACACACACAAAAATTAAACCTGGCCTTTTTACCAATGTGGAGCTCTTCTGAAAGATGGAACAAGATAACAATACCCCATCCAAAGAAGAGAGGAGGCAGAAAAAGCAGGAAATCAACACAAATTGGATACTCCCCCCTCCACAAAAAACCCTGCTGTCTCTAAGCCAAGAAACATTACTTAACTAACAAGATACTCAACATGGATGGAGGAGAGGAATTTGGAGGTGTATACTCATGTGTGACAAAGAGGTGACATCTGTATGAGCATATGCTCACATCTAGGCTTTCCCAGTGAGCCTGTAGAAATGTATATCTGGTTAAATTAGTGGATAAAATCTTTTAAATCCACCTGCATAATTTCATTCACACATATACATTCAGATTATTTGGAAACAATGTTTTAGGATTAGCTGCTGTTATGTTCTAGCAAAGTATAAAAACAGCATTGAATGGGTATTTTCAAAAAGACAACTGATGGAGTTTTTGTGATAAATTAGAAAAACTCGTATAACCTATTAAGTCTGCTGAAACTACATGCAAAACCTTGGATGGACAGATGGTGCAGTTAAATTGCTGCTTGTCACGTTGGGCTTTAGTGCCTCATTGTTTACTTATGTCTGTATAATTCATGGATATGTCCAATATATTCCCTAGATGGTAAACTAGAAATTGTGAACCTTAAATGGCATCTGTTTTGCTAAAGAGTTTCATATAATGGAAGAAGGTTTCCAACTCTAGAATTTTAGATACAGCATCAGTCAAATGTTCCAGAGAAGGAGTCCCTTCTCCCCTAAAGGAACTCACCTGGACTTGGAAGCTAAGTAGGATGAGCCTTGGTTCTTCAGTGGGAGACAGCCAATGAATATCAGATGTTCTATGTTGTACAGGGTATTTGAAAAAGAACTCCCTAGTTTTAATGTGTTTTAACTATTTTCAAATACCCTGTATTTCAAAGGAAGGAAGTGGTAAAATGACATTTGAGTACTCTTTGCCTGAGAAAACTCTGTGAAATTCATGGGGTTACCATAGATCGACAAGTGAATTAAAGGTGTGTGGACATATGAGCATGTGCGTACAGAGTTGCCAAGCAATGATTTTCAATAGTAGGACCTTGTCTCAATCAATTTGTTTAATAATTACTTATGGAGCAGAAAGGAGATGAATTGTCTTACTGGACCTGCCAGCAACAGTGCAGGAAAAAATCTGGTCTGTTTTTCCTGGCCATTTCATCACAGCTCAGCTCATGAAATTTAGGGGGGGGGGGGGCAGCCAAAAAGATAGCAGTCAAATTATCTAGGTAGATATCTCTTTAACCTTGCCACTCCATATCACCTTTTGATATATTGGCCAGTTAAAACATCCTGAATCAGGTCACACCACAGATGTCTAGTTGGACATCTTCCATATTCATAATGTAATGTGCTTGTGTCTCTGTTTGTACGTTATGCTATGTGTCATGTAATGGGACCAAAGTAGAGCTAAGTTAGATTTTGAAGTTGAGCCATCAATTATTTTAGGTACTTTGAAAGAAAACACTTCAGATCCTGTTTTTGTTTTTCCGCAGAATACTCATTTATGAACTTCTTTTGAACAAACTTGAAATATATTTTTGAACACTTTAATGAATGTTCAGGAGAAATGGGAAAAAAATTGGCTTTTTTCAAAAGTCTGTTGTGCTTGGTCCATCTTACATGGACTTTGGTGAGCAACATGTAAACATTGTGAGTGATGCCAGTCAAATTTTTGTTTCATTCAAATTTTAACAAAAGCACCAGTATGAATGCAAACAATGCTATGAAAATTTCATCACATGTTTCTAAGCTCTTGGGTACTACGTTATGTATTTTGGCTGCACGTTTGGTTGTTTCTTCACATGACACCAAGAGCAACCTCAGTTATGACCAAAATACAAGAAAACAACTTTAATTCCCACCTGAAATATAATGTTTTCAATGAGAGCATGGCAAAAGGTAGTGGCGGGCATGGAGCAAGGGAGGCATAGGATGAAAGGAGAAAAGCATGAGAGCTAGAAGGATAGAAGGGTCAAATAGCCTTTTCTTGCTTGTTTCTCTACTGAATGTAATACCCTTCTGTGTATCTTTAGTCCTTATAGTAGCTTGAAAAGTGTTATTTTCTAATATCAATTTTATAATGAAATCTCTTTCTCTCCATACTGCTTTCTCACCTTCTAAACCTAAACAGAAGATTAATAGATGTATGGAGGAAATTTCCGTAAGTTGGTCTACAATGCAGGCCTTCCTCAACAGCTACTCTACTATAGAACTTGGATATTTTGGACTAAACTTCCCAGAATTTTCTTCAGTCTATAGTCCAAAAATCCAAGGGAGAAGGCCTTCTCGATGGCGCCCCTTTGGCTTTGTAACACCCTCTCCAGAGACATTAGGCTAGTCCCTATACTCCAAGGTTTTTGGAAAAACTTGAAAACATGGCTCTTTGAGCAGGCCTTCGAACATGATTAAAATATCAGTTAAAACTTGAGAACCAAGTGGATTGTTTTGACTCAGGCATTTTAATGTGACTGAAATCATAGAATCATAGAATGGATACACCCATTTTATTATGCAGATATCACTATGTTTTATTGAGTACTTTATTTAAATTAGTAGGGGTTTATATGCTGTTTTATGTATATTTGTTTTATGTTAATTGATATTGTTACTGTTTTAGTATTTTACTGTATTTTGTATATTCTGTTGCATTAGTATGTGCCTTGTAAGCCGCCCTGAGTGCCTTTTAGGAGATGGTGGCGGGATATAAATAAAGCTATTATCATTATTATTATTAAAATGTAGTATTTTACATTTCTGTTTCACTTTTGAAGTTGTAGCACAAGTGACATGTTGGATAACAATTAGGTTCATGTGGTAATAGGTGGTCCAATGGCCAGATTCTTGATTAATTGGCTGTGGTTGGGCAGCTTTTGTAGAATATTGCTACATCTTGAAGCAATTGAACTTCTTAAATCCTCTGATCTAAGAGCCCATGTGGTATAGTAAGTTGGGTTGGGACTTGAGAGATCCAGGTCCCAGTCTCTACCAACCTATCTCTCTTTTTCCCTCTCTTTCTTAGAGATGGTCTGAGGATAAAAACGAAGAAGAAGAAATAAAGTAGGATATGAATGCAATAAATAAAAGAACCCATTCATTGTTAGCCCCATACAAAATACATTAGATTTTCTAGTCACCACAAACACATTTCTTTGAACATTAAAAGCAGAGGATTTTCTTCTAAAGCCTGACTAATGGGCGTGGTGAGTTCTCCTTCCACTTTTCTTCCTATAATCATTGTTTTGTTTCTTTACAGTATAGCTGGGATGCTACTGAAGAATATTTATTTAAAGCAGTGGTGGCTTTTGCTATGAGAAGATCTTTCAGCCAAGAAGCAACCCAGTGAGTATATCCAATTTTGCTGTATATATCCTTTGTTATTATGTGACATGGATGATATTCTATACCAAATGTTGAAAATAATTCACAAAAAGTGAGCACTTCAGATCCTGCCAATAAATCTTTGGTATCTCATAAAGATAGCAACATTGGAAATGAGAGCAATCCAATACTGGGTTTAGGTAGCTGTCTAAAACCATATTAAACTATTCTTCCGTAAAGCTTGGTAATACCTTTGATGATTTGCAGTGATTTTCTGAGTTTCAAACAGAGGAATTTCTTATTCCTACCTGGTTAAACCTAGGAGTTTTTACAGGCAAAGCACGTGCGCTCTCTCTCACGGTGCAACAGTTTTTACTCTGCAGCTATCTAAAGTTTCAAGCAGAGATTTTTTTTCCTGTCATTTACTACCTGACAGATCCTTAGCGACCTCAGTTACAAGAAACCAGGCTGCTTTCACTGTGCAGACAGCTGTGCTCATGATTTACATTCATCACTATAACATCCCAGCTGATGAGGATGTTACAAATCTCATTTCATATTTAACAGTTTCTAAATTAAAACAGAACTTTTATTTCCCCATGGGCATTGCATCTATTTGCAGAATACATAATTAAATCTAACATTTGAAAATGTAATACAGTCATAACGCTGTTATAAGAATTAGTTGCCACTCTTGCAGTATACAGTGTTGTACACAACTGTTGCAATGTGTACTACGGTAGTAGCCTGTTGATCAACAGCTGAAAAAACAGAGTTTTATATGTTTCTTCACATGCCTTATTTTCAATTATATTGAAACTAAGACGAAACTAGGCAAAAGTAAAACAAGAGAACTGAAAGACAAATGTATGAACGATCTATTGTTATTGATTGCCATCACACTCCTTTACCGAAGCAAAGCATGTTAAATTCTTGCTAAAGGAAGAAGCAAGATATCATTTATAGTGATCTCTGATCCTTCACCAGGCTTTATCTGCTGTAAAACAGAGTAATAGGTTAAATATGTCATTGGGCAGTACTTATCTCAGTTTTATTTATGGAAATAATATACAGGGTGTTTGAAAAAGAACTCCCTAGTTTTAATGTGTTTATACTTAAAACTAGGGAGTTCATTTTCAAACACCCTGTATTTGCAGTTCAGCATCCTGTAGCTTCCTTTGGTTTACTACAGCAACGATTTCCCAAACTATTGATTCTCTGGATGTTTTCATTTCGCAGAATTCATGACTGTTGGCCAAGGTGGCTATGGCTTCTGGAGACAAAGCCCAAAACACACGGAGGATCGAAATCTGGGAATGACTGGCTTACAGTAAACAAAACCACAGTTAACCTTTAAGATCTTACCAATGACCCCTTTTCTCTTAACAAGAAGCATGCATCTACACTGTAGAATGAATGTACTTTGATACTATTTTAACTGCCATGGCTCAATTCTATGGATCCATGGGAGTTGTAGTTTGGTGAGGCTTCAACGCTATTTGGAAGAGCTAGCCAAAGACCTTGTAAAACTGCAATTCCTATGATTTGTGGCATTGAGCCACAGCAGTAAAAGTGGTGTTAAACTGATTTGTCTTAAACCTGAAATTATGTACATATTAACCCAAATGAATACAGTGGCACTTACATCTTAATGAGGCCCTGTGCTGGTAGGCATTGATCATGGTTAGCCTGAATATAGTACATCATACATGCAGTCAGTTGTGAATGTCAAATGTGCATTTTATTTCTACAGGGCAATACAGATGCTAGAACCTTTCTTTCTGAATTTCATTTAATTTTTACTCAGTTCTCAGTTTCAAAAGGTGAACTAAAGGTCAGTATAGATATTATGCAAATCGTATGGCAAGCAATTACACAGAGGATTTAATACCAGACATTGGTTGGTGGAGAGTTGGCAATTTTCACCCAGAGCCACAGTACACAAGAAGGCTTAATGTTATGGTTGAGCCTTCGGGCTCTGGTAATGGAAGAAGGGGTCGTAAGACTCCTCGAGAGTCAGACACTCTCGAGGAGCGTGAAAGAAAACGTCTCCGGGATTTGTTTGCAGAGCCGACAGATGAGGACTCATTTGAGGGTTTTTCTCAGGGTTTGGAGGAAGAGATGGCTAGCTCGGAGGAGGATGACATGGAATGGACTCGTGTGAGGGAGGATTTGGGTGTTGGGGAAACAGGCAATGAAAGCATGGGAGGTGATTGGCGGGTTGCAGGATCAGACCCATGGACTGGTTGGAGGGATGGAGCGGGATCCACAGCTGGGGATGCTGTGGGGCGTAGTCGAAGGTGCTTAAGCTCTGATGAGGATGATGATGCTGGGGCGTCTGGAATTGGGATGGCAGCTGACAGCGATGATGAGCTTGAACTGGGATAAAATGGGGTTTGGGACCAATGTCTAATTGCGTTGGGCAAGGTAATCTGGACGGACGCTTGGGCTTTTGTTTGGGAACTTCCTGAAGACGGGTGTGATTCGCTACTGGATACCTTGAACCTCCGTCGTCTTTTTGAGGGGCAATGCCTACTTACACTGGATTGACACTGGACTGACTGACTACGATTCCGGATTAACCCTGCTGCTGGCTATCGGTGAGACCTTTGGATTCCTTGACGACTACGCTTTGCTATTGATCTTCTGGACCGGATTGGGACTCTGCTGACTGCCGTTACCCTAAACCTGAATCCTGACTATGACCACGCTTTCGTTCGCTGCAGGGAGGAATAAACAAGCCTGTTTTACTCCCCTGCTGTTTCTGAGTAGCAGAGAGGAATCTGCTACCAGTCTTTTGTTTACATTCTGACTCCTGTTGATCCTCTTTTGTTTGCATTGTTTGCCAAGTTGAAGTAAGCACTTTGATTTAATCCGGATTACACTGCTGTTTAACCCGGTTTATCCCTTTGAATCATTTAAGCTCAAACTGAGCTGTTTTTTGTTATTTATCCCACTGAAGTCAAGTGTTTGCCCTGTTCTTTGTTTCCTACGGGCGTTTTTAGTTCTGTAACCTCAATAAACTGAGTTTTGTTTTTACTTGCTGGCGTTCTGTCTATGACACTTAACCCCTATCTCCACAGCTATCACTCCAACAAAAATCCCTCCATACCGCATTTTCTCCCCTAAGACTAACAAATATGGGAGAGGGATACCTGCCACCCTTCACTTCAAACTTGGTACTGAACAAAATAGGACTTCCTGTGCCTGAGATTATTTTAAAAACATAAGTATAGGAGCTAATTATGTAGTTAGCATAATGCCCACTTTGGCCCTCAAAAGCATCCCTTAGAAAAGGCTTCAGGTTTACTGCTGAGTACAACCTGTCTAAGCTAGCTTTCAGTCTAAATAAACATTTGACACATTTGAAAAGAGGTCAAAAATATTTCAGAAATCCTTTACTGATAGGAAACAAACCTCTATTGTTTATGCAATCATTTGGAAACTTTGTAAGACAAACATTTGTTTGGTCTTTAAATTCTATCTTCTCAGAAGAAACCTTAGTTGTTGTTTTTTTCCAAGACTGGGCTGTTGGAAAAAACGTTCAAAGGAAGGTTCAGAGGGCTTTGTATTGTCATGCCAATAGTGAGCTGCAGGGATATCTGATTGACATGGCTCTGTTGTGTAAAGAACTGGCTTTTATAGAAGCACTCCTTCTAAGCGATGGATCAGGCTGTTAGTATCATGAGCATCTGACATCACTATCCAATTTGTGTGAATGAGAACATCTTCAAGTTCTGTGCCCCAATACAGAATCACAAAACAATAAAGACTACAAGGTCAATCCATACCATGCAGGCAGGGGCAGTTCAACTGCGAGGCAAATTAGGCAGTTGCCTGTGGCGCCATCCTCTAGGGGGCGCCATTGAGGCACCTCCGCCCAGGCCCAGGCTGCCCCTTTAAGGACAGGGAAGCAATCCTGGCCTGCGCCTGAGGGCTATCTCCTCCCCGCCAAGGACACCTTCCCAAGAAGGGGATGAACAGGAGATCGGCGGCCACTTGGCCCCACGCTGTATCCTTTGGCTGCATGGCACATGCGCAGTGGGCTTCTCCCTCTGAGGCAGAAAACGACGCCATGCGAGCAACAGATGAGGAGGAAGATGTGCAGACCCCTGACCCGCAGCAGTCCCTTGGAAGGCGCCTCTCTCGGGGTCTTTCTCGCTGCGCACCTGGCAGGGAGGGAGGGAAGGAGGCAGGCAGGAAGGGAAGGAAGGCAAGCAGACAGGCAGGTGCTGGCTCTGTCTCTCTCCCGCTCTGTCTGTCTGTCTGTCTCTCTCTCCCGCTCTCACTCGCGAGCAGCCCAGGCACCTGCGGGGCCTCCTCCTCCCCCTACTGCCCTCAGCGGCTCCTTGCCTGCCGCGCCCTCCTCACGCCCCGCCTCCTCCTCCTCCTCCCTCTGCTGCTGCTGCTGCCACCCCAACCGGGCGCTACCTCTCTCTGGGGACCCGGCAAACAGGCAGCATGCTCCGGAGGAGGGAGGGAGGGGAAGGTGGCGGGAATGAGAGGCACACACGGGAGCAAGGAGGGAGTGGGAGGGAGGGGGAGTCCACCAGATGAGGGCCCGGGAGGGGGCGTGGCCTGGGCCACACCTGGCACGAGTGGGGCGGAGGATCAGGAGGCGCCCTCCCTTTCTTGCTCCTTCCTCGCCCGGCGCTGCATGCCTCCCCTCCCTCTCCGCTCAGCTCGCTGCCCGGCTTTTGCCATCTGGGCGCTCCTCAAAGGATACGGGGTGGGTCAAGTGGCCGCATGGCACAAGCGGCTGCCCATCTCTTGTTCCTCCCCTCGGCAGAGCTGGTGCCAGTGTGCGGCTCGGTCCCGCCGCCTGCCGTTCTGGTTTTCACCCTCGAGGCCAGGTCTCTGGGCTGCCTGGCCATGTTCCAGAAGCATTCTCTCCTGACGTTTCACCCACATCTATGGCAGGCATCCTCAGAGGTTCTGAGGTCTGTTGGAAGCTAGGTAAGTGGGGTTTATATATCTGTGGAAAGTCCAGGGTAGGAGAAAGAGCTCTTGTCTGTTGGAGGCAAGTGTGAATGTTGCAATTGGTCAGCTTGATTAGCATTGAAAGGCCTTGCCGCTTCAAGACCTGGCTGATTCCTGCCTGGGGACATCCTTGGTTGAGAGGTGTTAGCTGGCCCTGATTGTTTCCTGTCTGGATTTCCCATTTTCAGAGTGTTGTTCTTTATTTAGGCTTTTCCTTAATCCCTCCTTATTATCCCACATTTTTGCTTATCCAACGCTTTTATTTTTCAGTGATTGGTTGGGGGGGGCACCAAAATTCTGTTCGCTTACACTTGAAAATTACCTAGGGCCGGCCCTGCATGCAGGAATACACAATCAAAACATCTGGCTTCTGTATAAAAACTTCCAGAGAAGGAGACTCTACCACACTCTGATATTCCACTGTGGAACTGTTCTAACTGTCTGGAAGATCTTCCTAAGGTTAAGGTGAAATCTCTTTTCCTCTAGTTTGCATGATGTTTTAGACTCTGGAGCAGCAGAAAATGAGCTTGCCCTGTCTTCAGTATGGTTAGATCTATACTGCCATATAATTCAGATAAGAGCAAACTGCTGAGGAGGTTGTGGGTGGGATTCTGGGGGTGGGAAATAGCGAGTTTTAAATGCAAGTTTAGTTGTATTTACAGTTGAGTCTCACTTATCCAATGTAAATGGGCCGGCAGAATGTTGGATAAGCAAAAATGTTGGATAATAAGGAGGGATTAAGGAAAAGCCTATTAAATGTCAAATTACATTTTGATTTTACAAACTAAGCACTAAAACATCATGTTTTACAACAAGTCTGCCACTTGTTTGGGAGCGTGGCTGCACTAGTATTGTTGTTGGACATGTTGGCCTGCTGCGCGTTGCTGCCTAGAGAAACAGCTGTGGATCCGGGCAAGAGGCAGACTGCGTTGGTTAATACAGAACATTGGATAAGCAAAGGTTGGACAAGTGAGACTCTATTGTATTATATTTTAACTGTATTTAACCTAAACCCAACAGTACTATTTAATGGGTTTTTTTTTTAAAAAAAAAATTGTATTCACTTTGTTTTAAACTGTGACCAAATTGTGTGGTTGTTAGCCTTCTTGAGTCCTCATGGGGTGAAATGTGGGATATAAATAAAATAAGTAAGTAAACATATAAAGAAATATAATGCAGTTCAGTGTAATTAAACTGCATTATATGGCAGTGTAGGTTCTATGATGTCCTTTCACGTCTTACCTGACCACATTGAGAAATTTCCCTATCGCAGGACACTAACTTTATCTTCCCCATGCCAAACATACCCAGCTCTCTATGCTGATTCTCATAGGGCATGATTTCCAGAACCTTTACCCTTTTGGTCTCCCTCCAAAATTCCATTTATTGCAATAGAATTCGTTCAAAGAATATAAATGATGGGAGAACGTATGCCTCATTAAGAAAATACTGCAAGAAATAAGGAAGTTAGGAATTATCTAGCCTGGAGTAATGGACCCTCAACTTTGGATGCAGCTCCTTCTCTATGGTGAGCCACTTGAACAACAGATTAAAGCAACGTTCTGGGAAGAGAAATATAGACAGGATTTAGACTAGCTTTGCCCAGGCAGTCTGCTAACTAGATCTTTCGAGATGGAAAGGACTAGGAAGGGTTTAACTGTTCGAGCAGAGCTTTTCCTACTCAACAGCTATTTTCTCGCTGAATTCAAAATATTCTTTTTCTGAGGCAATAATATGGTGGGGTTTTTTTGCTGTGTTTATTTTGCTTTCATATTAATCAAAATTCATTAGGATGTAAGTCAGCAAACCAATTTCCTATCTGCAGGATGTCAAAGCAGATGTTTGTCAGTTATTTATTTATTTATTTGAGTGTTTAACTGCCTATTTCATCTTAGCATAAATGGTATTTGGGTTACGTAAACACCCACTATAGTTGAATAGCTAGTGGAAATTGCATGTTACAATATCAGGGATGGACAGTATTTTAAATTCTTGGCAAAAGGTCATTGAATTTAGAAGCATTATTGCCAAAGCCTATTTTGCATGTTATTTAGCTTCATCAAAATACTTGATTGCCCTTTCTAGCACACTGTGGTATGAGGATTTGTCCATGGATGTTGCCATTTTTGTCCTTTTTGCAGCAGGTGGGTAGATCTCCGGAATCTCCAGTCCTAAGATTGGAGAATGAATCCACATCAGTTTGACATATAATAGTTCTATTATAGTTCAGCAGAGGGGAGAGAAGGAGAGGGTAAAATATTGCTCTTTTCACTGCTATGTAATCCAGTTTCTGAATCAAGATTATCTGCTTTGAACTGGATGAGTCTCACTGCCAGATAAGCCAGTTCAAAGCAGATAATCTGGATTCAGAAATTATGTAGATGGGGTTTCATGCAAAAACAAAATTCTGCACAGTATTTGTGCCTTCTTCCTCATTAATAGCTTTTGCTGTCTTGACCACATACTGATGCTGCTTGATCATATTTGTCCCATTCTTCATCTGTGCAATGCTGGAGATTTTAATAAATTAAACTTAGCAAAGACATATCTATTTCTTATTTCTTATTTTCAAAACAATCAGATAGAGAGAATCATAGCACTAATGCCCAGAATGCATTCTTCAGCTGTTCTTCTTTTCCTTGTAACAGCCTTCTGGGTTGAGAAAAAGATGGAAGTGGTGAGAAAATATGGCAGGATTACATACACAGGCAATGTCATCTGAAGTGGACTTTCTATAAGCTTTTGTTAACATGATAGGCTAGCTTTATCTAGAAGCACTCCAAATGAAAACAAATATGTAAGGTTTTTATCCAGACAAGCATCTGGGATGTTTTCAAATAGAATTATGCCAGATTGATACGAATTCACTCGATTTACATACAATTCTTAGTTACAAATGGGGTTGAGACTGCAGGAAATGAGAGGAAAGCTACGCCTAGGAAGGGTAATTCACTCCAGTAAGAGTTATCATGGGGAAAAGGTGTTCCCACTGAAGCCAATCCTTGTTTTCATGACAAGAAAAAAAATCAGAATCCCATTGTCACAGGGACAGAAAGTGAGGTGAGATCTTCTGAACAGGGGCACAGACAGCAAAGCAAATATCCCACAGATGTTAACCTTTCCTTATGCTATCCAAAACTGAATTACACTTTTAAAAAGTATCTGTTCTGACTTTAACTACAAATTCAACTTAAAAACAAACCTACAGAATGTATCTTGTTTGTTCAGAGGACTGCCTGTACTGAAATATTCCTGAGTTCTATTCACTCACTGCAAGTATGGTATCCATAGACAAATCCTCAGCAGGTTACACACATCATAGACTGCACCACAGAGTGAAAGCAAATACTTGATGAAGCAGACTAATGTGTAAGACAAGCTTTAGTGATGATGTATCAAAATTCAGTTGCCTTCAGGTTGACCGAAAATACTCCTCAGCCTCAGTAGGGCACTAGTGGTAATTTGACTGGATGAGGGAGCCCTTTGTCCACCCTCAATGTCTTACCACCCCACAGAACCTGATAGACCTTACATTCCTCTAGCCTAGGCTTGCATATCTTGGAGTCAGTTCCATATCATAACGAGGTAGTATAACTGCATGATGGGCAATCTGCAACATCATCCATAATATAAGAACAGTATAAGAAACAATAACAAATAAACTTTCATGGTACTGTTATTCAGCCAGAAGATGTCACTGTGAAATAGAGCAAATTAAGCTACTCCAGGAAACTGGAGCAGTTACCTTTTAACCAGTTCTTGCTTAGCTTAGAAATGAAAACAAGGCCTGGAGGGCTAAAAATATTGGCTCTTCCCCGTGCCCACTACATGATCTTCCACCTGAGTAAGGACTCTTGAGGTCTTTTCTTTTCATGAGTTGCTTACTCCCATGTTCTTAGCTTTATATGGTAGCCTTATATGGTAGTTTATATGACTGAAATAAGCTGGAGTCTGGGATCAAATAGCTAGGAAAGAGGCTACTAGGAGCCATATTGAACTGGTTGCCTGGTTAAGAGGAAACACAACACAGAAGTAAAAGGGAGCAGTATGAGAGAGAAAAGCCAGAAATCAATGTTAACCATAAAACACTGAACACTGATGGCTCACTGTTTCCCTCAGAATCCAGTCTCAAAAGGTCAAGCAGCATTTCTGGCAATTCTAGTCTAGCAAACTAACTTTTCCAAGCTCTGTGCCAAGCCTGAACCTCAACATATATGAAGTAATCATAAAGAAATGCAATCATGACAAGTCCTAAAAGATGTGAAGATTTGATTTGCAGATTGATTTGAAACCTGTTCTATCTCATTTAATTATTTATCATGACCTTTGGTTTTCCTCTCCTTTTAACCACAGAGTTTCCAATGTGCTGCTTTGCAATGTAACAGAACGGGTGTCCTTTTGGTTCGTAGTTACAGATTCATCTACAAATAAGACAACTGTTCCCAAGAGTGTTGTGGAAGCAGCCATAAGGTACTGTAACAATGTGTCATCTCGCCATCCAAATCTTTACACAATGGAGATGTGACTCTGGTGTTGATGGTGGTGAGAAATGGTTAGCATTTCTTTTTTTTCCTTGGGCGTACATGCATCCTATTTGGAAGCTTGGGCCACATGGGCCAGTTCCATGACAACGTGATTACTAGCCATTATATCCCAAGAATCTAATCCTACTATATATTTCTCATTATCAATGTCATATCCCATCTGTGTTTTAGTCAGTCACAGATGAATATTTCTTTGATGCCTACAATAGGAAGAAATCTTGTGCTGTTGTTCATGTTGTTTATGACTTACGGCAACCCTAAGGTGAACCTACCATGGACTTTTCTTTCTTGTTCAGAGGGAATTTGCTCTTGCCTTGCTCTGAGGTTCAGGGATTGTGATTTGCCTCAGGTCACCCAATGAGTTTCCATTGGTGGGTGGGGATTTGAACACTAGTATCCTGAGTTGTAGTCCCACACCTAAACCACTACACCATGTTGCTTCTCTTGTAAGAACTATTAATTCCTTATTTAAAATATAAGAAAAAGTCACAAGTCTGAGCTGGAATAAAACCCTACAATGGAAAGAACAAAGACATTTTGTATCCTATATAGCTAGTGGTGCTGAGTGCATTTACTAGCATGAATAAGCAGTGAAGATTTTTGTAAGATGGCAGTATGTGTTTTTTTTTCACTTGCAGTAAAACCTAAATATATGTATATTTAAAAAATTATATTTTCAAAATGTAATGCCTTTTATTGGAAACTAAAAAGCAAACACGGCAGTGAATAAGAATGCATTCTTTGGGAAGATTAACTTTTAAGCTTATGAGGAGCTTAAGTTGTTTTCTATAGAAAAACTCAAAACCAAATTTTGAGCATTAGTGCAGGGCAGGGAGATTACTGATTTGTTAGACAGGGTAAGAATGGTGGAATGTACTGGGCAGTGGGTGCTTTCTGAAGCATTTGTATAAGCAGATTTACAGTAAGTCTGGTTTCTTGCATCCGTGGCATGCTCTTCTAGCACCTTGTCCATCACTTGTAGACAGGATTTGTTATTTCAAAATGTCCAGGTCTGTACTTTAATCTCCAGTTACTAAGAGACAAGTAGGTACAAAAGAGTAGAAATCACTGTTTGAATCTATGGAGGGTGGTCAATATGAATGAAATCCATAAGCTTCCTCCAATTTTGTCTAAGTCTTACTCACATGCCTTGAGAGCACCATATCCTGTTTGACCTTGGAAGCTAAGCTGGTCAGCCCTGGTTATACTTGTGTGGGAGACCAAGTGCTATAAGCTATATTTCACCGGAAGGAGTAGACAACCCAATTTGCCTGAGAAAATCCTATGAAAAATCCATGGGACCATCATAAGTCAATAGGCACACACAAACAATAACCACAGGTGTTCTAAAAACAGTACCTACAGTACATTTGGTCATAACAGAAGGTGAAACAAGAGACCCTGCAATTGAAACACTTATTCTTTCCTTCATGTACCAATACATCATCTAAATAATTTGAATTGTTTAAAGGTTGAACAGAAACCGGATCAACAGTGCCTTTTTACTAGATGATAGCACACTACAGTTCTTACAGATCTCAGCAACTTTAGCTCCACGAGTTGAGCCACCTGTGCCAACCTGGCTGATTGTCTTTGGTGTTTCTTTTTGCCTGGTTGCGGTTGGGATTGTTCTCCTTATCATCTCTGGAATCCATAAAAACAGGAGGTGAGTGCCTTGTGTTTTCCTACTTGGTGTCAGCCTAGATTTAAAAGGCTGTATGACAGTTAGTTCTCTACTTTTGGGAAAGTTAGGGGCACAAGATCCTTGCAAAAGTGGGAAAACCATGAATATTTTAAGCACCCCTCCCCCAATCTGCAGTTTACTCTCCCACCAATAGCACTGTCCTGTACCTCCTCCTTACCTTTGCACCATGACACATCTACAAAGCTCCTCCGCTTCTCTTGACACTGAAGCTGATATTAACAGTAGAAGCAAACATTGCCATTGTCCATGCCAGAGGATCAATCTCCGCCTATCCTTCTCCTTGGCCCTGTTCATCATCTCCTATCAGTACCACCCATCTCTCTCTTTCCCACTCCTGCTTTTGTTGCAAGTGTTGTTGTAGTAGTAGAATGACAGTTAAATAAGATGATCTTGCTAGCACAACTGATGACAAAAACTCTGTACTATTTGGCCGAAGTCCTTTGTTAGCACACACTCCAAAACAGTGGATGTTGGTTTGCAATCCTGAGTCTTTTGTCCAGTTGTTCTATCCATGATGAATCCTGTCTCTTAAATAGCTTCAGCACCTTTATTTTCTCCTTTAAAACTCAGACTAATCATAGAATCATAGAATCATAGAATAGTAGAGTTGGAAGAGACCACATGGGCCATCTAGTCCAACCCCCCACTAAGAAGCAGGAAATCGCATTCAAAGCACCCCCGACAGATGGCCATCCACCCTCTGCTTAAAAGCCTCCAAGGAAGGAGCCTCCACCACGGCCCCGGGGAGAGAGTTCCACTGTCGAACAGCTCTCACAGTGAGGAAGTTCTTCCTGATGTTCAGGTGGAATCTCCTTTCCTGTAGTTTGAAGCCATTGTTCCGTGTCCTAGTCTGCAGGGCAGCAGAAAACAAGCTTGCTCCCTCTTCCCTATGACTTCCCCTCATATATTTGTACATGGCTATCATGTCTCCTCTCAGCCTTCTCTTCTGCAGGCTAAACATGCCCAGCTTTTTAAGCCGCTCCTCATAGGGCTTGTTCTCCAGACCCTTAATCATTTTAGTCGCCCTCCTCTGGACGCTTTCCAGCTTGTCAACATCTCCCTTCAACTGCGGTGCCCAAAATTGGACACAGTATTCCAGGTGTGGTCTGACTAAGGCAGAATAGAGGGGGAGCATAACTTCCCTGGATCTAGACGCTATTCCCCTATTGATGCAGGCCAGAATCCCATTGGCTTTTTTAGCAGCCGCATCACATTGTTGGCTCATGTTTAACTTGTTGTCCACAAGGACTCCAAGGTCTTTTTCGCACACACTGCTGTCAAGCCAGGCGTCCCCCATTCTGTATCTTTGATTTCCATTTTTTCTGCCGAAGTGAAGTATCTTGCATTTGTCCCTGTTGAACTTCATTTTGTTAGTTTTGGCCCATCTCTCTAGTCTGTCAAGATCGTTTTGAATTCTGCTCCTGTCTTCTGGAGTGTTAGCTATCCCTCCCAGTTTTGTGTCGTTCTGCAAACTTGATGATCGTGCCTTCTAACCCTTCGTCTAAGTCGTTAATAAAGATGTTGAACAGAACCGGGCCCAGGACGGAGCCCTGCGGCACTCCACTTGTCACTTCTTTCCATGATGAAGACGACGCATTGGTGAGCACCCTTTGGGTTCGTTCGCTTAGCCAATTACAGATCCACCTAACCATAGTTTTGTCTAGCCCACATTTTACTAGTTTGTTTGCCAGAAGGTCGTGGGGGACTTTGTCGAAGGCCTTACTGAAATCCAGGTACGCTACATCCACAGCATTCCCTGTATCGACCCAACTCGTAACTCTATCGAAAAAAGAGATCAGATTAGTCTGGCATGACTTGTTTTTGGTAAATCCGTGTTGACTATTAGCAATGACCGCATTTGTTTCTAAAGTCTAGAGTAGCTTGACAACCCCACTGACATGTGGGTGCTGCTGACATCACTTGTGCATCAGCATACAACTATCTGCCGGCTGGATGTCTACATCAGCAACACCTTTTTTCTTGCATGATACATAACAGAGACGCTGTCCTAACACATCATTTTCCTATCTCTGCCATTGTTTCTAACAGTGAAGTCAAGCTGTGAGTACAGACAAGCTTACAGCCAAAATTTATTTATTTATTTCGTGTCAAAAGCATTGGTACAGCAAATACATTTCAAATAATGGAAATAAAATTAAAAAAAGGAAAAGAAATCACAAGCAACTAAATAGTTTTGGACTAAAAGCGGGCAACAGCAACCGCATTGTCTGTAGCTTTAAACAACTCCTCCTCTGTACGTGAGGCAGGGCATTGTGGGCAAGCATACATATGCTGAGTTGTTTGTTCAGCTCCACAGTCACACAAGGTGGAGGATTCCTCCAGGTAGTGCCACCTTGCCAAGTTGTCTTTTGATCTGCCCACTCCACTTCTGAGTCTGTTCAGGGACTTCCAAGTTGCCCATTCCTGGTTTGCCCCTGGAGGAAGACCCTCGTGGGGGGCCATCCAGTTAGAATTGCCAGGTTTAGCTGCCCAGAGGGACACCTTTGCTGTTGCTGGAGGAACATCAAGAGGAGTGGTGGTTCTCATGAAGCCCTTCCTTGATTTGAGTCTGGTGGGAGGAGGCTGATAGTCATGCAGTGGGTGGCTTTCACAATGTTCGACCTTCTTTCTCTCACCGTTAGCAGCAACTTCCCGTCGCACGTCAGGAGGGGCAATGCCAGCTAACTTGTAGAGTTTATCAACAGGTGTAGGTTTAAGGCATCCCGTGATGATTCTGCATGTTTCATTCAGTGCTATGTCCACCTGCTTTGCATGGGCAGACTTGTGCCAAACAGGACAGGCGTACTCAGCAGTTGAGAAAGACAAGGCCGGGCTGATGTTCTTACTACTTGTGGGTCTGCACCCCATGCGCTGCCAGTCAGTTTCCGCAGGATGTTATTGCGTGCAGCTACTTTGTGCTTGGTGTTCATGCAGTGTTTCCTATATGTTAGTGTTCGGTCTAAGGTGACACCAAGGTATTTAGAATGGAAACAGTGTTCGAGCTCTTGGCCTTCCCAAGTAACTTTCAGTTTCCTGTTGGCTTCGCGGTTACGTAGGTGGAAAGCACACACTTGTGTCTTGGCAGGGTTAGGCTTCAGGTGGTTCTCTTTGTAGTAGCTGGAGAGATCTTTCAAGGCATTGGTGAGTTGCTTTTCAACTGTTTCAAAATCTTTTGCTTGTGTTGTAAGGCCAAGGTCATCAGCATATATAAAGCTCTTTGTGAGTGGTGGTAGTGGCTGATCGTTCATGAAGATGTTAAATAAGGTTGGTGCAAGAACGCTGCCTTGGGGTAAACCATTCTTTTGCCTCCTCCATCTGCTTTTCTGGCCCTGAAACTCCACATAGAAGCTGCGGTTTTCTAAGCCAAAATGGGCCAATGAAAGAGAGGGGTATCAGTATCATAAGCCAAGGTTTGCAGAAATACAAAAGTACAAAACATAACCCCCATGCCTTATAAGACAGACCAATGAGGGCTGGCCATGCTTAAGAGCCACAGAATGTAGAATGAGAGTGGAGAAGACCATGAAGAGAGTGGTATCAAAATACAAGGGTCTGCTTGGAGTGCTCAGAAGCATGACTGTCTGGATGAAAATAGTACATTTGGCTGCAGTTCCCATGTCTGCCAGTGTAGGCATGTATGTTATGTTTTTCTTTTAAAAAAATCAACTATAAACTGCCAATATGCATAGAAGAATGTGTGGATCATGCCTGTAGACTTTCATTCTCTGTGCAAACTTTGAAATGGATTGGCAACTGCTGATTCAAATCTTCTTATCATATGAGATTCTCCTCGGGATCCTTTTATTTCTACACAAAGACAGCAAAGAATAGTGGGGGTTTAATATACATTTAATTCCCCCAATCATGGTGATTCAGTGTTGTTAATTCCCCCAGGACTCAAAGGACTTCATGGAGGAACTGAGGGATTGAGGGGAGATAACGCATCTAGGTTCCACTTTCATACACAGTAATCCATTTGACAGAAGATCCAGCCAAAATTGACACATTTTTGACAGAATATGTGAGTTCAACACTGTAGAAGTCCAGTGTAAGTAGTATGCTAGAAAAAGGCAATGCATATGATACATTAGTTGAGTATCATATAATTGGTAGAGAGGGCTCTTTGGACCAAATCAAATTGCTAGTTTCAACCAAGAACAGAGTCATTGAAGCGATGAGTTTTAGGTAAGAATGGATTTATCATTCAACAATGATTCATGATGGCCCCTTTTACGGTGTCACATAATCCAGACTATCAAAGCAGATACTGGTAATTCATATTATCTGCTTTGAACTAGATTATATGAATCTACATTGCCATATAGTTAACCTGGATTTTATATGGCAGTGTAGATGGGGCCTAAGTCTGCTTTAGATTGGGGCTAGGAATTGCAGTTCAACCTCCCCCTCCCCTAAAGCATTTCCCTGATGCACACCAGCTTTCAATACATTAGAATGAATTCATAAGAATACTCACCATCAGTCACCAAAAGTAACTCTTACAGACTCTGCATAAGAATGGACTCAAATGTTGGTAAAAGGGACACTGAATGGTAATAATAATGAGAAAAAGAACAATATTCTGGGTGAATGACTTTGGGAGTCATAAAAGCTAAGGCAGTTCTATGAACATGGCTTGTGGAGTTGAAATTGTGTTGCAATCAGAGAGAGTCCTTCCCTGTCTATTTATTTTTAGCAAATCTCGACATGGGAGAATTTGCAGCAGAACAATATACCTTTATGGTTTTTAATATTGCTAATATATGAGCCCTGTCTGAAGTATTAAGGATCTACGAAGGCACTGAAGGTGACCTTTGAATTGGTTATCTCTCAACATTGCTGATGCCGCATCACACAGGACATAGGAGGGGTGCCTTATCTATGAATCAGAGGCCCTCAAGGTTGAATACAGCTCTAGTAATAAAGACAGTAGAGATAGTTAACTTTATTGTCAGAATATAACCCACAGCAATATTTCTGGAGGATGAGCAGAAGAATTTTTCCCTTTAAACATTCTTAGAATTATTGAGCAAAATTGCCATTCCACCGAAACATTGCAACTGTAAGAATTTTGTAAGAAATGTTGCCAGAGAACAGATGAGGTAAAGAGAACAAAAGGGAGAGGAGGGGGAGTAGCTTTATATGTCAAAAACAGTTACGTTGCAGAAGAAAAGCAAGACTGTAATCCGGGAAACCAGCTTGAAAGCATCTGTGTGCCGTCCGCCGGACAATAAAAAACTATAAAACTGAAACGTGCTGTCCTTTATCCGGGCGAACTGCAAATCCCTATAAGCTGTCCTATAGATATTGAACGACTGAGTCTGGATAACTTCAAAAAAGGATGTTTATTCATACAAGGTTGTAAACCTGGCACAGATCTTAAAGTTGCAGAAAATGAAACAAATTTCTATAGGTTTTAGGTACAGAATTATCCCTGGTTCCAGAAAGCAAAGGTGATTATAAAACCACTATACCCTAATCACGCTGCCTATATTAGAAGGAGAAACTCTTTCCTTCCCTATCTTTACAGCAAAGATTAGTTCTAGAAGCGACAGAATAACCCTGCTCCTATAACTAGATTTCCTATTCCAGATCAATATAATTCAATACTTATCTAATTTGGATAGGCTTAGATTGGCCTGGTTTTGAGGATGATTTGTCCCAGTTAGCCTTGCACAGCTCCAGCACGTTGGAAGACTATAGCCAGAATGAAGCTCCAAAATGGAGACTAGACCCTGGTAAAAAGGGCGGTCCTAAGATGTTGCATTCTTTGACCAATCACTGCAAAGAAAACTGCAGCCAGCTCTTGCAGATTCCAAGCCACTTTTCCTAGGCTTTTGCAGCCAGAGGCTCAAACAAAATGTAAAGGAGGGAAAACAAACAAACGACCAATAGGTAAGGCAAACCATCGTCCTGGGGGACGGAACACTCCCCGCTAAATTCCCAGGATGTGGGAATTTACCAATCAAAAACATACAAACACCTTTGTATACACAACAATACAAACACTAGAACTTTAAACATCTCCAATAAGCAACACGAGGTCACTAATTGGTCTGTCCAAAATGGACACTTTGCCTCTGTTGCAAGTCTTTAATTGAACTTTCCTGACCTTACCGTCCGGGCAAGGAAAGGTCTTTAATACAATGCCCATGGGCCACGCATGGCGGGGCAAGTCTTTGTCCTTTAACAACACAACGTTGTTAACCTCAATGTTGTCCTGTGGGCTTTGCCAGATTCTTCTAGCTTGAAGCTGGCTTAAGTACTCAGCTTTCCACCTTTTCCAAAAGTGGTTGGCCAAGGACTGCACCTGTTTCCACAGGGCACGGTGAGTTCCGTCCGGAACTGGCAACATGACGTCCTTCCATCCTGGCACCTTTTGTGTCAAAATAAGTGCAGGAGTCAGTGGTTGTAAGTTCTCAGGGTCACTGGTAAGGGGAACCAGCGGCCGGTTGTTGATAATTGCGGTAACTTCCGCCATAAGTGTCACCAAAACATCATGCGTCAATGACCTATGACTCAAAAACATGGCATTAAGGATTTTGCGACTAATACCAATCATCCTCTCCCAAACACCACCCATATGGGAGGCGTGAGGAACATTGAAAGTCCACATAATTTGTTCAGTATTCGTAAAGTTCTGAACCTTTGGGTCTCTCCCAAACCTAGACACACAATTGAGTTCTTTGGTCGCACCTACAAAATTGGTGCCACAGTCCGACCGAATTGACTTAATTGGCCCTCTGAGGGCTATGAACCTTTTTAATGCGTTTAAAAATGATGAAGTGTCCATCCCTTCTATGACTTCTATATGGACAGCTCGTATTACTAAACAACTAAACAAAACTGCCCACCTCTTGTTATTTACAACACCACCCCTGGTTTTCCTAGTGACAACCTCCCAAGGACCAAACACATCGATTCCCACATGGGAAAAGGGTGGGTCTGTCAAAGTCCTATCCTGAGGTAGTTCTGCCATCAACTGACTTTGACAGTTTCGTCTGAGTCGCCGACATTTGACACATTTGAAAATACAACTGTTGACCAACCTTTTGGCATTAACTACCCACAGACCTTCATTTCTAAGGGCTGCCTCAGTTAGAGTTCTACCCTGATGAAGGATCCTTTCATGGTGATGCCGAACGAGCAGCAATGCAGTGTGACTATTAGGGGGTATGATGATGGGGTTTTTTATGCACGCCTTGAGTTTAGCTTTGGCTAACCTTCCTCCAACTCTCAAAATACCCTCCTTGTCTAGAAATGGGTTTAACTCATTTAGAAGACTTTGATTAGGGATGTTGAGCCCTTGCTCTAGCCTAGCTATTTCCTGCTTGAAAGCAGATCTCTGTACTGACTTGAATATGACGCTCTTAGCCTTTATCATATCCTGGACCTGTAAAGGCTCACTATCTTTGCAAGCTAAACGATGTATAAGCCTAGCAACTGCTCTAAGAAGACTGTGCCACTCCGAAAAACATTCAAAACGGTGTGGTTCCAGGCAAGATCTTTGGCCCATCTTGATTTCTGTGGTTGATTTGCAGGCTTTCACCTCTGCACTTCGTGAGACTTGAGCATTCATAATGTCCAAAAACCTTTGCTCATCTTTCGAGAGCGCTGTGGCTTCGTCTCTCTCAGAGACTTTGAAAATGGAGGAATACTCTGGAGTTATTGCTTGGCAGTAGACTGAGATATGACTTAGGCAACTGCGCACAAGTGTAGGACGTCCACCTTTAAGCACCTGTGCTTGATTGGAGTCCAACGACGATGGTGGGTGCATCTTGTTTATGCACACTGGGCCTATGACTGTCCAGCCTAATGGCAATTGTTGTGCGATAGGTGCACCTGGAGGTCCTTTAACTTGGTCGTTCACACAGAACAAGCTCGGGCAGTCCGAGCCAAGCAAAAGGGCAATGTCCACATCTGGCCGAAAGGCTGGTATAGCATTCTTTAACCGTCGCAAATGTGGATGAGCCTCCACAACTTCTCTGGTGACAATCTGCCTTTTGTTCCGGGGAATAGAGGAACACTCAATCAGGTCTGGCAACTTGAACTGTCTCTTCTGGTCGCAAGAGGAGACAACGAAGCCAGATGCTATGCGACCCTGCAACTTCTTTTTTCCTGCACACGTAGTCATAGTGTAGTCGACCATCTTGGTTTTAAGGTCAAACATGCGGAAGAACTCTGGAGTAGCCAGGGAGGCGTCGCTCTGTGAATCCAGGGCCACATAGAGTCTCTTTCTAAGCCAAGGGCTCTTGGCTGGATATACATCCGCTAGGCAGATAGGATGACAAACTCTGTACTGGTGCGAGTCAGAACACAGCTCTGTACAGGCGACTGCTGAAACTTCCACCTGCATCTCTGGTGCGGCTGGCTTGTCGGTGTCTTCGACTGCTGACTTTTCTTTTGGTGAAGCGTTCTCTTTGGGGTGGGAGATGATATTGGAGTTGTACATTGCGGTGCAATGCTTGAGGCTGTTGCATTTCTCACACTTGATGTTTTCTTTGCAGTTGGATGCAAAGTGTGGAGTTGCTCCACAGCATCTAAAGCAGATTCCCTGCCTTTGAACTAGCTGTTGCCTTTCTTTATATGTCTTTCTACTAAACTCCCTGCAGTTGGCCAAGCTGTGAGGCTTTTGGTGAATAGGGCAGAGCAACTCTTTTACCTCCGACCTGGGTTCGTCAGTCTTGTGTTGAGTTTCGACTGCCTTTACGCTGACAGGTCTATTGGCCTCTCTAGGTGGTTTCTTGTCCACTTCAGGTGCCTTCTCTGGCTGGGTCCCTTGGTATAAGGTGGGGAGGCCCGTCTGTGGATCATTCCTTTCTCTGGCTGCCCTGGTGATGAACTGGACCAAATGAGAAAATGGAGGGTATGCCTGGGAGTGGGCCTCCTTGTAGTTGAAGACCTCCTGTCCCCAGCGTTCTTGCAAAGTGAAGGGCAGCTTGGTCAAGATCTGCCTCTGGGACAGGTGCTGATCGAGGCACTTCAAACCGGGCAGTTCTGGATTCTCCTTGGCCGACTCTAATTCCGTAAGGAGATCGCTAAGGTCCCACAAGAGTTTGAAGTCTTTGAGTTTTAAAGCTGGGAACCTTTGGAGCTTGTCCATAAGAGATGCTTCAATCTCTGTGCTGGCCCCATACCTCTGCTGCAACCTGGCCCAGGCCTTTTCCAGGGCTTTGTCGGGATCGGCTACGTGGGCTGCGTAGATCTTCTTAACTTGTGAGGATGAGGCTGGGCCCAACCATGCAGCCAGAAGAGTCAGTTCTTCCTCAGGCAATAACTTTAAGTCTCTGATTGCTCTCTGGAAGGTGGCCTTCCAGAGAAGAAATTCCTCAGGCTTGTCCGAAAACTTTTCGACACCCTTGTCCTTAAGATCTCTTCTGGGGCTTCTGATGATGGAGACAAGCTGGGACTCTGGCGTCGAAGGGAACAATTGAGGAGTTTGCTGTTGTGGAGTGGACTCCCACCGTGTACCTTGCGTCAACCTTTGGCCTCTTGGAGGGATGACATCGACCACTGACGAATCGATGGTTCCCTGTGCAGCTGTCTGTAGGGGCCAACTAGCACTCGGCCTTGAGGCCCTGATTGACTGACCTAGGGTTTTAGCAGGAGGCACAGGTAGCTCGAGCAAGGGTGAGCTCCCCGCTATGACGCTCTGCTCTGCAGGAAACTCAAAAGTGACTTTGGGGCCCTGCTCTGGGTAAGGAGAGAAGTCTCCCTGTTCCTCATCCGAAAACTGGCTGTTCATGCTGCCAAGGTGCGCAAACACTTTGGCAGAAGGATCCTGTATTGGTAACTGGCTTACATTTTCTTCTGTGAGTGGCTCAATTAGGGCTTTGGCCAAAGTCTCAGCCCTTACCCTTTTGGCTGCGGCATCCATCTTTATTCTAAGCATTTCTATTTCACATTGCCTTTGGGCCTGTTCTATTTGCATTTTGCTTTGCAGTCGTTGCTCTTCTTCTTTAAAGGGAAGGGTGAGATCAGCTGCCTTAGCATCAGCCTCCGCCCCCGCTACCTTGCTCTTTAGCTCCAGACGTGCAGCCTCCTTAATGTGCAAGGCAGCTAGGGAAGAGATGGCACTCCCAGCAGCAGAAGACTTGCTAGAGTGGCTATGTTTAGATGATGCACACTCCCTTAGTTTAGATACCTGGCTAGAGCGGTTGGACTTAAGACTAAGTGCCACAGCAGGTGATTTTAAAAGATTGGTCTCATGGCTGCATAAGGAAGACTGATTTCCTTTTGGCTCAGACCTTAGATTAACAGGTGGAGAACTAAATTCCAAGGCATCTAGAATTGCCCTCACCTTATTTTCTTTCTCATTAGTGTCAGCTAAGACACTCACTATTTCTAACTCTGAATCCTTGGCGTTAATGCGCTCGAGGACCTGGACTATCTTAGACATCAAACCCCTCCAGAGACCGAAGGTCTCTTCAAGGTCTGTCTGTAATATGGATGGCACCCTTGTAATACCCAAGCTCTCAATTCTGTCCATCAATGTTACAATTCGCTCCCATGCCGAACCTAACCTCACATGGAGGAGCTCCTTTTCATCTATTAGATGGGCTAGCATCTTGGCTGAAGGGTGCTTTATCCTTTGGGGCCTTTCATTCCTACTTTCAGCCTCAGAAGGAGGTATACCATCTGTATCATCTTGAAATTGCATAGACATTATGTATTCTTAATAGCAAGTAAATTTACAACAAAAGCAAATACAACATACCAGCAAGTAAATTTACAATAAAAGCAAATGCAATATATAATACAATGCACAACACTTAACCATAGCAATATATATCACTAAGTAACTATACTTTACAAAGATTGTGACCTTTGGCGCCAGATTTTAGTGGGCAAGCTGCAAAATGCCAACTGACAGCAACTTGCCACTTGATACCTCCCTTGCCCGAGTGACGTAAACTGCCAAAATGGCGACTTCGCCAAATTTTCAAGCACCTCGTGCTCTGCGGCTCGAGGCCTGCCGCCGAAGGAGCACCGAGGCTGGCTTTGGAAAGGAGGAGAGAAAAGACGCCTCCTCCCCGCTGTGAAGGGAGGTCACCACCGCAGGACGATGAAGCAGGTCACCACCGCAGGACGATGAGGCAGGTCACCACCGCAGGACGATGAGGCAGGTCACCACCGCAGGACGATGAGGCAGGTCACCACCGCCAGGCGATGAGGCAGGTCACCACCGCAGGACGATGAGGCAGGTCACCACCGCAGGACGATGAGGCAGGTCGAAGCCGGCCGAGTGCTCCGGCCGAACTCGCAGCAGCGTTGCCAGGCCTGTCCAGGTTCTAGCCTGGTTCTGGTGGGCTTCACGCCTCAGAGCCAGCCAAAGAACTGTCGCTGGTGCTCCGCGGCTCGAGGTCTACCGCCGAGGGAGCCCTGGACGTTGCTGGGAACTGCACAGCCTGTGCAAACCCAGAAAGCCACTGGGCCACGTGCGCACACGCGAGCCAAATAGCAAGGAAATAGAGCCCCACTATTTGACTCCTTCAGGTCTGAGAGCGGGCTCCACTGCCTCAGACGCTGGTAGAGTCTTTAGGTATGCAGACTGAGCTCAGGCGGAAAAGCCGCGGCCTAAACTAAACTTCCTAAACTATAAAAAACTATAAGCCGTGCAAGCTAGCTCAAGCGGAAAAACCGCTGATCTACCTCAAAACTGTGCCGTCCGCCGGACAATAAAAAACTATAAAACTGAAACGTGCTGTCCTTTATCCGGGCGAACTGCAAATCCCTATAAGCTGTCCTATAGATATTGAACGACTGAGTCTGGATAACTTCAAAAAAGGATGTTTATTCATACAAGGTTGTAAACCTGGCACAGATCTTAAAGTTGCAGAAAATGAAACAAATTTCTATAGGTTTTAGGTACAGAATTATCCCTGGTTCCAGAAAGCAAAGGTGATTATAAAACCACTATACCCTAATCACGCTGCCTATATTAGAAGGAGAAACTCTTTCCTTCCCTATCTTTACAGCAAAGATTAGTTCTAGAAGCGACAGAATAACCCTGCTCCTATAACTAGATTTCCTATTCCAGATCAATATAATTCAATACTTATCTAATTTGGATAGGCTTAGATTGGCCTGGTTTTGAGGATGATTTGTCCCAGTTAGCCTTGCACAGCTCCAGCACGTTGGAAGACTATAGCCAGAATGAAGCTCCAAAATGGAGACTAGACCCTGGTAAAAAGGGCGGTCCTAAGATGTTGCATTCTTTGACCAATCACTGCAAAGAAAACTGCAGCCAGCTCTTGCAGATTCCAAGCCACTTTTCCTAGGCTTTTGCAGCCAGAGGCTCAAACAAAATGTAAAGGAGGGAAAACAAACAAACGACCAATAGGTAAGGCAAACCATCGTCCTGGGGGACGGAACAATCTTGATAAGAATCAAGGGAACCGGGACTCAAAAAGATCTTGTCGTGGGTGCCTCCGAGTCAGGATGAAGGACTTGATGAAGCCTTCTGTCAACGGCTGACCAAACAGGCACAAAGAAGAGATATAGTAGTCATGGGTGATTTCAATTATTCCGATATCTGCTGGAAAACAAACTCAGCCAAGAGTACAAAGTCCAACAAATTCCTCACTTGCCTTGCAGACAATTTTATGGTCCAGAAGGTAGAAGTGGCAACAAGAGGATCAGCAACTCTTGATCTAATCTTAACAAATGTGGAAGACCTGATCAACACAGTTGAAGTGGTTGGATCCTTAGGGGCAAGTGACCATGTGCTCCTGGAGTTTGCAATACAAAGGAATGCTGAAACTAAGACAAGTCAAACACGCATTCTCGACTTTAAGAGAGTTGACTTCCAAAAAATGAAGGAATTACTGAGCGGCATTCCATGGACGCCAATATTAAAAAACAAGGGAGTTAAGGATGGATGGGAGTTTTTCAAAAGTGAAATACTCAAGGCGCAAATGCAAACAGTGCCAACAAAGAAGAAAAATAAGACAAGTGCAAAGAAGCCAGAATGGATGTCCAACGAACTTCTAACTGAGCTAAAGCTCAAAAGTGACATGCACAAGAAGTGGAAAAGGGGAGAAATCACCAAAGAAGAATTCAAACGTATAGCCAACACCTGTAGGGAAAAGGTTCGCAAGGCTAAAGCACAAAATGAGCTCAGGCTTGCCAGGGACATAAAAAACAACAAAAAAGGCTTTTTTGCTTACGTTGGTAGCAAAAGGAAGAAAAAGGAGGCGATAGGGCCTCTGCAAGGAGAAGATGGGGTGATGGCGACAGGGGACAGGGAAAAGGCAGAACTGCTCAATGCCTTCTTTGCCTCGGTCTTCTCACAAAAAGAAAGGCATCTTCAACCTCAGCAACATGGAATGGACGAAGGATTGGCGGAAATCCAACCCCAAATAGGGAAACAAGCTGTCCAGGAACACCTGGCCTCTCTAAACGAATTCAAGTCCCCAGGGCCAGATCAGCTACATCCAAGAGTATTGAAGGAATTAGCGGAAGTTATTTCAGAACCACTGGCAATTATCTTCGAGAGTTCTTGGAGAACGGGAGAAGTCCCAGCAGATTGGAGGAGGGCGAATGTGGTCCCTATCTTCAAGAAGGGAAAAAAGAACGACCCAAAAAATTACCGTCCGGTCAGCCTCACATCGATACCAGGCAAGATTCTGGAAAAGATCATTAAGGAAGTGGTCTGCAAACACTTAGAAACAAATGCGGTCATTGCTAATAGTCAACACGGATTTACCAAAAACAAGTCATGCCAGACTAATCTGATCTCTTTTTTCGATAGAGTTACGAGTTGGGTCGATACAGGGAATGCTGTGGATGTAGCGTACCTGGATTTCAGTAAGGCCTTCGACAAAGTCCCCCACGACCTTCTGGCAAATAAACTAGTAAAATGTGGGCTAGACAAAACTACGGTTAGGTGGATCTGTAATTGGCTAAGCGAACGAACCCAAAGGCTGCTCACCAATGCGTCATCTTCATCATGGAAAGAAGTGACAAGTGGAGTGCCGCAGGGCTCCGTCCTGGGCCCGGTTCTGTTCAACATCTTTATTAACGACTTAGACAAAGGGTTAGAAGGCACGATCATCAAGTTTGCAGACGACACAAAACTGGGAGGGATAGCCAACACTCCAGAAGACAGGAGCAGAATTCAAAACAATCTTGACAGACTAGAGAGATGGGCTGAAACTAACAAAATGAAGTTCAACAGGGACAAATGCAAGATACTTCATTTCGGCAGAAAAAATGGAAATCAAAGATACAGAATGGGGGACGCCTGGCTTGACAGCAGTGTGTGCGAAAAAGACCTTGGAGTCCTCGTGGACAACAAGTTAAACATGAGCCAACAATGTGATGCAGCAGCTAAAAAAGCCAACGGGATTCTGGCCTGCATCAATAGGGGTATAGTGTCTAGATCCAGGGAAGTCATGCTCCCCCTCTATTCTGCCTTGGTCAGACCACACCTGGAATACTGCGTCCAATTCTGGGCACCACAGTTGAAGGGAGATGTTGACAAGCTGGAAAGCGTCCAGAGGAGGGCGACTAAAATGATTAAGGGTCTGGAGAACAAGCCCTATGAGGAGCGGCTTAAAGAGCTTGGCATGTTTAGCCTGCAGAAGAGAAGGCTGAGAGGAGACATGATGGCCATGTACAAATACGTGAAGGGAAGTCATAGGGAGGAGGGAGCAAGCTTGTTTTCTGCTGCCCTGCAGACTAGGACACGGAACAATGGCTTTAAACTACAGGAAAGGAGATTCCACCTGAACATCAGGAAGAACTTCCTCACTGTGAGAGCTGTTCGACAGTGGAACTCTCTCCCCCGGGCTGTGGTGGAGGCTCCTTCCTTGGAGGCTTTTAAGCAGAGGCTGGATGGCCATCTGTCGGGGGTGCTTTGAATGCGATTTCCTGCTTCTTGGCAGGGGGTTGGACTGGATGGCCCATGAGGTCTCTTCCAACTCTACTATTCTATGATTCTATGAAACATTGTTTGCACATCTATACACATAATAAAAGTGGAAAATTTGTATGTGTGTATGTGGCGGAGGTGTCCACTTACACAGACAGGCTCCCACCTCCACAAACATGCTATAGTTCCAAGTACTGAGCCACCAAGTCACTCCCTCCAAGGACATTGCAGGTTACAGCGAGCCACATCCCAGGGTTCCCTTCTCTCTTCATTTGTGTGGAATTTGCATGACCCCGCCCACTGCCTCTCCCTTAACCCTTTCCTACCCTTTCCTATGGCACACAGCAAACAGAGCAATTGATCAGCAACGGAATAGGGGTTTGAGGGACTGACTCAACAGAATGGAAGTTGTAGTTCACCCTGCATCAAGACACAGCACTGTGAACCCCAACAACAATGGCCCTAGACCACATTTGGCACACAGAAACCCCAGGACCAGGTTTTGAGGGAATTGAGCTTGATTTATAGGAGTTGTAGGGACAGGGATGTATAGTTCACCTGCAATCTAAGAGCCCTTTGAACACCACCAATGATTGACCTGGAATTAACTTGCCACACAGACCTAACATGGCCAACTTTGCATACTGGTGGGGTTTGGGGGTGATTGACTTTGACATCCAGGAGTTTTGAACCCCGCCAATGACAGATCTGGACCAAACTTGGCACACAGACCCAATGCTGCCAACTTTGCATACTGGTGGACTTTGGGGTGGTTGACCTTGGCATCAGAGAGTTATAGTTCACCAGTATTCAGAAAACACTGAACCCAGCAAGTGACAGATCGGGACCAAACTTGGCACACAGACCCAAGTACTATTCAAATGTGAATAGTACTAACAGATGTTTTAGGAAGGTTGCCCTGGGAATCTGGGAACTGCAGTTCATCCTTATCCAGAAAGCACTGAACCCAGCTGATATCAGATCTAGACCAACTTGGCACACAGACCCAACATAGCCAACTTTGCACACTGGTGGTCCAAACTGATATTACCTAACATCCAAAATCAAACAATGTCCCTTTAAAATAACCTGGGCATCTATCATTATAAAACAAACAAACAAATAACTTCAGCAAATGGCACAACCTCCAGCAACTTCCTGATACAATTGCCCCATATGGAGGAATTTGGACAGTCTGGTTGTGTGTGTGTTTGCAAGGGAACCATTACATGTCGGAAAATCCCACAACCTGGAATTCGAAGTACAGTTCAGAAAAACTGTTTTATACAACTGTTTTGAATGTATAGAATGTCTCTAATCTGACTTCAGACAAGTTGAAAATATTATTGTTCCATTTTGCTCAGGTTTATGTGCTTTGATGATAGTAACAACTATTTGCTCTTCCTTTCAGGCGTAACAAGGAACCTGAAGAAACAGAAGATTTAGAAGAGAAATGTGAAACAACTATAACTGTGGAAAATGGAATTCCTTGTGATACTTTAGATTTAAAAGCTGGCCAGATCAATGGAGTCTATGCAGCAGGGGATGATGAGCGATTGACACCCTTTTGAACAGTTCTCTGTTGCTCACAGACCCTTTCTGAAACTCTGCCCTTGTTTTCTCTAATGAATGTTGATTGTCAAATGAGAGAAAAGTATCTCTGACCTTTGCCTTTTTATTTCCTCATGGAACACTTCCTCCAGTAAGCCATGCACATACACATATCCACACCTCAAAATGTTATTCATGTAAAGATGAAATATAACTCCAAGCATTCTTTGGATGCACCAGAGATTTGAGGCAAAGGCTATTTTCCAGCATGTACTCTGCTTTTATTGTTTTTCTTTTTTAGTTGCCTTTTATCCTTTGTTTTACTTTTCTTGGAATAGTGGCGTATAAATTGCTTTGTTCCGATATATTAATCAGTGCATTGGCCTGCAACTCACAGCTGCCACCAAATTCACTTCACTTCACTGCTGCTCCTCGAGATTTGAAAAACTGATGAGCAAAAGCAATTTTTGCATTTGAGAAATAGCAGCTTTTTAGACCCCCATGAGGCCATTGTAGCTGTCAATGGCACTTGATATAAATTTATGTTTTAATCTCCTGCCATGAGCTCTGGTTTTATAGATTTGGATAGCACTTCAAGAAATAAAGGGGAAAACCAGACTCTTCCAATAAATATATATCCATTTTTGAAGTATGTAGAACTACTCTATTAGTAGAGGTTCAGCTCCTAGAAGATGACTGAGGTGTTCAAATACAAAATTACATTTTACAAGAGAAAGCAGAGACAGGCTATGTATACTGATATTCACAGGCTAAACAGAGGCAGGAAGCATGATCTTGTATATATGAAATTCTTAGTGTGTTTGGATCTCTGGCCCTTCATGCAGTCTGTATCTTTATAGTTTGGGAATGTTGCTTTTTAAGTCACTAACATCCCAATTCTTTAGCCAATAGGACTTGTAATTCATAAAGCAAATTCTCAGGCTCTGCCTGTCATGTCATTTCCAAACAGAGACACCTTGGGCAAGGTTATCTCTTCCAAGCATCTTGTGATGTGTTTGAAGGGGTTTTTTGGATCATAAATAATAAAATACATTATTGAAAAAAAGAAGCTGGTCTCTTAAATTCAAAATGTGAAACAAGGACAGTTTTCATAATACTGGTGTAGTGGAGGTCAATTTGAGAGCTTATCATGAAATAGTAGTGGCTCCTATTTCATTCAGAAGTGGTCAGGGATTACTTTCTATCATCTCCTTGTAAGGCTAAGTTTTTAATCACATCATGCTGTTATACTGCTATATTCTATTTTAATTGCCATGGCAATATCCCGTGGAATTTTGGGGTTTGTAGTTTAGTGAGTTCCAAAATCCCTCTGGCTGAGAATTCTAAATGTTCCTCCCTAAACTGTAAATCTCAGGTTTCCATAAATGTTACCATGGCAGTTGAATTGGCATTCAATTCCAATCATTACTCTGGAACATTAAAGAAAAATAAATATAACAATATCCCAAAGTCATTCATGGCCTTAAGCAAGATAACTGTGGTCCATGAACAGTTAATAATAAATGAAAGAACGGGACATGGATAACAAGACTCATATATATACACAATATTAATTATATATCCTTTAACCTTTGACTAGTGGGAATCAATGGAGTAAGGGTTTAAGACAAAGGCTATTATGTAATCGTTTAAGCCCATGCCGTATTCTATATTTAGATCTTCTTAGGCACCAGTATGATTCCAGGATTGGCCCCAGTGTGATCGAATGATGTCAGAAGAACCCATTTTCAAGAAAGTGTCCTTAGGACTGCAACATGGTGTCCTTACAATTGCAACATAAAATCTGCTGAGATCACAAAGAGGCACCTATATGGGCAATAAATGCCTTATCTAGGGACTTTTTGCATTGACTCTGAATCCACCTGTTCTCAGAATATTTTCTATGATGTAAACATGTGTTAAGGATATGTGGAGGTTAATTAGTAACCCAATGGTTAACAACAAACCCTATAGTTAGATTAGATACATAACTTCTAATCAGCTCTTTACCAGCCAGATTTCTTAACATGGATTGGCATATACAGATATTATGGGCAGAGAGAGAATCCAGTTTCGCAGTAGTGTATAGTGATATCTTTCCCTAAGAGTTTAATTCATTCTGTGACCAAGCTCTTACTTCAAAATACTCTTATCTCAAAGAAAATTTCCCATTGATATGCTATTGACCTGTTCTGGCCCCCCTGCACCCCCCTCCCCACAATTTTTGTTACGTGTTTTTAAATAAGAAAATGTAATTTATATATAAAAAATAATGTATAAATGCACATTCACATGTAACAATAAAAAAGAAAGGTCAACTTTAAAATTCTAGAAGCACAAAGCTGTGGCAAGGAAGCACATTTGAGGCAATAAAATGTGCGGTGGCCAGTGTAACAGCAAGGCAAAACCTTCACATTTACATGGAACAATAAAAAAGAAAGATCAGCTTTAAAATGGCAGAAGCACAAAATTGTGGCATGATGGTAGACATACAAAGTTGTGGCGAGGAAGCACAATGCACAAAGCACAAAGTGAAGAGACAGAAGCCTCATTTTCTTCATATAGTACTCATTCCAGCCTCCCTTCCTCTCTTGCTCTCTCTTCCCCCCTCTCTCTTCTTGAAGCTAAACATATCAGGAATAATATCCACATAAAATCACCTAACTCAAAGTTCCTCAAACAGGACAAGAGCAAAGCGGACAGCAATCTCCCAAAGTGGACAAGAGCACAAGGCACAGAGGTTGCTCCCTTGAAGCCCTTAAGCTCTGCACCCTCATACTAGTGCTCCCTCTGGTGCTAGCTCTTAACTCAAAATGCTGCTCTTATGTCAAAGTGAAACCTGGGCTGAGCAACAATTAACTCAGAATGCTCTTAAGTTGGGACACTCTTAAGTAGAGGTTCAACTATATTCTCATGAAAGACTCAAAGCAAACAAATATTGAATTATAAGCACTAAGAATTAGTTGTTATTTTAAGGTTCCCATGTTTGTAATTGCTGTGTGCTTTCCAGTCATATCTGATATATGGGAACCCCACAATGAACCTATCACAGAGTTTTCCTGGCAAGACATGTTCAGAACATATTTGTTGTCATTGCCTTCCTATGGGAGAATGTATATGTATCTGCTTGCCACTGCTGTATGCCATTCTGTTGCTCTAATTCTTTAAAGCCACAAATTTATCAGAAGGCCTTTTTGAATTACGAATATTCTTGGATGTAGTTGACCCATCCCTGGGGATTTTAAATTCGTTTAGAGGGGCCAGGAATTTCTGGACAAGAGTTCTTTCTCCCATCCTGGACATTCCTCGGATATATAAACCCCACTTGCCTAGTTTCCAACAGGACCTCACAACCTCTGAGGATGCCTGCCATAGATGTGGGTGAAACATCAGGAAAGAATGCTTCTGGAACATGGCCATACAGCCCGGAAAACTCACAGCAACCCATAAAGAACCTATCTTGTTTGTAACTTGGGGACTTTTTACCAAGAGAGTCAATGTATGCTTGGCCAATTTTTATATCCTGTACACATTTGGTCAATTTTTTTAAAAAAATCTTCATTTTATATATGGGACACCATTGCACTAAAGGACTGTATATAACAGGACTTGAGCATCCATGAATTTTGGTATCTGTGGAGGTCTTGGCAACTGCACCCACTGTATGTCCTCCCACCCTTGCCCCTTTCTTCTTCTTCTTCTTCTTCTTCTTCTTCTTCTTCTTCTTCTCTCCTCACTTTGTGTTTGTTTTTCAAAAATCCAATAAAATGGAAAAAAACAGTTTATATGAAATACCCTCCAATTGCCCCTATTGCAATTACTCCTTTATCATCTCATTTTGCACCTTTTTTAAACTTCCCAGTTTCTCTCCTTTCCTTCCACTTCCCACCTTTTTCAGCTTACTTCAATTGCTTCAGACCGAATTCAAAGAACATTTGCATTCTGTTAAGTTCACAGAGGAAGAGGAGAAAAAGGGGGAGGAAGCTTGTTTTCTCATTAGGCTCATACAATAGCAAAGGACAACAGCCTCTCCTCGCCTGTGGGTTCTTCCTCATTAACAACTTTGGTTATTGTAGATAGATGAATAATCCATCATGTGCATCATGTGTGGGTAAATGGATAACATAAACATTTGAAGAAATAACAAAAGAATAAAAAGTCCCTGGTGCAATTTCTAACAATAACTAACTCATTGACATAAACAAGATTCATTTGAAAATGAAACCAAAACCAATGGAAAGAAAGAAAGAGTAAGAAAATAAGTTTTGCTGGGCAGCTTTGTAAAGTGCTATTACTTTGGTTCACTGTTAAATCACTTATACACCAGCCTGAAAAACTGCTTTCTTCCTAAATGTTTGTAAAACACTTTAGGAAAAAATGTTACATAATCTGAAAATTGTGAGTAAGAGCAGAGACCTATGAAACAATGATCTCCTAGGATTCACTCTGTCACCCTGACGCTTGTTCCTCTCCAAGGAAGACCGCCTTCTCTCTTTGTTCAATATATTTATATCCCATCAAGGCAGCTAACAAGACAAGATAATGAACTCGTGTGTGTGCTTAAAAGCTTTTACAATGTGACAATAAACGCTAGCCATTATAACAGAATACAACACTGAAGCATTTTTTTTAAAACCTACATTAAAAACTACATCCACTAAGGGAACAAAATGCATAGCCTAACTACCTTCCAAAAAAGGAAGGTTTTTATCAACTTGCAGAAGGACATTGGAGCAAAGGCGAGATGAGTTCAGCCAGAAACTTTTCATGGGCAGGAACAGCAGTTACACGTCTATACTACAACACGCTAACCAAGGAGAGATCCAGCAATGCTGTGGAAGAAGCACTTGCACTGCAGATAGGTAGGGAAGAAACTCTGCCATTGGCTAAATGTTTTTTTTTTTTTTTTAAAAAAACATCCTAGAAGATCAGTGGCCTGGAAAACGGGAGCCATTGGGTTCCTATCAGGCCATGGGAAACTTAGCTAGTAGAAAGAGTAGTCCAGAAGAGCAGCGGGAAAAGAAAAACAGAGTAGAAGCTGAGCAGGGAAATGGGAAGGACTTGCACTGCTGAGTATGCTGAGGTGAGGAAACTTAAATTTCTTCTTTCCATCTGAGGCGGCCAGTCAGAAATATTGGCTGCAGATTTCTGGACTTATCTTCTCAGGCTCTCAGCTTGGGAAATAAAGATAATATATTACAGTGAGGGTGTTATGTAGCAGCTTGTTGACAGGTTGTTGGGGGAAGGTTTTACTTAATTTGTGTGAGGCTTCTTCTCAAAGGCGGGAGAGAAGTCTTTAAAAAGAAAGAAAGCAAGAAAATATTAACCATATGTGAAATATTAACTGTATGGAAAAGCCTTTCAAAAGAGTTGTAAAGTACTAAAAGCACTTAAGCTTCTTTTAAGTTAATTATTCACTGTTAGCATGCTTGGAAGAAGAAGGAAAAACCCCACGTATCAACATCTAGATTCTGCCCTTTGCAGTAATAAAACTATAAAGGGTCTGAATCACTGGATTCTGTCTTTTTCCCTCCTTTAGCCAGCCTATATACAAATAAGTGCCAACTGCAGAAACCTTCTTGAAGAAAGTGTATTCCCATGGCATCTCTTAGCTCAAGTGGAAGTTTGCTGTTCCAGCTCTATCTTATTTGGAACTTGGTTCTTCTGGCTGTAGCACAGGATGTGACCCAACAAGCAGCTGAATTTTTGTTGCAATTTAATATCAACGCAGAAAACCGATCTTATGAAAGTTCACTCGCTTCATGGGATTATAACACCAACATCACAGAAGAGAATGCCAAGAGGATGGTGGGTACTGCTGACAAGTTATTTCTACTGACTTAGAACATAAGATAGAAGTCAGAAACAAGAACTTAGCAAGAGCTTGAAATGGTGGGTAATAAAATGGAAAATTAAGCATCATTAGGGCTTCAAACCAGATGCCAGTCTCCTACAATTTGGTGCCTTTCAGAGCTGTCAGGTTAAAACACCTGTCATTCCCAATTAGCACAAGTGGTAGAAATGATGACAGTTGTAATCCAAGTTATTTGGAGGGTGGCAATTTTGGGGAGGCTGTATTATGTGTTAGTCCAGAATTCACCGATATGGAGTCAGCTGGGTGGTTTACGTGAACAGAGACTGAAACTGAATTATAGTTATCTTATTATGTTTATTTATTCCTCGCTTTTCTTCTCCACAAAGGAGAATGAGAGGTAGACATCAAAAATGGTTATTTTCCTGAAATAGCCTGAATAAGTTTGGTTGAAGGTGACCTTTTCCTTTCTGATCCCCACTTTATGTATCCGTCTGTCTCCTCTCTGACAGGATTGTCCATTTTGTCCTTTAATTATGATTTATTGTAAATCTAATCAATGTACTTGCTGCCTTTTTAAAAGAAAGGCAATGTACTAAGGCTGATGGGATAGAGTCTTATGATTTTATGGAACAGCACAGTTTGTAGCTTACCCCATTGTGTTAGAAATGCTTTGTACCCCTACACAAAAAATATTCAGCTATAGAGATTTGCTACAGTTTCCTGACTCTCACTTACGAATGTCTAATGACTCAATATGACTATCATATTGTTTAGCACAACAGCCACCAGTGTTTTTCCACACTGCACCACGACAAATGATTGATACCACTTTAGTAGTCATGGTTCAATTCTATGGAAGCCAGCTAAATGTTTTACTAAGACCTCTTTGCTAGAATGCTCCACTGGACTCTCTGGAATTATAAGACCAGAGCTCCCTTAACTACACATTTCAGAATCTATAGAATGGAAGGCCAAGAGGCATTACACTTCTATAACTGTGCAAGATTACTATAACTGTTAAGTGCACTGGAAGAAGAAAAATGCTTAAGGCAGCAGTTCTGGGATGATGCTGGCTGAAGCTTTCACCTTGGATGAGTAAACATTGGATTCTCTCCCTCCTAGCACTTCTTAGCCAGTATGTTTCCCCAGTGAGGGAGAAAATTGAGTTTGTGATAAGCAGTAAGGCGGATGGACTAGATCTGCAACCTTTTTGGCCTACAGAGGTGCCCTAAGTGTAAAGAGAGAACTGGATATGGTTTACTGAGATCCACCTCTTTGTGTTTGGTCAAGCAGAAGCATTTCCACTCTGCTATCTAGGCCCCCAACAAGGCTTTGGGCAAAACTGGGACTCAAATGCCCAAGAGCCTCATCCTCTAGTTTTCCGTCTCTTTAGGACATCATCCTAAGGGAGTCATACATTATTTAACAATTAGTCTCAGCAAAAGCACAGCTTTCAATTAATTACAGGGTGCATGGAAATCTTTAGCAGAGCCAATTTCACATTTTAAGTCCTGCTGGCAGCTCTCCTGCTGGTAAGATGAAAAATCTACTCTAGGCTTTAGTCTAAACTATGCAGAATATAACAACCCCCCCTCAAAAGTCTAGGACCTTGGAAACTCATTTAAAGTTCAAGTTAAAATGGATTCACCACCTTATTGACATGGAAGCCACCACTTTAAATAACCAGGGCTAAGTATGTATACAGCCATCCCTTGCTTTTTAATAGTTCATTTTTCATTGATATGTTATTTCAACCTCTTTAAATTATAACCAGAACCATTAATTTAATGTGTGGTCTGCTCTTTTGATGTAGTGGTGTCTCTCCCAAGTGAACTTCAGGTTTTCTGTACTTTAGGTATCTGCTTTCATGAAGCACATTGATTCTATTTCAAAACAAGTTGACTAAAGTCTGAATAATTATCAATGCCTTCAGCTTTCTTAGTAACATTATATCGCTTAGATGCCACAGGCAAAATATAATACAGTAGAGTCTTGCTTATCCAACCTTCGCTTATCCAACGTTCTGTATTATCCAGCACAGTCTGCCTCTTAGTAGTCAAAGTTTTTGTAGTCAATGTTTTAAATACATTGCGATGTTTTGGTGCTAAATTCGTAAATACAGTAATTACTACATGATGTTACCGTGTATTGAACTGCTTTTTCTGTCCATTTGTTGTAAAACATGTTTTGGCACTTAATTTGTAAAATCATAACGTAATTTGACATTAAATATGCTTTTCCTTAATCCTTCCTTATTATCCAACATTTTCACTTATCCAACATTTTGCCAGCCCATTTATGTTGGATAAGTGAGACTCTACTGTATAAGCTTTCATCTTTCCCCAGTTTCTCTCTGTATATTTTTTAAAAAGGAAATAGCCAGCCCACAATGAATCTGCATCAAACTTGGCACACTACCTACAAACTTGGTGAACCCTCTGGCACCCCCCTTCATGACCCCCCTCCCAGGGGTCCCAACACCCAGGTTGAGAAATGCTGCCCTAGATTAACGTACCCAAGTTTTAAGAACCACAGGGGAAGGCTTTTTCTGCCTCACCACCATCACAGGTCCATCTAATATGGATATGGGAGGCAGCCTTTTTGGTGGCTGCTCCCAACCCAGAGGAAGGTAGACTTTTCTGTTGTTCTTTTGCCAGCAAGCAAATACTGTTTTATTCAAAAAAGCTTTCGGTTATTAGCTGATGATTGGTTAAGTGTGTTATATTTTGATCCTTAATGTTATGCTTATTGCAGTTTTTGCATATTTTATATTTAATAGTATTTTAATGTGGTATAGTGCTTGATTATATTTTAACGTTTTATCATCAATTTTCATGCCTTATTTTGTTTGTTGCAAGTAACCTTAAATTCCATGTTATAAAAAAGGCATAGCCAAAATAAAATAAAGTAATAATTTGTCCAAGGAGTTCTTCCAGGTTTATCTACACAATTGTGGGTTCTTGGAATATAGATCCTTGGGTTTTGTTCAGGTTTTGCCAGCTGTGTTCACCTCTA